>NW_006922099.1:291302-305040 GCF_000298275.1 Orycteropus afer afer | reverse complement strand
TATATAACTTTGCTGTTTTTTTGTGTTTCTCTAGAGAACCCAATCTAACACACCACTCCTGCCCCCAGAGCACTCAGCTTTCTTGCTCTATGGGCCACCTAACCTGCTACTCCAGTTCATGCCAGTCTTTTCTACCAGTTAATGCCCAAAGCAACCCACTCTGCCAGGAAGCTGCCTAATGAAAGGCATCAAGCTTTCTCATCCATGGGCTGGAAAGGCTGTTGGTCTCCTGCCAGTTCTCTCGGCCCTGCTACTGCCATCTCTCTTGCCAGTCTCTTGCTCTGCTCCTGCTGTCTGTCATGCCGTATACTGGGGTGTCTCTGCTGGGGTCTTGAGTCAAGGATGCACTCCACTCCTGTTTCCACATTTTAGGTATCTGTCAGAGCAGCATCCCACTCTCTTGCTACCATATTCTGTTCTGGTTATCTAGTACAACTCTGACAGGAATATACCACAAATGGGATGGCCTTAACAAAGAGGAGTTTATTCTCTTAGTTTGGAGGCTTTAAGTTCAAGTTCAAAGTGCCAGGCTCTAGGGACTGGGTGAAAGCCCCTCAATCTTGGGGTCAAACTCCACCTCCTGCTCCTGGCCCACTGGAGCTAGAAGCTTTTCTTCACTCAGACAGCTTCTGGCTGCTAAGGCAGACAAGCCCAAGATCGACAAGTAAAAAGGCACAATCCCAATGTTACCAAACTACATTGTTGTTGTTATGTGCCATTGAGTCGGACCTGACTCATAACGACCCCTCCTTGAGTTTTCCAAGGCAGTATCACTATGGAAGTAGATTGCCTCATCTTCCTTCCAAGGAGTGGCTGTTGGGTTTGAACCGCCAGCCTTCTGGTTAGTAGTCAAGGGCTTTAGGCACTATGCTACCAGAACTTCTACCAAACCACATGGCAGGCCATTAATTCAAGTCCATGGTTAGTCCCAGGGTCAGCAGAGCATGGCAGGCTGCTGAACAATGACACAGCTACATACAGAGTCCAAGCATGCCATAAGCTAGAGACCATTCCCAAAGCTGTTTCTTATATATGGGAAGCAGACCACATATCCAAAGGCAGCTACTCAGCTGCTCCCAGTAGATTCCACCATGGAGTTGATTACCAGTCTCATCATGGGGAATACTACATCCAGCTACCCAACTATTCAACCAGGCCCAGCCAAGTTGACAACAAACATAACCACCACATAGATCATATGGTTGTCTGATTCAAAATGGCCAAAACCAGTCCATTTCAGCTCACTAATATCTAGGGTATTGATCTTTATGTGTTCCATTTCATTTCTGAAAACTTCCAATTTTCCTAGATTCATATTTCACACATTCCATGTTCTGATTACTAATGGATGTTTGCTGTTGTTTCTTTTCATGTTGAATCATGCCACATCAGCAAATGGAGGACCTGAAAGCTTTCCTCTATCTCTATCATTAAAGTCAGCTCTACTCTGAGGAGGCAGCTCTTCCCCAGTTGTATTTTGAGAGGCTTCTGATCTGAGGGACTCATCTTCGGCACTTTATTGGACATTGCTTCAGGGCCATTTATAAAGTTTTCCAGTAATATATCAGACTGTATTTCACTACTATTCATAAGGTTTTCATTGGCCAATTCTTTGAGAAGTAGATGGCCTATTCCTTTTTCTGAGTCTATCCTAGTCTGGAACCTCTGCTGAAACATGTCCACCATGGGTAACCCTGCTGGCATTTACAACACCGGTGGCATAGCCTCCAGCCTCATAGCAACATGTAGGCCACCACAGGACAACAAACTGACAGTCAAGTTTGTCTCCCTTAGTTGTTCCAAACCACTCCACTCCCTTCTTGGCCTCCCTTAAAGCCACTCCAAACCCCATGCATTGTTCTTCTTCCTGGCCACCCCTTAAAGATGATTCCAAAAGTGCCCGGCAAGTGGAGCTTATTCTTAGGTTCCTGGAATCTGAGAGAATGCTCTCACTTTAAATATCCAAAATGGTTGAACCACTTGTAAACATTGAAAATGGCTGCACCTTCTGGACAGCCAAAAGTCCACAGCTCAGTTAGTTTCCTTCTTTACTGTTTCCCCTTTTATTCACCAACTACTAATGCAGCCCCTGGCTAGCAGGGCCAATTTTTAGGTTAATTCTTAGGTCCTAACACCACTTGGCAGTATCCAAGCTGTCCATTCCATCAGGATAGCTGACAGTCTGCAGCTCCAATGTCTCCTTTTTCATTGTTTTCATGCAGGTTCTTCTACTAGTTGGTGTTTAGTCCACTTCTGTATCCTTCCTTTCTAAGCTCAGGGCTCCAGGATTATCTTCTGTATCAGTGTTAATTGGTTCCTGTTTTCTTCATTGAAGAGGGTCTGTGTAGTTTGTCTGCCTATTCCACCACGTTACTGGAATCCCTTATTTTGTTCCTGAAAGAATTTCCTGAATTCTTCCAGGGTACTGTCTGTCTTCTCATTGCTTCTGTTTATGGTTTCCTTGAGCTCTTAGAGAGTCATATATATAAAACCATCCAAACTCACCGCCATTGAGCTGGATCCAACTGACAACAACCCCTCCTTGGATTTCCGAGGCAGTATCACTACGGAAGTAGATAGCCCAACCATCCTTCCGAGGAGTGGCTGGTGGGTTTGAACCACCAGCCTTCTGGTTAGCAGTCAAATGCCTTAGGCACTACACCACCAGAGCTGTCTCTCTCTATGCGTGTGTGTGTGTAATCTTCTGAATTCCTTATCAAGTAATTCTGTTGTTTGTTCTCCTCTGGAAGATATCCTAATTCATTAGTCTGGGAACTTGTTTCTACTATCTTCTCCTGTTTTTGTTTGTTTGTTTGAAGTTGACTGTTGTTTTATAGACATTTTGAAGTTGTTGTCTTTTTTAGTTAGATACTGATTTATTTCACCCTGGTTTTATGTTTTACTCTATCTGGAAGTGTGGAGCAGGTGTACTTCTTTGGTTGTACTTGGCTGTACTGGGTTGCTTTCCAGCTTTTTCTGTGGTGGTGGAATCACTGGTGGGGAAGAGTATTTGGAGTTGGGATGAGCAGGTGTTGTCCACCATCTGTCATTGATCCTGTGGTGCAGGAGCTGTTGGTGTTACCTGTCTCTTGGATGTGGTGCTCAGTGCAGTAGTTATGGTTGACTAGTTGAGGGTTAACATGTACCTCCTATAGGATAAGGCTTGATGGCACATAACAACAACAACATCATAGGATGAGGCAAGAGAGGAGGGGGGAAAGCACCAGAAGCAAACCCCAGGATAGAAAGGCAGAGGCTGTTTTTTATGCTTAGCACAAAATAATGCTATCAGCGATGCAGGCAATGCAGGAAGGACAGCCTCCTCAGTTCCTGACTTCCTCTGCGGCTCTCTGTCAATGGTGGCACCCAGACATCAAACCTCCCAGTTCAGACCTGACAGTTGTCCCAAAGACAAAGGACCATCCAATTCTGGTCAGATCCACAAGTCATAAAATCCCAGGTCTTAGCCCATTCTGTGTTAAAAGGGTTACTAAGAGTTGGATCTGAGCCCACTGCCATGTACCTACTTTGGGATTCTGCTTATTCAGAAAGAGTTACTCTTCCCTTTCCTCCACTCCCTTCCAGACTCTGCAGCAGCTTAAGTTAAAGGGGTCCTGTTCTGTTTCCCTGAACAATCTTCATCCCCACTCAAATCTCCAGCTCACCTTGAAAAACTAGTATTGCAATTCTGAGTCTTTAATATCAATGGGTTCCATGATCCCCCCTCCATCCTTGACCTCCTTTGTATTTCTAATGACTCTGCTTAGGCTCTGCCAGCTGGGCAGTTTCTTTATTTTCTCCAGTCACTTAACCTGCTCCCTTTCACCACCTTCACTGGATCTAATAGTTTATCTTCTCATTAGCTGCTCAAAACTCCAGTATCATTATTTGCATCTGCTTTACCTAGTTTCTTAACATCTCTGTTGATAAGATACTAAGCATGTGGACTGTCAGTATGATGCCATCTTCCTAGAAATCTCTATCTTTGTTTTTGTTGTTTGTTTTCTGTTTCAATTATTATTGCTCGAATCTTTATTATTTGTTCTCATGTCGGTACGTTTATTTTGTTGTTCTTTTTCTAATCATTGCAGATGTTGTGTTAAGGTGTTGATTTTGATCCTTTCTTCTTTTTTGATTGTGCATTTATTGCTATAAATTTTCCTCTGAGCACTGCTTTTGCTGTGTCCCAAAGATTTTGGTGTGTTGTGCTTTCATTCTCATTTGATTCCACATTTAAAAAAAATTTCTTCTACTACTCATTAAAATTTTTTTTTTTTTTTTTTTTTTAGTATCTCCTACTCCTGACAGGAGCTCTAAGTGACTAAGGATTTGGACTGCTAACTGGAAGGTTGATGTTCAAACACACCAGTCTCTTCACAGAACAAAGATGGGGCAATCTGTAAATAAAGATTTACCACCTTGGAAAACCTAATGGAGATTGCTGTGAGTCAGAATCAACTCAATGGCAGTAAGTTTTTGTTTGTTTGTTTCTTACCCATTAAATTTAAGCAGGATGTAATTCCATTTCTATGTAACTGATTTTTGCCTCTATCTTCCTGTTCTTGATTTCTAATTTTATGGCATTGTGATCTGAGAAAATGATTTTTAGTATTTTGATGTTTTTAAATTTATTGAGGCTTGCTTTGCAGCTACTCCTTAGAAGGAAGGTTGGTACCACCTCAGAAACCCAAGAAGGGATCACTATGAGTCAGATCCAACTCAATGGCAGGGCGTTGCATTGTATGTCATCTATTGTGGAGAATGTTCTATGTGCACTGGAAAAGAATGTATACTGGGCTATCGTTTGGGTGGGTTGTTGTGTATGTGTCTATGAGGTCAAGTTGATTGATTGTGTTATTCAGATCTTCCGTATCTTTGTTGCCTTTCTTTCTAGTTCTGTACCTCATCAAAAGTGGTATGTTAAAATCTACTATTAGTGTAGAGTTGTCTACTTACTTCAATTTTTTTAAAGTTTGATTTATGTATGTGGGAGCACTTTCATTTGATGTTTAGATATTTATTTCAGTTACATACTCTTGCTGGATTGGCCTTTATGTAATATTTAATTACATAATGCCCTTCCTTTTTTCCTTTGGTGCTTTTTGTATTAAAGTCTATTTTATCAGAAATCAATATTGCACCTGGACATGTACCATCCTCACAGTAGTAGGTATGTTTGAGTTCATATCTCACTGAAGATATTCCTCTTTTTTTACTGACCCATTACCTCTAAAAAATAAGAAAAAGAAAGAATTATTGCCACTTCTGCTCTTGTTTGGTGCCATTTCCTTGATATATGTTTTACTATCCTTTGATATTTATTTTTGTCTTTTTCTCTAAGGTGTACCTATTGTAGATAGCATATGGTTGGATGATGTTTTCTTATACATTCTTCTACCCAGTATCTTGATTGGTACATGTAATCCTTTTATATTCACTGTAATTATCTGTAAGTATGAATTTACTGCTGTCATTTTGCTGGTTTTCTTTTCTTTTCTTTTTTAATGTGGTGCTGAATAGTTTCTTTGTTCCATCATTTTTCTGTGCTATATTTTTTGTTTACAGATTTTATCATTTCTTTCCTCACTGTTGTTTTAGTTTTTACTGAATTTTTATTATATTCTTTTTTGTTTTGGTAAATAAAATACTTTTTTATTTTTGGTAAATTATTGATGTTATCTTGTAATATTATCTTTACAAGTTTAAAACAGTCTCTCTATCTTGGTGTCATCTTGACTTCCTCTCCAATTGGAAGTTCTCTGTAACAACACCAATTATTCCCTCATTTCACTTTGTAGTTGTCTTTTGTTTACTAATTAATGTTTCTGCCTCCCTAATTTGTGACTTGGGGGTTCTGGTGGTGTAGTGCCTAAGGCATTTGACTGCTAACCAGAAGGCTGCCAGTTCAAACCCACCAGCCAATCCTCATAAGGAAGATTAGGCAATCTACTTCCATAGTGATAACCTCTAAGAAACCCAAGGAGGGGTTGCTATGAGTCAGATCTGACTCGAGGGCAGCGAGGTTGGTTTTTGGTTTTAATTTCAAACTTGTAGGTTTATTTTAATTTTGATACTTCTATTTCCAGGTTGATTTGTGGGTGATGTTGCTGTATGCTTTAGTCTCAGTTTGTTTTCTGACATTGTTGGTTCTCTGTCCAAAGGACTCCCTTTAGCATTTCTTGTAAGGTTGACCTGGTTTTTACAAATTTCTTCTATTTTGTTTATCTTGGAATTTTGCTATCATATTTGAGGGACAATTTTTCCAGATATATAATTTTTGGTTGGCAATATTTTCTTTCAGGGTTTATATGTCATTCCATTCATTGCCTTTTCACCTATATGGTTTCTGCCAAGAAATCAGTGCTTACTGGTTCTCCTTTGTAGGTAAACTTTTGTTTCTCTTAAGTTGCTTTCAGGATTTTGTCTTTGTTTTGGTTTTGGAAAGTTTGGTTGATATGTCTTGCTGGTTTTCTTTTGAAGTATATCTTATTTGGGGTTCATTTAGTATCTTGAATGCAAATCTCTCATCTTTCATGATATTAGGGAAGATTTCTTCCAGCAAATCTTTGACATTTTTCTCTCTGCTTTTTCTTCATGTCTTGGAATTCCAATTACATGTAATTTAATCCTCTTGCTGGTGTTCCACATAATTCTTAGATTTTCTTCATTAAAAAAAAAAAAACAAACTATTTTTATCTGATAGTTCCTCTAACAGATTAGTATCAAGAGATTGGTCTTCAATTTTACTGATTTTGTCTTCCATTGATTCAATTCTACTCCTTTGCCTTTCCAATGCACTATTTATTTTTGAAATTTTAGTATTAATCATCTGAATTTGTACTTTGTTTTGTATGATTTGTAATTTTCCACTTATTTTGTCAATTTGTTCTTGTATTTCTTCCTGAATTTTTCCTGAGTTTTGTCATTTTTCCTTGAGTTTGTCTATGATTTCTTTGGTGTTATCTTTGTTTTTTTGATCTCTTTCTTAATCTGGTGAAGGGTCCTAAATAGAACTCTTTTGTATTCTTTATCAAGTAGTTCAATACTATTTCTTTTCCTGGTAGATTTTCTGGTCCTGTATTTTAGTCACTTGCTTCAGCCATCCTGTCCTATTTTTACATGTGATTTAAACTTGTCTGTTGTGACCAAGACATTATTCTGTTGTTGTATTAATTTATTCATTGTATATTTATTTGCTTCACTCTGATTTTTATTTTAATATATACAAGCAACAGGGCCTACTAGGACCTACTCTGGTCACTAGTTTGGCAGCACTTTGGCACTCCCCACTTGTCTCTAGGCCATATTGGTAGTAGGTGGGATTGTGGATGTGAGTCTGTAATCATTGATCATGTGGAGAACCTGAGGTCAGGCTGGGCAGATGTTGGAAACGATCTGTCATTGATCCAGTGATGCTGAAATGTGTGGTGGCACTCACCCACTCAACTAGTAGATGCGGCAGCAGATAGGTGATGGGACAAAAATGAAGGAAAAGAGGAAGAAAACAGTGAAAAAAAATGAGATGTAGAAAAGGAAAGAACTGAGAAGAAAGAAAAAGAGATGGCACAGTACTTTCACAAGTGGTAGCCACCAAACATGGCTGCAGCAGAAAAACAGTGCTGGCTTTGTGAGAGCTGCATTATGACCAAAAAGTGCTGAAACTGGCACTCATGGAGGCAATGGGAGCAAAGTACCTACTTCATGGGATCAAGAAATAAATAAAGAGGAGGAAAAGAAGAAGAAGGAAAAAAGAGGAATAAGGAAAAACTAAGGAAAAAAAGTGAAACAACACTGGAATTGAGGGAGGATTTGACCAGCAGCTGAGAAGGTGTGGGTGGGAGAGTCATGCAACTGGTCACTGAGAGGCTGTGCAAGGTAAGGGAGACGACTTTACCTCTCTGGTCACTCACTGATGTGGGTGCCAGTGCAATCGTGGAGAGTGTAGTTGATTATCTGGTTTCTGCTATGATCAAATGCTGCTTGCAATAAAATGGCCATGATGTTCCAGGCCAGTTGGCAATTCACTGCTCTTTTTTTTGTTTTGGTCACTGTTTTTGTTCAGTCTTTTCCTATCATCAGTATTTGATCTGCTTCTTTATCCTTCCTTAAGAGGTTCTGGGTTCCAGGATTGTCATCTGCATCCATTTCACTTGGTTTCTCAGATCTTTGTTGTAGAAGGTCTGGATAATGTATCTGCCTACTCTGCCTTCTTAAATTACAATCTATTCTGGTAGATATTTTAAAAATCTAGATGAAATGGAAGATTTTCTTAAAATATATTAGTTAACAAAGTTGGTGTAATGGAAGTTAGAAAACCAGAATGGAACAATATGCATAGAATAAACTGAAAAAGTGTTAGAGATGAGGCCAGTAGACTCAGAGGATAGGGGATTACTATGTTATAGATGGTGCCAATCACAAAAGAAAAATTAGATGCTCCTCAATTCTTCCTCCAAGTTTAACTGAACAACTGAACAAGAACACACACACACTTCAATAATACTCCAAGACAGTCAAAAGAATTAAGTTACAAATAGAAATTTTCTGAACAAACCAACCCTATTTATACTTAAAAAGAACACCACAATGTGAGGTGGGGGGATCATATATGAGAAAAATATCTAGAAGAGATAAGCATGCTTAACTGTGAAGATGAATGTTTTTGGAAAGGGAGCTAAAGAGGAAACTTGCTTTTTTTTTACTCTATTCTGTTGTTTTGGTTACCTCTGTGTTTCTCTAACTGAAAATACCACAAATGGGATGACTTTATCAAACAGGAGTTTTTCTTACAATTTTTGGAGGCTAGAAGTCCAAGTTCAAATTGCCAGGTTCCAGGGGCTGGGTAAAAACCCCTCGACCTTGGGCTTCAGCTCTGCCTCTTGCTCCCAGCCCACTGAAGCTAGAAGCTTTTCTTCACTCAGGCAGTAGCTGGCTGCTGAGGCTGACAAACCTAAGGTCAACAAGTGAAAAGTCTCAATGTTACCAAACCACACAGTAGGCCATTATTTCAAGTCTATTGAAAGTCCCAAGATTGGGAGAGCATGGAGGGCTACTGAATAAAGACTCAGCTACATGCAGGGTTCAAGCATCCCAAAAACTAGAGACCTTCCTCAAAGTTGCTTCTTATATACTGGAAGCAGCCCACATCCCTAAAGCAGCTACTCAGCTGCTCCAATAGATTCCACCATGGAGTTAATTACCAATCTTACCATGGGGAATAACTACAACTAGCTGCCCAGCCACTCAATCAGGCCCAGCAAAGTTGACTATCACATCTTTATTAGTGGAAATGTTTTGTTTGTAATTTTTATTGTGATTTGGGTGAAAGATTACAGTAGAGGAAATGTTTTACAAAGTAAATATATTCAGATATTACTTCAAAATAGTTAAATTAAATAAATGTAAATCCATGAATGCAAATAAATAAAATCAATATTAAAAAGCTTGAAAATGTTAATTTTAAATGAAATGTAATTGATGTTTTAATAATTAATAATTAAAATATTATAAGGTAAAGGGTAAAAATTTAAAATATAGAAAATATGTAGAAAGATGTACGTGTAATGGAAATGATTTAAAATAGAAGGCTATTTTTGTAATCAAAATGGCAGGAAAGAGACAAAACCTCAAAGCCATAAAGAAAAATATTACCAGCTTTGATTGTATCACCATTTAAAACCTCTGTTTTAAAAAGAAAAAGAAATAATGATCATGTTAAAAAAAAAAAAAAACAAGTGTCATACTAGGGAAAAATATATACAACATTTATAAACAGCCACAAGATTTACATACAGAACATATAAAAAGCTTTTACAAAACTTGTATGTAAATAAATGCATGTATGTGTGTGAATGAGAAAAGGGGGGCAATGGGAAAAATGCAAACTACACTATTACCAAGGTAACCTAAGGTGGAAGAAGGAGAAACACATTAATTTTAGTTTTTTACCTATTATTTGGTTAATTTGCCGTAGTAATATGTGAAAAAATATGTTGAAAAACATTTTGAAAGATGAATATTTTTGTTGAGATATACACAGAAGTTATATTAAGAAAATTGGCTGGGAGATACTGAAGGAAAGGTTTAAAGAGTTAATTAAGTTCATGTGAAAAAATAAACACAAACAAAATAGGTACGAAAATCTAAAAATTAAAAGAAATTCTCTTTGCTAATATTAAATATCAAATATGTAAGCATATTGTTAAAATGCAGCTTGGTCATGATATAGACAAGTGAGTGAGAGTGTGGAAAAGCTCAAAAATAGCCCTAACTATGCATATATTTTCCATATAGTATTTCTTTTTTATTTCTCTTTTCCTTCCTTCCATTGAAAACAGCAAATTTCCTTCTGATCACTTGGAAATTTTTCTGGAGCTTGCCTTTAGCTTGGTAAGACCCATATCATTCTCCAATACTTATCAATATCTATGGCTTCCCTGGAGGAGTATGAGATCTTCCTCATTTACTCAGTCTTCTGTTTGGTCTCTCCAGGCCCAGCCCCACTTTCTCAGTCACATTGCTATCACCTCACATTTAATTTTAGATTACAATGAATACACTTGTGATTAAGGTGGCAATGAACTGTACCAACTTACTGAAACACCATTACTTTCCAAATCTGGTTGTGTCCTTCTGGGTCCGTTTTTCTTACTATTTTCTCCAAGAATTTTTTTTGGAGGTAGATTTTCTGAGGTCTTATATTGTTGAAAACCCTTACCTCAAGTCTAGATTCAAATTTTTTTTTCTTTTTATATTTTGAAACTGTTACTCTCTTTCCTTGCATCCATTATTTCTGTTGTGATTCTCAAGTCTTAGTAATTGTAGGTTATCTGCTTTTTCCCTTTGGAAGTTTTAGAAATTTTGTCTTAAAAACTATCTATGCTTCTTCATAAATACACATACAATTTTTACTTTAAAAATGCAAATGCTTTTATTATCCTACCCTATTCCACAAGATTTCAGTTTGAGGTCTTTTTTCTTTTATTAATGAGGAAATTGCCAAGTCCCCCCACCCAGATATTTTCTCTTTTCTATTAATTTTTCTCTTCTCTGGCACTTATATTAGATAAATGTGAACACTTCCACTTCTCAGTTCCATAACTCTTTAACTCTCCATCTCTTTGACCCCTTCCCAATCTCTTCTAGAAGAGTTCCCAACTTGATGTCCACTCATTGTTCCCATTCTGCTTGTCACCCTTCAAAGGAGTTCCTCACTTCAGTACTTATTTAGTTCATATACAATACTCCCAGCTGTTCCCTCTTCATAACTGCTTCATATTTCCAATATTCATCTGACAATATTGTTCATGCATATGTAAATTCTTTTCCTGCCCTGTTTATCTTCTTCTTCCAGTCTTCAGCTTGTGATCTTACCTTCTTGGAGTTTATTCACCTCACATGTCTTTTTTTTTTTTTTTTCCCCCATGGCTACTCATTTTTCCTGAGGATGGTTGGCCACTTTAGCTGTTCAAGTATACTTGTGAGGTGGAGCAAGGAGCTTTAGGCCTGAGATGGTACCTTCAAAAAAAAGTTTAAGGAAGGCAGGTGGGACACTCCATGAAGCAGAGAGTCTATGATGAGATAACCTAGCTCAGCTCTCCTGCTTTGCTCACCCCCACTAGGCCACTGTGGGCCTTAGGGAACTTCTCTGTCCTTTTAGCCTGTGTGGTTTGTCCAGGGTCTCCAATCTTTGATGTAACTGATTATCCCTTGGTGTGGGGAGCAGGGAGTGCCCTGGGGCAGCCAGATAATCTGTCTGCATGTTGTGGTATTCACACCAGGCAGGTTTCAAGGCTACTCTGTCATAGCCTAGATATCTATGGGTGGTATAGGATCTCCTGTACCAAAGCACTGCAGAAAAGGAGTTGTGCCAGTGTGATCCTGGGTGTGGCCTGTGGCTGTTTCCATTTCAGACTGTGTCTCAACTACCATTCAGGACCAAATTACATTCTGCTTCTTCATGGATTTCTCATAGGTTTTCATCTTGGATTTGGGGTTCTATCAACTAACTACCCCTTTTGTGTCATCTCCAAAGTTTGGGTTCATGTGATAGAACAACTCATGTTAATTATTCATCTTTCTAGGAATCAAGAGACAAACTTTAAAATTGAAAACCATTAACATCAGATGTTTTCACAGCTGAACAAAAAGGATGTGTGCAAACATTGCTGGTGGGAGTATGAACCTTTACACCCTTCCTGGACTTTGGAAAAACATTTCAAATGTTTGAAAAATTGATTCAGGGGTTCTGGAACTCACTTTTCCTTGGTCTTTATCTCTAAATACAACTAAATATTCTGTGAAAAATATGACAGTCCCTGTGAAAAAAAGACTCTGTAAAAAGGAAGGAATCTCAGGACTTGAGTAATGACACAGCAGTGAGTTCCTGGGATTTTATCTTTCATACATTTTATCCTTCATATATCCAAAACTGGACCAGAAGAGTCCTTCAACTAACTAACTAAACCAACTCACTGCCATCGAGTCAAATCTGATTCATAGCAACCCCTCCTTGGGTTTTGAGACAGTATCTCTTTGGAAGTAGATTGCCCAGTCTTCCTTCTGAGGAGTGGCTGGTGGGTTTGAACTGCCAGCCTTCTGGTTAGCAGTCAAATGCCTGAGGCACTACACCACCAGAGCTCCCATATATTACTCCTAGTTTCAATAAATCAGGAGGGACCAGTCCCTGAAGAAAGAAGGTCAGCAAGAAAGAGGAAGACCTCAATGAAATAATTTCACAAGAGTGGGCAGTGTTTTCTTCTATTGTACATAGGGTAGGTATGAGTTGGAATCAACTCGATGGCACCTAACAACAACAACAAAATTCTTTCACCACAGTAAAGTGAAATTAGAATTAGTAACAGAAGGAAAATTGAAAATACATATATAATGTGGAAATTAAACAACACGCTGTTAATCAACCAATTGGTCAAGGAAGAATTCAAGAGACAAATCAGAAAATACTTAAGAGTTGAATAAAAATGGAAGCACAACATACCAAAACTGTGGAATGCAGAAAAGGAGTATTCACAGGGAAATTTAAAGTGGTAAATGCCTACCTATTGTACAACAATAAAATCTATAACTAATGTGAAAGAGACAAGAAGGTAGCATCTTCTGACCTCCTCTAACTCCACAAGAGGAAGACAGACTCACCATCAGCAGCCCAGGGCCTGTTTTAATGCTCTTATGAGGCCAGACAAGCTGCCTCCCTCCAACCTTCTTACTAACGTTTTCACCAACTGTTCCTTCACTGGCAGCCACCACCTCCCTGCTGGGTTCGATAATTTGCTGCAGTGGCCACACAGAATTCACAGATTATGGGGTTTATTTGGGAAACAACAGGCTACAATTCACATTCATGAATGCATTCAGTCTCTCTCAGCCAGCCGTCTCTCAGCCAGCAGTCTCTTTCAGCAGTGTGTGTGTCTCATGTTTCTCTCTCTCAGCAGCACATTTTTCTCTGGTCTCTCAGCAAAGTACTTCTCTCAGGTATCTCTCTCAGCAGCGTGTTTCTCCCAGCAGTGCATCTTTCTCAACTGGCAGTTGCCTCTAGGAGGGCTCCTTTTGAGCTTGGCACAGTGCCCACAACCAACCAGTCCCAAGATCAGAATTCTACACACTTGAGAGAGAATGAACTTCCTAGAAAATTACTTTGTGCTGCTCCAACAGAAAATACCCCAGGTGAAAAACTTTAACAATCAGGAATTACTCAGTTGCTCAAAAAAAAAAAAAAAAA
>NW_006922099.1:283538-290172 GCF_000298275.1 Orycteropus afer afer | reverse complement strand
TAGATGCAACGATGGGTCTCTCCTCATCCAGAGCAAAGAAGAATGAAGAAAACCAAAGATTCATGGAAAGAATTAGTCCTAGCAACTGGTACACCATGCGATCCACAGCCTATATGACTATGAGACCAGAACTAGATGGTGCCCGGCTACCACTGCCAACCACTCAGAGAGGGATCTATGCAGGAGACCCTAGATAGAAATGGAGAACAATGTGGAACAAAACTCAAAATCATTTGGAAAAAAAAAGGGGGGAACCAGGTTTGCTGGTCTGATAGAGCCTGGTGGAACCACTGAGTCTATGTCTCCTAGCTGTCCTTCAGGTCTGGAAGTGAACCCACACTTGTGGTTTCCAGCCAAACAAAAGACAGGCATATGAGTTGAACATTTACCTGATGTAAATACACTCCTTGGAGAGAACACTCATGGAGGAAGGGCTCTTTATGCACAGGGAGAAAGCTCACGGAGCAGGAGTGCATGGAGGGATGGACACAGGGAAGAGGTAACTATTGGGAGAAAGTGAAAAGGGAGCTGTTGCATTGTGGTAAATTGTAGACAAAGTGTATGTGAACTGCTGTATGGAAATTGAATTTACTCTGTACATTTTCACCCAAATCACAATATAAATAAATTGATTAATTAATTAATTAATTAATAAAAACACCATAAGACAGTAGGAAGGACATTGCATAATGATTAAAAGATCAGCTGAACAAGAGGACATAAGCATAATAAATATCTACTCACCCAATTTAAAAGCACCAAAATATAGAAATCAAACTCTAATAAAATTAAAAAGAGAAATGCACAATTCCACAATAATAGTAGGAGACTTTCATACATCATGTTCAATGAAGGATAGAACAGCTAGAAAGAAACTCAACAAAGACACAAAGAAGAACTAAACAATACAGTCAACCAATATGAACTTAGAAATGTATAAATAACACTTTACCCAATAAAAAGGAACTCTAGTAGCACAGTGCCTAAGGCATTTGACTGCTAACCAGAAGGTTGGTGGTTCAAACTCACCAGCTGCTCTGCAGAAGGAAGATGGCACCATCTACTTCCATAAAGATTTACCACCTTGGAAACCCAATGTGGGTCACTATGAGTCAGAATCGGCTTGATGACATGGATTTGTTAGTTTGGTTGGTTGGTTTTTGGTTTTTCACCCAATAACAGGATAATATACATTCATTTCCAGCACACATGGAATATTCTCCAGAATAAACCATACATTGGGCCACAAAGCAAGCCTCAATAAATTTAAAACCTTGAAATACTGCAAATCATCTTCTCAGTTCATAATGTTATAAAATTAAAATCAACAATAGGAAGATCAACAGGGGGAAAAAAAAAACGCATGGCAACTGAATAATGGCTGGCTTTAAAACTACTGGATAATAGAAGAAATAAAATGTGAAATTAAAAATTCATTGACTCAAACAAAAATGAAACATGACATACCAGAATCTTTGGGATACAACAAAAGCAGTGCTCAGAGGGAAGTATATAGCAATAAATGCAAACATTAAAAAATAAGAAAGAGACTAAATTAACATTATTCCAACTTCTTCAACAATTAGAAAAAGAGGAGCAAAAAATAACTACAGTCACCAGAAGAAAAGAAAAAATAGAGATTTGAGCAGATATAACAGGAACAGGGAAACAATAGAAAGAATTAAGTTTAGAATTTGGTTCTTTGATAAACCACTGGTAAACATAACAAAGGAAAAGAAAATGTAAATAACACTAATAAGGAAAGACAAGAGTGACATTACAAAAGATCTAACTGAAATAAAAAGGACAATGTTGTTGTTGTTGTTGTTGTTATGTGCTGTCGAGTTGGACCCGACTCATAGCGACCCCTCCTTGGGTTTCTGAGGCAGTATCACTACGGAAGTAGATCGCCCCATCTTTCTTCTGAGGAGTGGCTGGTGTGTTTGAACCACCAGCCTACTGGTTAGCAGTCAAGTGCCTTAGCCACTATGCTACCAGAGCTCCCAAAAAGGACAATATCAGGATACAATGAAGAACATACCATGTCCTTTGAGTTTTAATTGACTCAAGGGCAGTAGATTTGGGTTATGAAGAATTGTACTCCAAAATACTTGAAAAAATGAGAAGAAATGGACAGCAACCCACTACATAAAACTCAGACAGACTGAGGTAGAAAATTTCAACAGGCCCATAACATGAGACAAAATTGAATAGGTCATTAAAAAAAAAAAAAAATACCAACAACAAAAAAAGTCTTGGTTGACAACTTTACTGGAGAATTCTACCAAACATTCAGGGAAAATCTCACACCAATGCTACTCAAATTATTCCAGCAAATAGAAAGGATGGACTACTACTGAATTCATTTTATGAAGTGAGCATAACCTTAATACCAAAGCCAGTCAAAGATCCCACAAATATAGAAATTCTAGACCAATATCCTCATGAACACAAACACAAAAATTCTCAACAAAATCCTAGCCAACAATATCCAACAACATATCAAAAAATTAATACTTCATGCCCACATGGGATTCATTCCAGTTATGCAAAGATGGTTTGACATTAGAAAAAACAATCAACATAATTCATTTCATAAGTAAAATGAAGGAAAAGAACCACATGATCCTATCAATCATTGCAGAAAATGCATTTGATAAAATCTAATACCCATTCCTGATAAAAACTCTCAAAAATAGGAATAGAAGGGAAACCCCTCAACTTAATAAAGGGCATATATGCAAAATGAATAGCCAACATTATTCTCAAAGGAGAGAGACTGAAAGCACTCCCTTTGCAAATGGGAACCAGACAGGGATGCCCTCTATCACCATATCTATTCAACATTGTATTGGAAGTCCTAGCTAGGGCAATAAGGCAAAAAATAAAAGGCATTCAGATTGGTAAAGAAGAAGTAAAACTATCCCAATTTTCAGATGATATTATCTATACATAGAAAAGCCAAGAGACTCAGCAAGAAAACCAGAACTAATTGAATGGTTCAGAAAAGGAGCAGGATACAAGATCAAAATACAAAGAGATCTCTGAAAAGGAAATAAGGAAAACAACACCATTTATAATAGCTACCAAAAAGATAAAATACTTAGGAATAAATCTTAAAAGGGACACAAAAGACTTATACAAAAAAAAGCTACAAAACACTACTTCAAGAAATGATGAAAGAGCTATATAAATGGGAGACCATACCATGCTCATGGATAAGGCTGAACATTGTGAAAATGTAAATAACTATCCAAGGCAATTTATAGATTCAAAGCAATTTGAATACAGATTCCATCATCATTTTTTAAGGACATAGAAAAAACAATCACTAATTTTATATGGAAAGGAGAGTCCACAGATAAGCAAAGCACTACTGAAGAACAAGAAAGAACGAGGTCTCACATTCTTTGATCTCAAAACCTACTACATGGTCACAGTATGCAAAACCACCTGGCATTGATATAACATCAGCCACACAAATGAGTGGAACAGAACTGAAAACCAGAAATGGATCCATATACCTATAGACAGCTGATCTTTGATAAAGGGACAAAACCCATTAAATGGGGAAGCAAGAGTATCTTTAACACATGGTGCTGGCAAAACTGAATATCCATTTCCAGAAAAATGAAACAGGATCCATATATCTCACCATATACAAAAAATAACCCAAGATGGATGAAAGATCTAAATATAAAACCTAAAACAATAAAGATCAAGGAAAAATAGGGGCAAACTTCCAATCCAATCCCGCTGCTATTGAGTTGATTTTGACTCGTAGAGATCCTACATTTATGGCATAAGTAGACTATCAAACATGACCAAAAATGCACAAATAACAGAAGATAAACTAGATGACCAGGACCTTCTAAAAGTTAAATTCTGATGTACATCAAAAGATTTCTCCAAAAGAGTAAAGAAAAACTGAATTATATTTGTATGCATCACAATTAAAATCAAGACATGCTGTTGGAAAAAGGATTTTTCAATTACTAGAAAAAACTAGAATGCTAATTTTTGTGGCAAAATAGTGCTTGTCCACAAGTTAACATTAGTTTAAGAATTAATGTGCTTTTGACTCAGTCATGAGAGAAAAAAAAAAGTAAAGAGAACTTGAAGAATGGGGAAAAAAATATTAAGAAATGATGTATCTGACAAAGGACTTATCTCTAAAATTTATAGAAAACTTCAAAACCTCAAGATAAAAAAGACAATCCAATTAAAATCTTGGCAGAGGACATGAACAGACACTTCACCAAAGAAGATATTCATGCAGCCAACAAACACATGAAGAAATATTCAGATAAGATGGCAGACTAGGCAGAAAGACTGCACAGACCCTCTTCAACAAAGAAAAGGGAAACCAACTAACAAAGACAGAAGATAAGTCTGGATCCCTGAGCCTTGAAGGGAAGGATGTAGAAGTGGACTAAACCCCAACTAGCAGAAGAATTTGCATGAAAATACCAAAAAAGGAGACAGGCAGAGCTGTGGTCTGGCAGGGATCCTGAGCGATCTTGGCTGCATGGCACAAACAGCTTTGAGAGTGCCAAGTGGTGGTTGGACCTGAGAATTAACCTAAAACTCAGCCCTGCTAGCCAGGGACTGCATGGAGGACTGCTTTGGTGGCTGCGGAAAAAAACAGAAAAGGTGAAGAGAAACGCAGGCTGAGCTGAGGACTTTTGCCTCTCCGGAGGATGCTGCCATTTTGAATATTCATAAGCAGCTTGACTATTTTGGATATTTAAAGAGACAGTGCTCTTGCAGGTTCCAGGGGCTTAAGAACAGGTTCTGTTTGCCAGAAACCCCAAAGACACTCTGGAACAGGACCCACAAGACTGAAAAGGTGCGACATTCCTCTTGTTACTCTTATATCCCACACCTGGTTGGTGAATGGAGGTGTGGCCATCCCCCACTCCCACCTACCTTCTGGGCCCACAGGAATTCCATCACAGTCTGTGTGCTCAAATGAAACCTGGATGCCCTGCCCTGTCCTCCACCAATTTTTTTTTCTCTTTATTTATTTATTTTTTCTTTTTTGCTTTCTTTTTTATTATTGATTAGTTTGCTTCTATTTGTCTGTTTTAAAAAAATTATTATTATTAATAGGAGCTCTGGTAGCATACTGCCTAAGGCACTTGACTGCTAACAAGAAGCCTGGCGGTTCAAACACACCAGCCACTCCTCGGAAGAAAGATGGGGTAATCTACTTCCATAGTGATACTTCCTTGGAAAACCAAGGAGGGGTCACTATGAGCTGGGTCCAACTCGAGGGCACATAACAACAACATTATTATTAATACTTTTGTCCTTTTTACTATTATTCTTCTTCTTCCCCTCCCAGGTCCTAGTTTTCAGATTTTTTTCTTTTCTGTGTTCCTGGTTGAAATTTTTTTTTTTTAAATTTAATTATTTTCCCCATTTTTCCATGGTACCCCACAGTCCTTGTTTTTTTTTTTTTTTTTTTTCTTTTTTCCCATTTTTTTTCCTCCCTTATTTTCCTTCTCTAACTTTTTTATCTTAGTGCCCTATCCCCAGATATTGCAGGTTTTCTTTTTTATTTCTTCTTCTTTTTCCTTTTTCTTTTTTTAGTTAATGCTCCTGTGGGATTACATGGTGGGATTTTCGTCCACGTGCATTTAGTTTTTTTTATCATTATTCAATGGTAATTTTTGTCTAACTGAGTGGGAAAAAGCAACAGTTCCCATAAGACACAACTACAACCACACCTCCTGCAACTTCACTTACTGAGCGAGAGCCACTACCTCCTTCTCCACCAACAGGCCAATGACAAAAACCACCGAGAAGAGCCTGAATTACCCTTGGCTGCTCTTCACAAACAGTTAACAGAACTCTAAATACAACAAAACCACAATGTCTCAGAGACAACAGACCATCACTGTCCACACAAAGAACCAGGATAAAGTGGTAGAAACAAGGGAGCAGGATACAGACTGAGAACATATCCCTGAGGAAGAAGCAGCATTGGAACTGTCTGATAAGGAATTCAAAAGAATTATATTTAGGTACCATCAAAGGACCGAGACACACCAAAGAAAACACAGAAAAAACCCTGGAGGAATTTTGGAAGAGAATACAAGAACAAAATGACAAAATAAATGAAAAATTAGAAATGATTCTAAATCTGCAGATAGAAAACCAGAAGATTAACACTAAATTGTTAGAAATAGATAATACATTGGAAGGACAAAGGAGTAGAATTGATGTGATGGAAGACAGAATTAATGAGATTGAAGACAAATTCCTGAATACTTCTTTGTAAAGGGATCAATCAGGAAAAAAATTTAAAACAAAATGAAGAAAACCTAAGGTTCATGTGGGATACCATCAAAAGGAATAACTTATGTGTCATTGAAATTTCAGAACAGGAAAAGAAAAAAAAAACCACTGAGAAAATAATCCAAGATTTGCTGGAGGAGAACTTCCCTGAAATGATGAAAGATGAGAATATATCCATTCAGGAAGTCCAACTAACCCCAAACAAGATAGAACCCAAAAGAAAATCACCAAGACACATCATCATCAAACTCATCATAACCAAAGACAAAGACAGAATCCTGAAAGCAGCACAGGAAAAACAAAAAGTTACCTACAAAGGACAGCCAGTAAG
>NW_006922099.1:271953-273056 GCF_000298275.1 Orycteropus afer afer | reverse complement strand
CCCTAGAGAAGTGAGAGCCATGACAAGAACAGATATATGCACACCCATGTTCATAGCAGCACTATTTACAATAGCCAAAACATGGAAACAACCTAGATATCCATCAACTGAGGAATGGATAACCAAACTATGGTACATACACACAATGGAATACTATGCAACACTAAAGAATAATGTGGAATCTGCAAAACACCTCATAACGTGGATGAATTTGGAGGACATTATGCTGAGTGAAATAAGTCAATCACAAAAGGAGAAATATTGTATTAGTCCTTTATTGTAAAAATCAAGCAAAGTTTTATGTATGGAAGGAAATTTTCTTTGTTGCTTACCAGGGATGGGAGGGGAGGGGAGGAGGGGGAATGCTGTTAAGATAGATAGAGATAAGTATTGATTTGGGTGAAGAGAAGGGCAATGTACCAAATGTGAGTGACCAATATGACCAATATGGCAGCATTGATGAAGAGAAAGACATAGAGTGGTACATGGTACAGACAACAAATATGAACCCTTTTGCACATACAGTACTGCATTGTCAGTGAACGCTAACATGGGTATATGGGTGGATAGATTGGTGGACAGGCTAAATGATTAGATATGCCTATGAAATGGGGAGTGTATCCAAGAACAAATACAGGTTGGCAGACAATGGTCCTATAAGTTTATGTGAATGATCAAAATTCCCAGGTGTATAGTGGAGCTGACAAGGGGCAAGGTTGTGGTCACTGCTTGGTCACAGCCAACTACCCAGAGGGACTGAGTGGTTGAACATGCAGGCTTGGAACCATAGTCGCAGGGGACATCAAGCTCAATTGTCATAACATACTATACAAAACATTGTTCCACCTCCTATTTTGGTGAGTAGTGACTGGAATTTTAAAAGCTACAAGATGCCATCTAGATGCAATGATGGGTCTCTCCTTATCAAGAGCAAAGAAGAAAGAAGAAAACCAAAATTAATGGAAACAATCAGTCCTAGCGACTAGTACACCATCCGATTTGCAACCTATACAACTATGAGACCACAAGAACTAGATGGTGCCTCACTACTACTGTCATCCACTTGGAAGGCATGTAGGAGATCTTGGATAGAGAGGGAGAAC
>NW_006922099.1:259439-271744 GCF_000298275.1 Orycteropus afer afer | reverse complement strand
GGTAACTATGGGGAGGAAGTGGGAGGGGAGCTGTTGCATTGTGGTAAACTGTGGTCAGTGACATGAGACAAAGTATATGTGAACTGCTGTATAGAAAGTGAATTTGTTCTGTAAATCTTCACCCAAATCACAATAAAAATTTAAAAAATAAATGAAACGGAATGCATAAAGATTGATACCTTAGGCATTAATGAGCTGAAATGAACTGGTATTGGAGATCTTGAATCTAACAATCATTCGGTTTACTATGCAGGGAATGACAAATTGAAGAGTAATGGAGTTGAATTTGTTGTCAAAAAGAAGACTTCATGATCCTGAAGTACAATGCTGTCAGTGATAGACTAACCATACACCTACAAGGAGGACCAGGTAGTATTAGTACTTTTAAAATTTACTCATCAATCGCCCAAAAGATGAAGATTAAAGATTTTTACCATTTTCTATAGTCTGAAGTTGACCAAATATGCAATCAAGATGTATTGATAATTACTGGTGACTGGAATGCAAAAACTGGAAACAAAGAAGCATTGGTAATTGGAAAATTATGGCCTTGATGAAAGAAAGGAACCCAGAGACCCAAGGATAGAATTCTACACCACCAATGACTTATTTATTGTAAATACCTTTTTTCAACAATTCAAGGCTTGAATTTTTTTTTTTTTTTTTCAGTTCTTTCAGCTTCAGAAATGTCAAGCATGTTCTTCCCTTTTGGTGTTCTAAGTATTACACTACTCTTGTCTTCTCAAGCTGCCCTTTGAAATAATCTCTTCAACTCTTTTATTATTTCTTTCATTTTAGAGAATCTCCAAGAGTAAGTTTCAGAGTCTCTTCTGACATACATTTTGGTCTTTTCTTCTTTCTGTTCAAGTCTTTAATGATCTTTTGCTTTTTTCATGTGTAATGTTCTTAGTTTCATCCCACAACTCATCTGGTCTTTGGTCATGAAATGTTCAGTGCATCAAATCTGTCCCAAAGGTGGTCACTAAATTCTGATGGGATATAATCAAGGTTCTATTTTGGCTCTCATGGCCTTGTTTTAACTTCAACTTGAATTTGCCTATGAGCACTTGATCTCTTCCACACTTGGATCTTGACATGTTCTAACTACTGTTCTGACTGATGATACTAAGCTTCTCCATCTCTCCTTTCCACTAATATAGCTGATTTGATTCATCTGCATTATGGATTACACCTCAATACAAAGAAAACAAAAGTCCTCACAACTGGACCAATGAGCAGCATCAGGAATAATGATAAATGGAGGAAAGACTGAAGTTGTCAAAGACTTCCTATTACTTGGTTCTACATCAACACCAACAGAAGCAGCAGTCAAGACATCAGAAGACATATCGCACTTGGCAAATCTGCTATAAAAGACCTCTGTGTGTGCTGAAGACCAAACATGTTTCCTTTAAGACTAAGGTGCATCTAACTCAAGCCATGGTATTTTCAATTGCCTCACGCATGTGAGAGCTGGACAATGAGTAAGGAAGACTGAAGAAGAGTCAATGCTTTTTTTTTTGGTAAATAAAGTTTTATTGAGAAACATGCATGTCCTTTCATTTACACATTGTCTATGGCTGCTTTCATACCGCACCAGCAAAGCCGAACAGTTGTGACAAAGACTATTATGGACCACAAAGCTGAAAATATTTACTAGCTGTCCATTTACAAAAAAATGTTTGCCAATCCTGATCTAGATTTTAATTCCATTTTATTAATTTCTTAACATATGCCACATTTAGATTGCTACAAGTTAATGGGTTTCTTTCCTCTACACTTTTTCTGGAACCTCACATCATCATTCTTGGATTTTTTTGGTGAAGTTTATCCTACAGTCATTCTTTCAAAGAGCTGCTCTTGGAGATACAATTTATTGAGTTTTTTTATTTCAAAAATCATGGTTTCAATTTCTAAGATCACTGCTTCATTTGCATGGATGGAAAACATCTCACATTTCTTTGAGAATAATTGTTATATTTGTAATAGTTGTAGAAGTGTGTGTGTATGTGTGTATGAAGGAACTGGCAAAAAAATCAAGACTCCAGGAATTAACAGAATTCCCAATGAGATGTTTCAACAAATGGACATAGTGCTGGAGGTTTTTTCACCCATTTAGGCCAAGAAATTTGGAAGATAGCTACCGGGTCAATTGACTGGAAGAGATCCCTATCTGTGTACACTCCAAAGAAAAGTGATCCAACAGCATATGGCTATTATTGAACAATATCATTATTATTACACACAAGGAAAATTTTGCTGAAGATAATGCAAGAATAGTTGCATCAATACATCAGTAGGGAGTTGCCAGAAATCCAAACTAGATTCAGAACAGGAGGTGGAGCAAGGGATATCATTGTTGATGTCAGATGGAACTTGGAAACTGTCATGGAAATGGCTCACATGGTTGGAGAGACTGCCAAGTCCCAAATCCATGGCTCAGTAGTCAGTCTGGAGGATTCTCCTCACTCAAGTGGTTGCAGAGGCTGATGAACCCAAATCAGGAGAGAGGTCAGATGACTGGCTGCTGTCTCAAGTCCCAAGAAGTGTGGGTGAGATGATGATCCAGAAGCAGGATTCAGACCAAGAGCTGAGGAAAGGTTTTTGCTATGATCTGGAACTGCAATAGAGTCAAAGCTTTTGCATTGTCGTGCTGGCAAAGAATACTGAGTGTACCATGGACTGCTAAAAGAACTAAGAAATCTGTCCTGGAGGAAGTGCAACAAATGTTCCTTGGAGGCGAGAATGGCCAGAATTCGTCTCATTTACTTTGGTCATGTTGCCAGAGGAGATGATTCTCTGGACAAGGATACCATGCTTGGTAAAGTGGAGGATCAGTGCAGAAGGGGAAGGCCCTCAACAAGATGGACTGACACAGTGGCTGTAATGATGGGCGCAGGTATAGCAGGGATAATGAGGTTGGCACAGGACCAGGCAGTGTTTCGTTCTGTTGTACATAAGGTCGCCATGAGTCGGAGATGACTCAACAGCACCTAATGACATCATTCAATCTGTATGCAGAGCAAATAATCTGAAAAGCTGGACAATATTTATAATATGGCATCAGGAATGGAAGACTCATATAACCTGCTATATGCAGATAACACAACTTTACTTGCTGAAAGTGAAGACTTGAAGCACTTACTGATGATCAAAGACTACAGCCTTCAGTATGAATTACACCTCAACATAAAGGAAACAAAAATCCTCACAAACAGACAAATAAGCAACATCATGATAAAAGGAGAAAAGTTTGAAGTTGTCAGGGATTTCATTTCACTTGGATACACAATCAATGCCCATGAAAGCAACAGTTAAGAAATCAAATTAAGTATCAACACTGGGCAAATCTGCTGCAAAAGATCTCTTTAATGTGTTAAAATGTGTCACTTTGATGACTAAGTTGTGTCTGACTCAATTGTCAATAGCTTCATATGCATGTGAAAGCTGGACAATGAATAAGGAAGACTGAAGAACTGATGCATTTGAATTGTGGTGCTGGTAAAGAATACTGAAAATACCACGACTGCCAGAAGAACAAAACTGTCTTGAAGGAAGTACAGCTCCTTATAAGGTAGAAGGGTGGATACTATGCCTGCTAAAGCAGAGGGACAGCGAAAAAGGGGAAGACTTTCAATTGACAATGGCTGCAACAATGGGCTCAAGCATAGCAAATATTGTGAGGATGGAGTAGGACTGGGCAGTGTTTTGTTCTACTGTACAAAGGGCTGCTATGAGTCAAACACAACCCAATGGCATTTAACAAAAACATGGTTATTTCAAAATTATTTCTAGGCTTTCCTTGGCAGCTGACTGAAAGACTGGCTGTTAGAACCCACTAGTAACTCCGTGGGAGAAGATCTGGTATTCTACTCCCAGCAAGAGGGGTCCTTCTGTCTTATAGGGTCAGTTGGGATGAGTCAGGATTGATTCCATAGCACACAATGAAAACAATCTTTATAGAAAGTAAATTTTTCATAATGCATACTTCACAAACTACAACATAGTGTAAACATAATTTTCATATGCAATGAAAAAGCAAACAATTCTCATGACTCACTTCAGTATGGTATTTACTTTGTTGCTGTGGTCTGGAACCAAACCTACAATATCTCTAACATATGCCTGTACTAATTTCCCCTAAAATAAATGGAATCTTTATAGTTAAATAAATTTATTACATGGAGAGCTAGTGCCTTATCAGTACAAAATCTACACAAAAAACACCATAATTTAGTTGAGACTAATGATTATTTTCAGACAGTAACACAAGTTTCTGAAGGATTTAAGTAATTTTGACATGCAAAATTTTCATTTTTCCTAATTCTCCAAATATGACAAATCAAGATTTTCAATATTAGCAAATATGATTTACTTAAAGACAAATATTATCTGTAGGAAAGACAATTATCTGCAATTGTGCTGAAACATTCTTTTATTTTCCTATCAGTACAGGATTTCACCCTTTCAACTGTTCATCTATATAATCTGCAGTGTTTTTAAAAATTTTCTTGTAGCGTAAGACACTTTTGAAGCTAGATTTCTGTTCACTGACCTTGTGAGGTACTTAATTACAAAATGTAGTTAACTATACAATGAATTTTATAATTTTAATGGGCTTATTATATACACTGGGAGCTCTGGTAGCGCAGTGCCTGAGGCATATGACTGCTAACTAGAAGGCTGGTGGTTCAAACCCACCAGCCACTCCTTGGAAGGAAAATTGGGCAATCTACTTCTGTAGTGATACTGCCTCAGAAACCCAAGGAGGGGCTATGAGTCAGATCCGACTCAACAGAAATGAGTTTGGTTTTATTATATACACTAGTCACTAAACCTGTCAGCAAACTGGATGCTGATATTCCTCATTGTTCCTGCGAATAGAGGAAAATGTATAACAGAATTCCTCAGAAGGATGTAGGCATATTATTCCAATTGTTACTTCCCATACAGGTTGGGCCCTGGCAGGATTCTCTGATCCTTTCTCCTATATAGGAGCCATAATCACTCATTACTGGAACACAATTGGTTCTCATGCTTCACTGCTATTTGAGCACTTAACCAAAACCCAAGAGCTCCATGGACAAGGATCTTACCACGAAACCCAAGGGCTGACCCTGTGTAAATTTCTTTGGTGGCCCATATGATGCGTTGCCAGCACATATATTAAAATTGGAAAAACTTTACAGAAGGTTAGCAAGACCTTGTACGTGGATAACATGCAAATTTGTGAAGTGTCCCCTATTTTCAGACACACAAACACAAATGAGTATACATAAAACTGGGAAAATAGGAATAACATCAGTGGATGGTATCAAGGTACTATCCTGATAGTGATATTATGCTATAGTTTTGCAAACTGCTATTACTGGACAAAATTTGGCAAAGTGTGTAAGAGCAATATTTCTTAGAACTGTATGTGAATTTATAATTATCTCAACAAAACTTTCAATAATAATAATAATAATAAAAGCAATATAACTAGGCAGCTGTTATGCCTCGGCACAATACAAGAGACCTACTTCATTTATATTATTTCCTTGGACCCTATACATTATCTGAGTCTACAGCAGACTGGTCTACAGCTTTAAAAGTCAAGCTACATAAATAGAGTATCAACAGCATGTACCATTACCTAGTTTTTATACTAACATGCAAAAGATATAAAACAAGATATAAAATGTCCAGTAAAGATAGTGATCATGGTAGGCAATTAAAAAAAAAAAAAAACAACCAAAACAATCATATTCTCTAAAATTTTACACTAAAGCTAAGCTAAGCTTGTCATTTCTGGAAGACTCATCAGGAAGTAGGGAGAGAAAGCAATTACCAATCAGTTTTATCAGGCACTCATCCCTAATAAGAATAACTAAGACAAAATTTACAATAAAATATTTTAATGGTATACTTGCAGCATACACCAAAAAAAGATTGAGGCAGCTAGTGCAGAACCATAAAATGGTATCATTTTTTGTTTATCTAGATGCAGAGAATGCACCTATGTCATACCAGTAGTCTTTTCCACTTCTATTTGCAAATGTACCGTCTTTTTTGGGCTCTAGTGCCCTGATTTATTGTTTACAAGTACTATAATATTTAAAGCTATCCATTTCTGCTGAGCCAAATGACATTCTACCAGTCTGAGAGGCTCACTTCAATTGCTCCTCATGCCCTTTTAGGCTAGACTTTTTATTTCTTCTTTCTCTCTGACCCTGAATTCGGAAGAGCTTCTTCCTGAGCTCCTTTTGCTGTGCCAGTTTCTCTTCTTCTTCCTTTTTCTTCACTTTGAAGTGCTCTTTATTCTGCAGATGCCGTTGCTCCTTGGCCTTCTTCATCTTATGACTGTGCACTGTACTCAGAGCATCCAGTAATGCAAGGATCTGATATGAAAAACAAATGAGTATCAGGATATTCTCATGCCTACTCTGGTAGCATAGTGCCTAAGGCACTTGACTGCTCACCAGAAGGCTGGCGGTTCAAACCCACCAGCCACTCCTCGGAAGGAAGGTTGGGCAATCCTACTTCCGTAGTGATACTGCCTCGGAAACCCAAGGAGGGGTTGCTATGAGTCGGGGCCGACTCAATGGCAAACAACAACAACAACAACACGGCATGCTTTAATTCTCATCTAAGTTTCAGCAGGCCTAAGCACCTCAGCGGAATTAATTAAAACTAGACTTAATCCAAGATCTGAAATGAATTATTAACCTAATGAAAATTTATCTGAATTGGGAAATCATAATTTACATGGAGATACAGGTAAAAGCATATTTACCTAGCAAAACATAGTTGACCCTCCAAATCTGTGGCTTATGGACTTGTAGATTCAACCAACCATGTATGAAAAATACTGGGGTTGGGGCACGGGGGCAATTAGTGCTCAAAGCAATTCCTCAAAAGGGAGTTTAAAGTGTTATTTATATAAAAGTTACATTGTTTGGTACTATAACTAATCTAGACAGGATTTAAAGTTTATGGGAGGATATGCATAAGAATTCGTGGTGCAATGCCTAAAGCATTTGACTGTTAACCAGAAGGTTGGTTCAAACCCAGTGGCCACTCCACAGAAAGAAGATGGGGAAATCTATTTCGGTAAAGATTTACCACCTTGGAAACCCAATGGGGGTTGCTATGAGTAGGAATCGACTCAGTGGCAGTAAGTCTTGTTTGGTGTTTTGGGATGATGAGAAGAGGCAATACAAAATTACCATGCCATTTTATATAAAGGACTTAAGCATCTAAGGATTTTGGTGTCCATGAGGAGTCCTAGAACCAATCATCCACAGATACTGAGGGATGATTATACTTACATAATGGCTTTTGCCATGAAACCTCCTTTGTTCATTACTCTGTGGATACTACGAGCAATTAACTAAGACAAAAACAGCTTTCTACCTCTGAAAGACTTTTATTTATCTTTAGGAGAAACAAAAAAAACAAACTCACTGCTGTCAAGTCATTTCCGACTAATAGCAACCCCTTCCTTGGGTTTTTGAGACGCTATCTCTACACAAGTAGATTGCGCAACCTTCCTTCCGAGGAGTGGCTGGCTGGTGGGTTTGAACTGCCAGCCCTTCTGGTTAGCAGTCAAATGCTTTAGGCACTATGCCACCAGAGCACACATCTTTAGGAGAGAGAGATAAAATAATTTTTCCCAAAACTGAAAACAGAGCAGAAAGTAGAGATATGGTTAAGGAAATCTATTCCCCCTATTTATCTAACAGAAATAATAACTAAAAAATCAGTATTTGTCAGCATCATAAAAGTTTATTAAAAAATGTCGGATTTGCTGGTTGCTGCTTCCTCTCTTAACAAGGACTGCTCACACTTAGTTATACTGGGAGCAGAGTAATTTACCAGTTGGGCATCTATTATAGTATGACATTAAGATGCATAAGTCAAAGTATAACTAAAAAAAAAGAAAAGGAATGGACCATGGCCTTTTCTCTAACTTCCAAGTGGAGTGCCTCAGAAAGTCTAGCCCTCGAGATCCTTTCCTGTTGAAAAATGAGAATGCAGAAGAAATGCCCAATTTTCTACTAAAAGGATTGTTTTCACACACAAATGAATACCACAGTACCTTTCTCTCATGAGGCTCTCGGATGACGACTGGTCGCTGCCTGTCCTTTGGTACCTTTCCTGCCTTTGCTTGAGTCTTGGGCTTGTTCTTAAATGGCAGGGCTTTCTGCAAGGCTTTTGGAATGTGCAGTGAATTAAAATGTTTCTTCTGCCTTACTATTGGCTGAAAATAAAAATAAAACAAAGAGTTTAAAATATTTAAACTATGCTTTAAGTATATTTTAAAACTGTTGCATGAGAAAGAAGGGCTGTTTATGCACAAGGAGATAGCTCAGGGGGCAGGAGTTCACGGAGGGATGGACACAAGGAAGAGGTAACTACCGGGAGGAAGTGGGAGGGGAGCTGTTGTACTGGGGTAAATTGTAACCAGTGTCATGAGACAAAGTATATGTGAACTGCTGTATGGAAAGCGAATTTGCTCTGTAAACTTTCACCAAAATCACAATTAAAAAAAAAACAAACAAACAACTTTTGCATAAAATCTTAATGGATTTACTTTTCTACAAGATCATTAACACCCAAACTTGCTGTCCATCAGAAATGAAGATTCAGTCATTGTTCTGGTTACCTACTGCTGCTCTGATAAGAATATATACCATAACTGGGATGGCACTCTCACAGTTTGGAGGCTTCAAGTCCAAGTCCAAAGTGCCAGACTCTAGGGGCTGGGTGAAAGCCCCTCAACCTTGGGGTCCAGCTCTGCCTCCTGCTCCCAGCCCACTGGAGCTAGAGGTGTTTTTCTTCACTCAGACAGCTGCTAGCTGCTGAGGCTCACAAACCCAAGGTTGTCAAATAAAAAGGCACAGTCCCAATGTTACCAAACCACATGGCAGGCCATTAATTTAAGTCCATTGTAAGTCGCAAGGTCAGCAGACCATCGCAGGCTGCCGAACAATAACACTGCTACATGCAGGGTCCTCCATAAGCTAGCGACCATTCCCAAGGCTTCTCCTTATATACAGGAAGCAGACCACATCCCAAAGACAGCTACTCAGCTACTTGTGGTACAACCCACCATGGAGTTGACTGCCAGTCTCATCATGGGAAAACTACCACCAGCTGCCCAGCTACTCAACAAGGCCCATACATACAAACATAACTACCACAATCATCCATCAAATACGGATTGCCTCAATGGATATGCATAGCAATAGGCAAAACAGAGGAACATATATAATTCTTCCAAGATATCTACATGCCAATTTCTACAGTACAGAGAAACGTACCATTCTAAAGATCTTAACAGAGCAGGTGAATAGATCCAAAGTTTCTTTTAATGGAAATTTCAAACCTCATCTGGGCACTGAGGTTTATTTTGACTGTAAACCTCCTTGGATTCGAGAGACATAGCTCCTCTAATCAGCAAAGTGTCTATATCCCTGATTCTCAATAAAAAGTTTATTCTGTTTGTAACGGAGAGCCAGTTGAAAAAAACAGTGAGATTTAAATAACAGATAAAGGCAAACCCACATTCAATTTTCAATTTTCAAGGTAATTTAAATCTTCTGCTTAAATTAAATGAGATGGACAAAATCCTTGACTGCTGCTTAAATACTGCTAATACAGTAAAAGTTTTGCCCTACATTTACCAAAGTCAACATCAACTATATAGAGAATATTTCTGCTGTCTTTAAATTTATTATCAAAGACACCATCCACAACAGTATCAATTGTGTATGTTCCAGAATCTATGCTTTATAATGAGAGAAATCATTTTCTTCTCAAAAAAAGTAAGCACCACAGGCTGGACGATAGGTATCATATCCTGAAGTGTATTTAATAAAAATTAAAGTAAGATAATTTAAAATTTATTAACTTTTTTATAGAAAAAATAATACCTAGGTGACTTCTGTTTCTAGCAAAATGGTGAGACTGATACCCTGAACTACCTTCTTATAAAAATAAACATCTTGGATTAAAACAAAAGATAAAAACTTTTGAAATGCATTGTTAAGCTGTCAAGAAAATAATGAAAATTCTCAGAGACCAAATTCAAATGAAAATGAGAATCTAGACAGGGATTGAAAGCCTAAAATAAAAGACAGATGAGGAGGCCAATTGTTAGCAAGGAGGTGGAAGAACTAGCCCTCTTCATGTAGTTTGTGGGAATCAAATTTGGTATGACTTCTGGAAACTATAGGCAATACACACTAAAACTGAACATATGCTTATCTTGTAATCCACAATCCCAGTGTTGGGGAATCTATCCAATGGAAATGTGGGCACATGCATACTGAAAAACTCACAAAGTGTTCAGGTCAGCATTTGTAATGGCTGAACACTGTCTACTAAAATGAATAAACTGCGATATACATACTCACGTAATGGAATTCTATTTGGTAATAAAAATGAACGTGACATAGAAGAACATGGATGAATTTTATAATACTGGATGAAATTAGGCAAAATAGTAGTACAATTTTATAAAGTTCAAAATCAGGCAGAACTAATTTACATGCACAGGCATATCTCATTTTATTGTACTTTGCTTTATGGTGTTTTGCAGATAATCCTTTTATTATTTTTTAAACAAACTGAAGGTTTGTGGCAAACCTGTGAAAAGCAAGTCTACTGGTGCCAATTTTCCAAAAGCATGTGCTCATTTCATGTCTCTGTGTCACATTTTTGTAATCCTCACAATATTTCAAACTCTTCATATGTTATTACTGCACACTTAATAGACTACAGTATAGTATAACCATAACTTTTACAAGGACCGGGAAACCAAAAATTCACGTGACATGTTTTACTATGATATTCGCTTTACTGTGGTAGTCTGAAACAAAACTGTAGTATCTCTGAGGTATGCCTGTAATAAGCTGGGATAAACCAAAAAACCAAATTCACTGCCACTGAGTTGATTCCAACTCACAGTGACCCCCATTGGGTTTCCGAGGCAGTAAATCTTTACGGAAATAGATTCCCTAGTCTTCCTTCCACAGAGCGGCTGGTGGGTTTGAACCGCCAGTCTTCTGGTTAGCAATCAAATGGCTCAGGCACTACACCACCAGAGCTCCTTATAAGCTGGGATAGCTACTTTAAGGAGAAGGCTCGCTGCAGTGGTAGCTGGGAAGGTCACAAGGCAGGGGCTTCTGTTGTGCTGGTAGCATATTGCTAGTTCCAGGTGGTGGTGACTTAAGTTTGCTAATTCATCATCAAGTTGTATATTTACGATTTTTGTACTTTTCTGTATGTATGTTAATATTTTAAAAATAAAGCATTACTGTGGTATAGAGAATTACTTAATATGGATCTTTTAGCCATAGTCTTTGTGGGTCCCACACCATGATCAGTTGGGACTATGCATATAAGGTGTTTGGCCCATCATGGCTTAGAACACACGCAGAGGTGCGACCATGCAAATAAGGTATAAGGAACCCAAGGAGAGGACTGGTCAGTTTTCCCTTTCTACTTGGCTTAAAATGAGGCATCCCAAAGATGGGAAGTGTGTGTGTGTGTGTGTGTGTGTGTGTGTGTGTGTAGGGGGGGTGATCTCACTACCACCAAGAAAGAAGAGCCAGGAGCGGGGTTCAGAACTTCCTAGACTTGGAAGATAGAGAGCTGTAACACTGGAAATGGCACAAGATGGTAAGAAGCAGCTGCACAAAAACAGCAGCAGAACCAGAAGACCAGCATGAGAAGGGGGGTACAGTGGGCTTCCCCAAACAGAGCCAACCCATGGAATGAGAGAGCAATGTGCCTTTGGGCTGAGGTTTACTGGCAGAGTGGGATGCCTCTGGACATTAACTGGTGGATCTAAAGAGCTTTTTTAACACTTGCCTGAACTGAGGAGAAGCTGGCCAAGGACTGAGAGCTGAGAGATGGGCCTGTCCACAGACATAGTTGAGAAACTGTCACAAGTGAAGAAATGTATCCTGAATCATTACTGATCCTGAATCTGTTACTTCCCTAATAAACTCTTAACTGTAAGTATGGTTGCTGAGTTGTGTGTGGCCATTGCAATGAATTACGGAACTTAGCAGAGAAGAGAGTGCCGCGGGAGGAATGGCTGGTGTCAGAATTGGTAAAAAAGATGGAGGATAGAGGTATGTTTGACCTCTGCATCACAGGTTAATTCTATCCCCTTGTGAAGTTAGAGGACCTCTGATGCCAACGTGCCATTTTTCACAATTACATATAGAAGTATTGATATGATTCAATGTCTGTTGAGCACATGCTATTAAATAATACATAACCTATACCTTATATAGGAGCTCTGGTAGCAT
>NW_006922099.1:251127-258607 GCF_000298275.1 Orycteropus afer afer | reverse complement strand
AAAAAAAAAAAAGACATAACATTATATATTTTAACTTAGTTCATAAATACATCTTTAGTTAAAAAATAAATTAATTAAAAGGTAATAAAATATGGTAACGAAAACTCCCCACACTACATGTGGAAATACCAGATCAAAAAGAAAACAACTGTTTCATTTTTTTCTAAAAATAATGCTAAACAAAATACTTCACTGTAGGCTCATTAGTATGTTCAGCAGTGGTATCACTGTAAAAGATCAAACCCATCTTTACTGGACTAAAATGGCCTAGGTAGTTCTTTGCTGGCATCTCACAGGGCTCAACTGCAGGTCAACTTTTACTATTTAGGTGAACGTATTCAGAAAGTAAAAAGAACTAGAGAAACGCCAAGTGGTATTTATATTACAAAAACATTTTCTTAACACTTGTATTTTTAATGGAAATATCTCCACTAATGAGATCGTCAATAAATGCTGCTTAAACTACCTTCCCAAAATACTGCAAAACTGTGTCCATTTCTCCATACCCTTGCCAACAAGTTTTTTTGTGAATTGCTTTGCCTATTTTTCCACTGAGACTGTTAAAGAAACTCATGTATTTCCCCTTTTCTTAACAAAACCCAAAAAGGAAACGAAGCCCAATGAACAAAGTTACATATTTTCAATATTATCTCTGATTTATTCTCACAGGGAAGTAATGAATCATATTCTCAATCACTAAAATCGATTTTACTTCACCTTAAGATTTTTGAGTATATTTAAGTAATACAGAGATCAGTATACAAATAAAAACACCAAAGATCAAGATTTTAAAAGATTAAAAAAACCTGTTCTGAAAACATTATTTTGCAAGTATCTCATTCACTTTAATTATACAGATATACAAACCTTAATAAATGAAGTATTCTTGAAAATTTTATATGGAAATCCAGTTAGCTTTAATTTCTTCACAATTTTTATGGATTTATCCAGATCAAGAACAACTCCTGTGGCAGCAATCCGGAAATCAGGCTAAAAGGAACCCATAAGATTTGAATAATCCCAGTAAGAGAAAAATAACAATTCCTTGTGATGTAATAAAATACTGCAGTACACTGACATACTTAATAAACATGGCACTTTGAGACATAGTCTAACCATAGCAGTAGTTAAGTACTCAGCTCTTAACTGAAAGGTCAGCATTTTGAACTCACCAGTCTCTCTGCAGGAGAAAGATGTGGTAGTCTGCTTTTGTTAAAGATTTACAGCCTTGGAAACTCTGTGAGGAAGGTCTACTCTGTCCTATAGGGTGACTAAGAATCAGAATCAACATGATGGCAAGGGAGGTTAGCCATATATAGTCTTTCTAACTCTCACCAAATGACTGGGTGGGACTATGCTATGAGATGCTTGTGGCCCACTAAGGGAATCAGACAGCTTGCTAATAATGTAAATAGCATGGCAAGGTGCTCTTGTGGGGGTGGGACCATGCAAATAAGGTGCATGGAACCCTAAGGAGGGAGTTGGTCACTTCTGTCATCCTGCCAGGTTTAAAGGAGAGCCAATCCCAGAGCACAGGTCAAGGACTTGACTACCACCAAGATGGGAGTGGAGTGTGCCCTTTAGACTTGTGCTAGGAATCTTCTAGACCCAGGAGACAGAGAACTATAACACTAGAGATGGTGAGAGATTACAAGAAGCAGTGACAGAGAAATGGTGGCAGCAAAGGCATTACCACCAGTAGACCATCAAGAGATAGTGTGGTGGGTTTTCTGGCTTATAGCGGGAAAGAGCTAAGTGCCTTTGAGCCAAGGCTCAGTGGCAGAGTGGGAGTCTTTGCGCACCTGTTGGAAGAACTAAAAAACTTTGTAACACTTGTCCAAGCAGGGCTGAGGTCAGGCTAGCCCAAGAAGGCCGAGAGGCTGAGGCCAGAAACAGGCATGCCTGTGTGCACAGCTGAGAAGAAGAGCTGTCCTGATCGAAGAAATGTAACCTGAGTTGTTTCTGATCCTTAATTGCAATCTATCACTTCCCTAATAAACTCCATAATTGTAAGTTCTGTCTGTGAGTTGGGTGGCCACCGCAACGAATTAGCAAACTCAGCAGAGAAGTAGAGAGAGCCATGGGAAAGAGAGCTGATGTCAGAATTGGTAAAAGGGTTGGAAATAGGAGGCACATCTGAGGTCTTCGTCATAGGAATTAGTCATGGCCTGTTGCTGATGATTCTCTCTCCCCTTCAGGAAATTAGAGGAGGTTAGAAGACCCTGATGTCTCTTTTACAATTACTGAAGTGCATTTCACTTACAATAAGCTAAGAAAGAATTAGAGAACATCTAAACATGCAAAACAGTATTTTAACAAAAGCAATCTAACACTTAATATGTGTAAATCATACTAATGATGATGATATGAATACTCTCTTGAGAGTCGTATCATACTAACACAATTTCACAATAATGAACTATTTGGAATGGAAAGTATACCTCAGTTGTAATGTTTAAGAAATTAAATTTTGGAACCACAGGGAGGATTCTGTCCTTATTCTGTTTTCTTCTTTGTTATATGGGGTAAAACCTAAAACTATTCTGACTAAATAAAAAGTGTGTGAACATACTTTGCTAACCAGCGTTACCAAAGGTTAACTCAAATTGGTTTATGGGTGTATTCCTAGAACCTAGTATATATAATGTTTGGCAAATGTACGCACTGCTTAAATAAAAGTCCAAAATATACATAAAAATATAAAATGTCATCAGTTATCATTATAATTCTTCTTTTACCTCCCTCTTCTCTACTCCCAAACCCAACTTTAAGACAATGCAGGAGAATTAAAAGCAAGGATAAATTTACTATATATTTCACACTGAAAATGAGTAATTTTCAGTTTAAAATTTCATGTACATAGTAGCTTATATTTCTCAAACACAAACTATAAAAGAAAACACCGAAGATACTTACCATCATTCCACTGACAGACTGTATTGCCAAAAACCCAGTTCCCTGTGGAGTAACTGGACCTTAAAAACAAAATAGAAAAACTAAAAAAAGAATACAAAGCAGCACAATTTTTATCTGGTTTTAAATAAATACTCTAATCGAAACCAGTAAAGATATGACTTAGGAATTAATTAAATGAATAAACCAAAATTGAACTCTGGTAGTGTACTGCCTAAGGCACTTGACTGCTAACCAGAAGGCTGGAGGCTCAAACCCACCATCCACTCCTCGGAAGGAAGATGGGGCAATCTACTTCCATAGTGATACTGCCTCGGAAACCCAAGGAGGGGTCGCTATGAGTTGGGTCTGACCTGATGGCACATAACAACAACAACATAATGATAAAGCCTAAATGGTTTATAATTTAAGCTAACAAGCAAGTTATTCCAATATTTCACCCCAAAATGTTGCTCCACAATGCATGTGCTGTGGGGTGTATTTTAGAAGCCTTTGCCTTCCATTGTGGTCTTCAATATAATAGAGCGGGATGGTCTGAAACCTCCTCCACCCTACAGAAAAAATTATTGGGTCTCGGGACTTGAGGATTTTCTTATACCAACGATGTTTCTTCAGACGTATCTGAAAGGAGAAAAAATTTCATTCAATAAAATCACTGGTGTGGACTTAAGTCCAATCATTTACAACAAAGGGTACCTACCTGCACATATCCAACATTGCCCTCACTATTGCCCAAACCACCCAGAATAATTGGGTGATGAGGGTCAAAGTTCAGCACGAATTCACAGGGGACATTTTCTATCTCAATCCGGACATACATCCCAGGTCGAAAACCCTCATACTGAACTCTGGTCACATCATCTTGATCTTCAAATTCTGCCCGGTTAAGCTATATATGATGGGGAAGAAAAATCCACAATACTGTTATTGTTAATAAGATAACAGTGTAAGATTAACATAAACTGAGTAAATAAATTGAGTAATTTCTAAATAAAGGAACCAGGAATGGAATTATTCAGATTTTATCCTAGTTAAAAAGAACATATATTTCACTTTTACTGTTTGTTCAGAATATGTCACAACTGGTTTTTTCTTTGTTGCTTCAAGATAACAGCAAATGTAAACAACTCAGAAAGGCATCCTACTGCTAGGCAGCAAATGCTCTCAATTTCCTCAATCAACACTTTTTAACTCTCCCAAAAAGGATTTCACATTTTTTCTTATGTCTTTCAATGCCAGTAACTCTTCCTTCATCTCTTCTGACAGCTGATGACTGTTTCCTAATTCACTCAAAAACATAATCTACTCGAACTTCTACAACCAATCCTCTACCAGGATTTACATCAATAAACAAAAAACAAACCCACTGCTATTGAGTTACAGAGCAGAACTGCTCCATAGAATTTCCAAGACTGTAAATATTTATAGAAGCAGACTACCTCATCTTTCTCCTGCACAACGGCTGGTGGATTTGAACCATCAATCTTTTGGTTAGCTCCTGAATGCTTTAACGACTACACTACCAGAGTTCCCTTATGTACTCTGGTAGTTAAGGTTGTGTGTCAGCTTTGCTGGGCCATGGTTTTGAGTGGCTGGGCAGCTGGAAGTAGTATTCCCCATGATAAGATTATAATCTCATCCATGTGGAATCTTCTGTGACCAGCAGCAGTTGCCTTCACAGTGTGGCCTGATTCTAGTAATAAGGAAAAGCCTTGAGAAAGGTCTCCAGCTTTCTGGATCCTGCATTTGGCCAAGTCTTCATCTCAGTAGCATGCCAATCTTGGGACTGTTCCTGGACTTGACCCAGTGGTCTGCCGTGTTGACTACTGATCGTGGGACTGTGCCATTCTACTTGCTGACCCTGGATTCATCAGCCTCAGCTGCCAGCAATTGCCTGAGTTGAGATGCCTCTAGCTCCTGTGGGCCTGGAGCAAGAGGAAGAGATGAAGCCCAAGGTCAAGAGGCCTTCACCCAGCCCCTAGAGCCAGCACTCTGAATTTGGACTTCTATTTTCCTAAACTGTAAGAGAATAAATTCCTATTTGTTAAAGCCATCCATTTGTGGTATTTCTATTATAGCAGCACTAGAGAACCAAGGCAGAATTTGGTACTAAGAGAGTGGGGTGCCACTCTATCAGACACCTAAAATGCGGAAGTAGGAGTGAAGCAAGTCCTTGGACCCAAGATCCCCATGCTGAGATCATGGCAGAGAGATAGCAGCAGCAGAGCTGAGACAGGCAGGAGACAGAGTGATAGGCTTGCGAACCCATGGATCAAGAAAGCAAAACGTCTCCGGGCAGGAGGCTTTTTGGCAGAGTGGGTTGCCTTTAGGCATTAATTGGCAGAAGCTGAGAGATCAAGGAAATGGGAAGTAGTATTGCCTCAGTCTCATAAGGTAGGACTCAAAGGCCTCTTCAGGTAAAAGCACCACAGCCTCCTAGGTTTCAAAGAGTCAGATCTTCATCTACATGGTTCTGGAGTATGGGGCTGCTGTACATGAGCACCAGTGGAATAGGGCCATATGTGCTGCCCAAAAGGGAGGGGGTGAAACTGCAATACCCAAGGGGCAGAAGAATAGGGCCTGCCAGGACAAGGGGATAAGGCTGTCACTCAGACGGCCTAAAAGACTCAGGCTACTCAATTAATCTGTATAGGTGCCAGGTTGACAAGGGGTGGAAACATGGTAGTTAAGGTTGTGTGTCAACTTGGCTGGGCTGTGGATTTTAGTGGCCAGCCAGCTGGATATAGTTATTCTCCATGAGACTGTAATCAACTACAAGGTGGAATCTGCTGTGAGCAGCTAAGTAGTTGCCTCTGGGGTGTGGCCTGCTTTCTGTATATAAGAAGCTTTAAGAAGGGTTTTTGGCACATCTGAATCCTGCATTTGGCTAAGTCTTCATCTCAGTGGCCTGCCAATCTTGGGATTGGGCCATTCTACTTGTCAGCCTCACCAGCCAGCAGCTGCCTGATTGAGATACCTCTAGCTTCTGTGGGCCTGGAGCAAGAGGCAGTGATGAAGCCCAAGATTGAGGGATCTTCGCATAGACTCTAGAGCCAGCACTCTGAATTTGGACTTCTATCCTCCTAAACAGTAGGAGAATAAATTCCTATTTGTTAAAGCCATCCATTTGTGGTATTTCTATTATAGCAACACTAGAGAACTAAGACATGTATCCAGAGCCAGCCTTTTATTATAGCTCTACACTGTCCAATATGATAGTCACATGTGGCTATTTAAATTGAAATTAATTAAAATGAAGTAAAATTTTAAAATTCAGTTCTTCAGTCAAACTAGCCACATTTCAAGCCATCAATATCCACAAGTGTCTAGAGGCTAATTAGAAATGTACTTGAAGGCTTTTAGTGACTCTGATGAGCATTTTCATATTTTGGTGGTTATGTTTATCACGAAGTTCTTTCGGATAGCAGTTACAGACCACTTATCCATTCCCCTATTAAATGCCAAACTTCACTTGTACACTAGATAACATCAACTCTTGCTGAATAGTTTTATTCCAATAAATCTTCCCTTTTATTTCTCTCATTTAAAATCTTGATTCCACTTCCCCCACCAACTACTGCCTCATTTCTCAGCAGCAAAACTCCAGAACAATTTTCCATAGTCCCAGTCTGCACTTCCTCTTCTCCCATTCTCTCTTAAATCCACATGGTCACATCTACCACCCCGTTAAAATGACTGTTAAAGTCACTAAAAGACTGCATATTTCTAATCTAGTGGTCAATTCTGTCTTCATTTAACTTATCACTAGGATTTGAAACAATGTAGCACTCCTTTCTACAATGGTATCCAGCATACCTGTTTTCTTAGATTACTTCCATCTTGCTGAGTACTGTGCAAATGCCACTGATATTTCCTTCTCTTTGCCCAACCTCTTATGCTGGAGTGTCCCGTGTTCTGATGCCCTCCCTCCTTCTGTATCTATGCTCACTCACTAGAATTCTTCATCCTATTCATGGCATTAAATAACAGCATCCATATACTAGAGGTTCTACATTTTAAATCCCTGCCCCAACCACTTTCCAGAACTCTCAACTGCCTATTTAATACTCCATTTACCTAAAAGGCAACTCAAACATAACATATTCAAACTTCATTTCCCTGCACAAACCTTTATCTCCTAGAGGGTTTCCTTAGGACAACCCAATCATAATTTCTCATCAGTCATCTTTATTTCTTCTCTCTCACACCCCAATTTCAATCCACCAGAAATCCTTATCGATCTACTTTTAAAATAATGTATATTCAGAATTCAATTATTTTCCTCACCTCCACTGCTACTTCACCAGTTTTTATCACCTTAATCTCTTACTGAACTAGAGAAATCTTTTCAAAGGTAAGTCAGATCATTTCTCTCCTCTGTTCAAAACTATTCAATGGCCTCCATTTCACTCAGAGAAATCCAGAGTCCTGAAACAAAAACTTCAGAACTAGGTTTACATGTCTTAGTCATTTCTGTCAAAGGGCATTACAGACTTGTAACCACTAAGTTAATGACTAATCAGGAGATACTCTGATCAGATGAAGTCTAAGTTAACCAAAACCTGAG
>NW_006922099.1:244427-250847 GCF_000298275.1 Orycteropus afer afer | reverse complement strand
ACTCACAGCGACCCCACCTTGGGTTTCCAAGGTGGTATCACTACAGAAGCAGATTGCCCAACCTTGCTTCTGAGAAGTGGCTGGTGGGTTTGAACTTGCCAGCCTTCTGGTTAGCAGTCGAATGCCTTAGGCACTACACTACAGAGCTCCTTATACTAAGGTATATGCCAGCCTATAAAGGGAGCCCTTGTGGCATATAGTGGTTAAAGTCTTCAACTGCTAACCAAAACGTCAGTGGTTTGAACCTGCTCTGTGGAGACAGATATAGCAATCTTCTGTAAAGATTTATAGCCTTGGAAACCCTTGGGGCAGGTCTACTCTGTCCTACAGGGTTGCTGTGAGTAGAAATCAAGCTGACAATAGTGGGTTTTGTTTTTTTCCAGCCTATAGATACTTGGTGGTTCCCCTGTCAAAGCACAACTCAAGCACAGTGCTCTGAAACTTGTCATCAACTGTACACCCATCCCTGTGTTTCCTTACAGTGAAATCCTCAACTCAAATGAGTTGGCTCAGAATCCTCAGCCAGGAAGCCTGAACTATCTCAGAATCCTCAGGCAGGCAGCCTGACCTATCTCCCTTTCAGCATTCTACATATGACCTTATATTTAAAATATCCTTCTGAATTCTGATCAAGGTAAGTTTTCAGAAAACTTTCCCTGGAGAGCACAAACCACAAAAGCCAAAATCACCTACTCATTCACACTATTTAATTATGGTTACAGGGAGCAATAATCAGAACGTTAAATCAATGCTTGCATTTAAATAAAGACAATGTCACTGTGAGATTCTCAAAAGTGGCAACCAAATCTCAGGCATTTCTGCTCCCTCAGCACTTACTGTTTGGTACTGGTATTTTTCAGGTGAACTTCTGACTGAAACAACAGAATGCATGAATAAACACACTCACATGCACCTTCACCTAGGACTCCAAATGAGAGGCTCAATGGGGTAAGACAGTAGAGATCCAAACAAAGTCAGAGATTCACATACCATTACAGACTTTAAATGAGGGTGGTAGGAACTAGGTTTTCTTACCTGGGCTTGTTTCTCCATTTCTCCTTTAAGTTCATCAAAATACGTGCTTTCTCCTTCATCATATTCTGCATCAAACATTTCCTTTAGTTTTCTCTTCTTATCCATACATTTTCTCTTAGCACTTTCCTCTGGTTTGGGCTCAGTATCTTGCTTAACTTCTACATTTTCAATCTTCAATCCAGAAGAGAAAATTTTGTTAAAGTTTGTGGATATCTTTTCTTTAAATATTAAAGCAGATTAAAAAATTCTTTTTGAACTATAAAAGTATTAGTTATGATCATCAGGAAAACAAAATGAAGCAAAGCCTTTCACTCTAAGTAACAAAGTATTGCTACCAGGGACATTTAAACATCTGCATTATAATGAACATTAATCTGGCTGAGATGACCAAACATGAACAAAAATAACAGTAAATTTCCCCAATCCAGGTGCTTTCATCCACTATTCTAAAGAAATTTAAGGGAGAACAGGAAATTATTTTTAATTGAGCCTTAAATTTACGAGGAGAATGACAACAAAGAAATGGTATAAAGGAAAATAATGACTCAAGGGCTAAAGCTTCCAAAAAATAAACAATAATTATGAATTTGGTAATTAACTATGACAAGAGGTAGGAGATATTATTCAAAAGATCAAGAATAACTAAACAACCTTTTATCTATTCTCACCCCCAACATTATGAAGAAAGCCATCCAGTCTGTAATCTACTGAGATAAGATTTGCATTTCTCAACATGGGCCTCTTTCAGAACCAGGAGCTAATGGCCACCCCTTGGCAAAGTCATACCTGAGTATCTGGACCTGATTTTCCCTTGTGCATGTCTCCTGTTTCAAGGTCTTCAAAATCACCATACAGCTCCTCTGAGAAAAGAACACCCAAATGATGACACCGTGCATTCTTCCTTTTAAACCTTATTTTTCTTGTTTCTACTATACATATCAAAAATATCCTACACTTACATGTTTTTCCCCCTTTTTTTACATGGTCAATATGTCATCATTTGTGCAGGCTATATAAACAGACACAATCCACATTTCCATACTTTACTTCACAGTCCCACTTAACCAAGAAGAGCTAATTATCCAGTATTTTCACACCACACAACTATTAGAATGGCTATAGCAAACAGTGATAGCACCAAACATGATAAGGAGAGTGCTGGTGGAAATGTAAAAATGATACAGAGCAGTTACTCTGTCACTTTCCTATAAATATAAATATGCAATTACCATATGACAGAGCAAGTGAATTCTTGGCCATTATGCCAGAGAAATGAAAGTTTGTATTTACACAAAAACCAGTACATGAATGTTCACTGCAGGTGCATTCATAATAGCCCAATGCTATAAGCAACGCATGTCATGCAATGCTACTCTGCAATAAAAAAGTAAAAAATATTGCTATACACAATTGCCAGGGAGTTATACTGAGTGAAAAAAAACTAGAATAATACTGTACAATTTCTTTTAAATAATATCTTGAAATGACAAAATTGTAGAAATAGAGAACAGATTAGTATTTGACTGGAGTTATGAATGAGGGATAAGGGTGGAAGTAAATATGTTTATAAAAGGGCATGATGGATCCTTGCGGTGATGGAATTGGTACATATCTTAACTGGTGGTAGATACATAAACTTATACATGTGATAAAATATTACAGAAGTCACACACACAGAGACCAGAAATAAAACTAGGAAAATCTACATAAGATTACTGGATTATATCAATGTCAATATCCAGATGTGATCTTATAATTTTACAAAATATCACCACTGGGGGAAACCTGGTAAGGTACCCACAGGCTCTCTCTATGTTAGTTCTTACAACTGCCTCAAATGAAAGGCCTGGCAAACCACTTCTAAAATATCAGCCATTGAAAACTCTACTGCGCATAGTTCTATGACACACGTGGCTTCCTGGAGTTGGAGTTGATGAAACAGTAACTGGAATATAAAAACTTTCATTTTTTATTGTTTATTGTTTATATATTTGGGTGAATGTTCACAGAGCAAACTGGTTTTCCATTCAAAAATTCATATACATTTTGTCATGGAGGCTGGGGGTCACATGGTCCATTAGCCCTTCGGACTAATTGTTACCTTTTTTATTGGATTTCCTTCACTTTTCTTTGTTTTCGATAAGGATAGCAACTTAGATGGCCACTCATAAGCTTTTAAGACTCTAGTCACTACTCAACGAAACAAGATGTAGAACATTGTTCTTTTAGTCTGTGCTATGGAAGTTGATCTTAGTGTCTATCATGCCCAGAGACTCATTCTCTCAAAATGTTTGGTTATGGCTAAGAAGTTTCCATAATTAAGTCCCTTGTAGGCTCTACTACAGTCACAGATATATTTGCTGCACAAATAAATACATTTGTATAAATATCTTCTGTCAACCCTACATGTAATTTGTGAGAGTAGTCCCAATTCATTTTGCCACCCTTATTCAGCTTGAGTGTATGTTATCATTCTTACTGCTACCATAGGTTGTTTATGTAGCAGTATTTACCTTTGTTGCCTTCAACTCTTATGCTCCTCTAATGTCTTCCTTTGCCTTAATCATGGTTTATACAAAGACTTTAAAAGAATAGTATTAAATATATATCTTTGTATTTAATAGGAGCTCTGGTGGCATGGTGCCTAAGGCATTTGACTGCTAACCAGTCAAATGGTTCAAACTCACCAGCCACTCCTCGGAAGGAAGATGGGGCAATCTACTTCCTTCAAGATTTACTGTTCAATGGCAAGTGAGTTCGGTTTATTTGGTTTTATATTTAAACTATATTCAAAGAGCTAAAGGAAAACATGAACAAATAACGAAAGGAAATCAGGAAAACAATCTATGCACAAAATGAGAATATTAACAAAGAGCTAGAACTTATCAAAATAAATGAACAAAAACAAATTATTTAGCTAAATAGTACAATAGCTGAAATTAAAAATTACCAATTCAAAGTATTTTAGCAGGAAATAAAAATAATTAGTAAACTCAAAGACAGAACAAACTGAAATAATCCATTCGGAAGAATGAAAAGACAAATTAACAAATCATAAGAGAAACATGCAACACCTGCTGTCATTATGTGCTGTCAAGTTAGTTCTCACTTTCAGTGACCCTGTATACAGTAGTAATAAACACTGCCTGGTCCTATGTCATCCTCAAAATCATTGTTATGCTTGAATCTATTGTTTAAGCCACTGCATTAATCCATCTCATTGAGGATATTCCTTTTTTTCAGTGACCCTCTAACTTTTCCTACAATGTCTTGATAACATGCCCAAAGTACATGAAATGAAGCCCTACTATCATTGCTGCGAAGGAACATGCTGGCTGTATTTCTTCCAAGTTAAATATGTTCATTTTTCTGGCAGTCCTTGGAACATTCAATATTGTTTGCCAACACTATATCAAATGCATCAATTCTTCCATTTTCTGTATTTCATTGTTTAGCTTTAACACGCATATGAAGGGATTAAAAAAACTATGGCTTGAGTCAGGCACACCTTAGTCCTCAAAGTGACATCTTTGCTTTTTAACACTTTAAAGAGGTCTTTTGCAGCAGATTTGTTTCATTTCTTGACCACTGCTTCCATGGGTGTTGATTGTGGATCCAAGTAAATGAAATGCTTGAAGTCAATCTCTTCTCCATTTATCATGTTACTGCTTATTGGTCTAGTTGTAAGGTTTTTGTATTCTTTATGTTGAGGTGTAATTCATACTTTAGACTGTAGTCTTTGATCTTCATTAGTAAGTGCTTCAAGCCCTCTTCACTTTCATCAAGCAAAGTTGTCTCATCTGCATATTGTAGGTTGCTTAGGAGTCTTCCACCAATCCTGGTGCTGCATTCTTCTTCATATAATCAAGGTTCTCTATTTGTTCGCCATACAGATTGAATAAGTATGGTGAAAGGATACAACTCTGATGATTTTAAATCATGCAGTATCCCCTTGTTCTGTTTTAACTGCCTCCTGGTCTAGGTATAGATTCCACATGCGCACAATTATGTATTCTGGAGTTCCCATTCTTTGTAACGTTACCCATAATATGCTACGATCCACACAGTGAAACATCCTTACATAATAAATAAAACACAGGTAAACATCTTTCTGGTGTTCTCTGCTTTCAACCAAGATCCATCTGACATCAGCAATGATCTCCCTCATCCCACAACCTCTTCTGAATCTGGGCTGAATTTCTGGTAGTTCCTTGTGGCACTGCTACAATTGTTTCTGAATTATCTTCTTCCCTAGTTGTATTTTTGGTAACTTTCAATCTGAGAGGCTCATCTTCTGGCAACAAATCTGATAATGTTTCTCTGTTATTCATAAGGTTTTAGGTGGCCAATGTTTTCAGAAATGGATTTGGGCACATCCTTTTTCCCAGGCTGTTTTAGTCTGGAAGCTCTGCTGAAATCTGTCCACCATGGGTGACAATGCTGGTATTTGAAATACCAATGACTTAGTTTCCAGCATCACAGCAACATGCAAGCCACCACAGTACAACACCCTGACAGATGAGTTATGGAAAATACTATTAAGAGGATTAATATATTTATTATGGATGTCTCAGAAAGAAACAGAAAGAGAAAGGGGAAGGAGATATATTTTAAAAAAAAGAAAAAGGGCTGAAACTTTCCAAATTTGAGTAAGACATGAATTTGCATATATAAAAAGATCTATATATTCCAAGCTCTATATACTACTTGGCCTTCAAGGAGATACATGCCAAGACATATTAAAATCAAATGTCAAAAACCAAAGATAAAGAATCTTGAAAGCAGCAAGAGAAAAGCAAACTGTCACATAGAAGGGGGCTCAAGTAAGATTAATAGTCAACTTCTCCTCAGAAACGATGGAGGCCAGAAGGCAATGGAATGATGTATTTAAAAAGTTTTTTTGAAAAAAAAAACTATAATCCAAGAATTCTCTACCTGAGAAAACTGTCCTTTAAAATCTAGGGTGAAATTAAGAAACTCCCAGATAAACAAAAGCTGATGGAGTTTATTAATATAAGACTTACCCCACAAGAAATTCTAAAATGAAGCCCTTCAAGTTCAAAAGGGCAGTAACTCAAAGAAATATGATGAAAAAAAGATCTGCAGTAAAGGTAATTTCATGGATAAATGTAAAGGTCATTTTATAGAATTTTAATATTATAATTCTACTTGTTATGTCTTCTTGGTTTACTGAAGTTAACTTAGCATTTAAATCAAGTGGTTAAACACTAGGATGTTAACTGTAATCCCCATGTTGCTGTTGTTGTTATGTGCTGTCGAGTCAGACCTGACTCATAGCGACCCCTCCTTGGGTTTCCGAGGCAGTATCACTACGGAAGTAGATTGCCCATCTTCCTTCTGAGGAGTGGCTGGTGGGTTTGAACC
>NW_006922099.1:215983-243697 GCF_000298275.1 Orycteropus afer afer | reverse complement strand
TTCCTTCTGAGGAGTGGCTGGTGGGTTTGAACTGCCAGCCTTCTGGTTAGCAGTCAAGTGCCTTAGGCACTACGCTACCATAGCTCCTTTGCTGTGTATTAGTCAAAAATATTTGAGTTTTCTATCTCTAACAGGTTTATTCTTTACACGGGTTCTGGCTTCTGAAGGATGATTTATGGGATAACATCAATGAGAGTACTAGTGGAGGAAGCAAAAAGTCATTAGAAAGAAAAGACCAAAACAGATGTCAGAAGAGACCCTGAAACTTGCTGTTGAACACAGAGTAGCTAAAGTGAAAGGAAGAAATGATGAAGTGGAAGAGCTGAATAGAAGATTCCAAAGGGTGACTTGAAAAGACCAAATGTTATAATGAAATGCACAAAAAGGGAAGAACAAAGCTTAGCATTTCTCAAACTGAAAGAACTGAAAAAAAAAATTCAAGCCTTAAGCTGTAATATTGAAGGATTCTATGGGCAAAATACTGAATGATGCAGGAAACATCAAAAGATGATAGTAGGAATAAAGATTCACTATACCTGAAAAATTAGAAGATCATCAACCATTTCAAGAGGTAGCAAGTGATCAAAAACTGATGGTATCAAAGGAAGAAGTCCAAGCTCCAATGAAGGCACTGGAGAAATATAATGCTTCGGGAATTGATGGAACACCAATTGAGATGTTTCAACAAACAAATATAATGCTGGAAACGCTTATGCATCTGTGCCAAGAAATTTGGAAGGCAGATACCTGGCCAATTAACTGGTACAGATACGTATTTGTCCTATTCCGAAGAAAGCCTATTCAACAGAATGCAGAAATTATTGAATAATTTCATTAATATCAGACATGAGTAAAATTATGATGAAGATTTAGCAAAAACGGTTGCAGCATTCAAGCCAGATTCCGAAGAGGATATGGAATAAGGGATATCACTGTTGATGTCAGAAGGATCTTCGTTGAAAGCAGAGAATACCAGAAAGATGTTTACCTCTGTTTTATTCACTATGCATTCTACTGTGTGGATCATAACATATTACGGTTAACACTGTGAAGCATGGGCAATCCAGAACACTTAATTGTGCTCATGTGGAATCTATACATAGAACAAGAGGCAGTTTTTCAAACAGAATAAGGGGATACTTCATGGATTAAAATAATCAGGGTTGTATCCTTTCACCGTACTTAATCTGTATGCTGAACAAATAAATTAAGAAGTTGAACTGTATGAAGAATGCAGCATCAGGATTGGTCGAAGACTCATTCAAATCTTTAAGTATGCACATGACACAACTCTGCTTGATGAAAGTGAAGAGGACTTGAAGCATTTACTGATGAAGATCAAAGACTATATAGTCTTCAGTATGGATTACATATCAACATAAAACAAAAAGCCTCACAATTGGACCAATAAGCAAAATCATGATAAATGGAGAAAAGATTGACTTTAAGGATTTCATTTTACTTGGATCCACAATCAGTGTCCATGGAAGCAGCAGTCAAGAAATCGAAAAATGTACTGCATTTGGCAAATCTGCTGCAAAAGACCTCTTTAAAATGTTAAAAAGCAAAGATGTCATTTTGAGGACTAAGGTGCACCTGACCCAAGTCATGGTATTTTTAATTCCCTCATGTGTGTGTGAAAGCTGGACAATATACACAGAAGATGGAAGAACTGCTGTATTTGAATTATAATGCTGGCAGAGAATACTGAACATGCCAAGGACTGCCAGAAGAATGAACAAATTTGAACTGGAAGAAGTACACCCAGAATGCTACTTAGCAGCAAGGATGGAAAGTATGTGTACCCGTCTCATGTACTTTGGATATGTCATCAGAAGGGACTAGTTCCTGGAGGACACCATGATGGTAATAACAGAGGGTCAGTGAAAGAGAGGGAAGTGGAAGACCCTCAATGAGTTAGATTGACACAGCAGCTGCAGGAATGTGATCAAACACAGCAATGATTGTGAGGATGGCACAGAACCAGGCAGTGTTTTATTCTGTTACACATAGTGTTACTATGAGTTGGAATCAACTTGACAGAACCTAACAACACACATATGGACATATGTATGCTCATATATACATATATATATTGCCTAAGGCATTTGACTGCTAACCAGAAGGCTGGCGGTTCAAACCCACTAGCCACTCCTCGGAAGGAAGGTTGGACAACCTACTTCCATAGTGATACCGCCTCGGAAATTCAAGGAGGGGTCTCTATGAGTCGGATCCAACTCGACAGCAGTGAGACACACATATAACTGCAAAGCTCCAAAAGATAGGATTAGAATAGAAAGGAAAAATGACAGTCCTACAATTGAGAGTTAGAAATCTCAATATACCATGTTCAATAATGGATAGATCATCTAGACAGAAGATTAATAAGAAATAGAGAACTTGAATAACACTATAAACCACCTAGATCTAACAATTACCATAAAATATTACACCCAACAACAGTAGAATATACATTCTTCTCCACTGGACATGGATCACTCTCTAGGATAGACCATATCCTCAGGTCACAGGAAAGTCTGAGTAAATTTACAAAGAGTGAAAAAATACTTTTGCCAAACACAAAGTGGAAATCAGTACCAGAAGCAAATTGAAAATTTCACAAATATGTGCAAATTAACATAGTACAAAACAACCAACTGGTCAAAGAATAAATTATAAGGAAAATTAGAAAATACGTAGAGAAGAATGAAAGCACAATATATCAAAACCTATGGGATGTATAATGAAAGCAATGTTCAGAGGGAAATTTATAGCTTTAAATGCCTACAAAAAAAGACCTCAATTGAATAACCTTACTTTGAACTACCTAGGCACATGAAGGATTCATACAATGAATAGTATGAAACATTGCTAAAAGAGGTTAAAGATGACTTAAATAGCTAAAACAATGTTGAAAGAGAAGAACAGAGTTGGAGGATTCACATTTCTCAATTTTGAAACACAGTACACATTTACAGTAATCATAACATCCTCATACTAGTATGTTGTTGTTGTTGTTGTTTGCCGTCGAGTCGGACCCAACTCATAACGACCCCTCCTTGGGTTTCTGAGGCAGTATCACTACGGAAGTAGATTGCCCCATCTTCCTTCCGAGGAGTGGCTGGTGGATTTGAACCGCCAGCCTTCTGGTTAGCAGTCAAGTGCCATAGCCACTATGCTACCAGAGTATAGAAGATAAAAAAAACCAATAGGATAGAATTGAGAGCCCAGAAATAAACCCATACATCTAGGGTCAACTAATTTCTGACAAGGGTGATAAGTCCATTCAATGTGGAAAAAAAGCATCTCTTTAATAAATTGTGCTGGAAAAATTAGATTTCCATATGCAGAAAAATGAAACACGATCCATGACTAACACAATATACAAAAAGAAATTCAGAATGCAATAAGGAACTATGCACAAAACCATAAAATTCTTAAAAGAATAAGCAGGGGCAATTCTGTCAGGTCTTGTTTTCAATAATAGATTATTTAATATAATAACAAAAGCACAAACAGCAAAAGACAAATAAAAATTTTTAATTTTATTTATCGAAAGGTTTTGCCAAAAAAGTAAAAATATCTTTGGAAACCATGTATCTGAAAAGAATCTAATAAACAAAATTCATATATATCAGATTGGGAACTCTGGTGGCATAGTGCCTAAGGCATCTGACTATGAACCTGAAGGTTGGCAGTTCAAACCCATTAGCCACTCCCTGGAAGAAGATTGGGCAATCTACTTCCATAGAGATATCGCCTTGGAAACCGGAGGAGGGGTCACTATGAGTCGGAATCAACTTGAGGGCAGTGAGTTTGGTTTTGGTTTTTATGTATCAAATTTCAACAACTCAACAACAAAAAGACAACCCAATCATAAAATAGGCCAAGGTTTTGAACGGACATTTCACCAAAGACATATAAATGGCCACATGTAATGCTCAGCAACATTAGCCATAGAGATGCAAATTAAAACTATGATTAGGTACTGTTTCACTCCCACTAATATTAAAGATTAAAAACAAACAAATATTGATGAGGATGTGGGGAAATTAGAATGTTTATACACGGCTTATGGGAATGTAAAATGGTACATCCAATGCGCAAACTAGTGTGTTCTCCTCAAAAACCTGAAAATGTAACTAGCATATGACCCAGCAATTCCTCTTCTAGGTATATATTGCTGTTAGATCCTATAGAGTCAGTTTCATCTCATAGTGACCCAATGTACAACAGAATTAAACACTGCCCAGTCCTGAACCATCCTCACAATTGTTGCCATGCTTGAGCCCAACATCAAAGCCACTGGGTCAATCTTTCTCATTAAGGGTCATTCCCTTTTTTGCTGATCCTCTAATTTACCCAGCATGATATTTTTCTCCTAAGACTAGTCCTTTTGGAAAACACGACCAAAGTATGAGAGATAAAGTCTGGTCTTTCTCACTTCTCAGGAGCATTCTGTCTGGAATGCTCTTTTAGCAGTTCATGGTATATTCATTCTTCACTGTGATAGTTGGAGCTGTGTGTCAATTTAGCTGGACCACAATGCTGTGTGGTTTAAGCAATTGTGATGTGGGTTGTTCCCATGATGAGATAAGATGTATATGTTTTGAGCAGCCAATCCATTGAAAGGAATTTCCCTATGGGTGCGGCCTGCTTCCAGTATATTTATGGACATCCTGGGAAAAGAGACATTCTTCTATGGATCAGGATTTGCGCTGCCTACAACTGTCCGTGAGCAAACAATCCACCTTTTAGCCTGGAGATCTTGGATTCGTCATTCATTGGAGTCAACAGCCAGTATACTGCCTACCAACCTTGAGCTCGTCAGCCCCTGCAGCACTGTGAGTCCGGAAAAGCCTCCAGTTTGATGTTTGATCCAAAGAACCTGAGAATACCCAGCTTCTCTAAGTGTGTCAGCCATTTTCCTCAGATAAATTTCTCTCTCTCTCTCTCTATAAGCTTCACTGGTTTTGCCTCTCTAGAGAACCCAGTCTAACACATTTGGTACTGAGAGTGGGGTGCTGACAGATACCTAAAATGTGGAAACAGGAGTGGAGTGCATCCTTGACCCGACACCCTGGCAGAGAGACCCCAGCATATGGCATGACAGATGGCAGGAGCAGAGCCAAGAGACTGGAAGAGAGATACTGGCAGAGAGACCAGCATGAGAGATGGCAGTAGCAGAGCCCAGAGACCGGCATTAAACAGCAACAGGCTTACCAGCCCACACAGCAGAAAGCCGGGTCCCACTGGGTAGGTTGCTTCCTGCTAGAGTGGGTTGCCATCAGACATTAATTGGTAGAAGAGACAGGCACGAAATGGAGTAGCACGTTGGCCGGCCCACAGAGCAAGAAAGCCAAGTGCTTTTTGGGCAGGAAGTTTTCCAGTGAAGTGTGTTGCCTTCCGCATTAATCAGCAGAAGCAGAGAGACCAAGAAAACAGAAGCAGAGCTGCCTCAGCCTGAAAGGGTAGGACCATGGCCTTTGGGGGTAGAACAACCACAGCCCCCTAGGTTTCAAAGAACCAGGCCTTCACCAACTTGGTCCTACTCATTCACATGAGCCAGTGGGATAGAGCCATAGTTGTTGCCCAAGAATGAGTGGGCAGGGCTGCCATACCCAAGAGGGAAAGGAACAGGCCCCATCAGGCCAAGGAGGTGAGGTCACCACTTACAGGAACTAGAGGACTGGAGCCACCCTACAGAGAGAGATCTGTACAGATGCCAAGTTGAGTGACTGGGCAGCTGGATGTAGTATTCCCCATGAAGAGACTGGTAATCAACTCCATGGTGGAATCTACTGTGAGTAGCCTTAGGGAATGTGGTCCACTTCCTGTATATAAGCAGAAGCCTTGGGAAATGGTCTCTAGCTTATGGCACGCTTGGACCCTGCATGCAGCCATGTCGTTGTTCAGCAGCCTGCCATGCTCTGCTGACCTTGGGACTTACAATGGACTTGAATTAATGGCCTGCCGTGTGGTTTGGTAACATCAGGACTGTTCCATCTTATTTGTCGACCTTGGGCCAGTAGCTGCCTGAGTGAAGAAACACCTCTAGCTCCAGTGCGCCAAGAGCAAGAGGCAGAGCTGAAGCCCAAGGGGCTTTCGCACAGCCCCTAGAACCTGGCACTTTGAACTTGGACTTAAAGACTCCAAACTGTGAGAGAATAAACTTTTGTTTGTTCAAGTCATCCCATTTGTGGTATATTCTTGTCAGAGTGGTACTAAGTAATCAGAACATTCACCAACACCACAATTCAAATGCATCAGGTTCTTCTGCTGTCTTCCTTATAAATTATATAGCTTTCACATGATATGAGGCTACTGAAAATACCATCGCTTGAGTCATGTATACTTCAGTCTTCAAAGTGTTATCTTTGCTCTTTAACACTTTGAAGAGGTCTTTTGCAGCAGAATTGCCCAGTGCAATATGTCATTTGATTTCCTGACTGCTGCTTGCATATATGTTCACTGTCCAAGTAAAATGAAATCCTTGACAACTCCAATATTTTCTCCATTTATCATGATTTTTGCTTATTGGTCCAGTTGTGAGGATTTTTGTTTTCTTTATGCTGATGTGTAGTCTTTGATCTTCATCACTGAGTGCTTCAAGTCTTCTTCAATTTCAGCAAACAAGAATGTGTCATCTCTGTATTGCAGGATGTTAATGAGTCTTCCTCCAATCCCAATGCTGCATTCTTTTTCATAGTCTAGCTTCTCTGATTATTTGCTCAGCATACAGATTGAAAAGGTTTGGTTAAAGGATACAATCCTGACGCACACCTTTCCTGATTAAAATCATGCAGTATCCCCTTATTCTGTTGAAACGACTGCTGCTTGGTCTATGAACAGGTTCCTCATGAGCACAATTAAGTGTTCTGGAATCATATTCTTCACAATGTTATCCATATTTGTTATGATCCACACAGTTGACCACCTTTGAATAATCAAAAAATATAAGTAATGTATTCTTCGATTTCAACCCAGATCCCTATGACATCAGTATCGTTATTCCTCATTAAATGTCCTCCTCTGAATCTGGCTTAATTTCTGGCAATTCCCTGTCAATGTACTGCTGCAACTGTTTCTGAATTATCTTCCGCAAAATTTTACTTGCATCTGACATTAATATTGTTTGATAATTTCCATATTCCGCTGGATCACCTTTTCTTTGGAATGGGCACAAAGATGGATCTCTTCCAGTTGGCTGGCCAGGTAGCTGTCTTCTAAATTTCTTGGCATAAATGAGTGAATGCCTCCAATTCTGCATCCATTTGCTGAAACATCTCATTGTGTATTCCATCAGTTCCCAGAGCTTTGTTTTTTGCCAATTCTTTCAATGCAGCTTGGACTTATTCCTTCAATATCATCAGTTCCCAATCATAAGCTACCCCATGAAATGGATGAATGTTGAATAATTCTTTTTGGTACAGTGACTCTGTATTCCTTCCATACTCTTTTGATGTTTCCTGCATTGTTCAATGTTTTGCGTATAGAATCCTTCAAAATTGCAACACAAGGCTTGAATTTTTTCTTCAGTCCTTTCAACTTGAGAAATGCCAAACGTGTTCCTTCCCTTGAATTTTTCAACTCTAGGTCTTTGCACATTTTATATACTTATACTCTGTCCTCTTGAGCTACCCTTTGAAATCTTCTGTTCAATTTTTTTACTTCACTATTACTTCCATTCACTTGAGCTACTCTCCATTCAAGAACAAGTTTCAGAGTCTCTCTGACATACAAATTGTTCTTCCTTTCCTGTCTTTTTAATAACTCTTGCATTCTTCATGTATCACCATTGATATCATCCCACAACTCATTTAGTCTTCAGTCACTGGTGCTCAATTCAAATCTGTTCTTCAGATAGTCTCTAAATTCAGTTCAGATATACCTACGGTCATATTTTCACTCTTGAGGACTTATTTATTTTTATTCTGTTTCAACATAAACTTGCATTTGAGCAATTAATGGTCTGTTCCACTGTTAGTCCCTGGTTTTGTTCTGACTGATGATACTGAGGTTCTCTATCACCTCTATCCACAGATACAGTCAATTTGTTTCCTGTGTATTGTATTTGGCAAGGTCCATGTGTATAGTTTTCATTTATGTTACTGAAAAAAAGCATCTGCCATGAAGAAGTCATTGGTTGTACAAAATTCTATCATGCAATCTCTGGCATTACATCTTTCACCAAGACCATTATTTTCCAACTACTAATGCTTCTTCTGTTTCCAAATTTTGCATTCCAATTACCAGAAATTTTCAATACATTTTAGTTGCATGTTTAGTCAATTTCAGACTGCAGAAGTTGGTAAAAATTTTCAATTTCTTCATAAATTTGAATAGTAGTATTATTAACTGGTCTTCCTTACAGGCATATGGATAGTATCCTATCACTTACTAACAGCACCGTACTTCAAGATAGATCTTGAAATCTTTTTGACAATGAATGTGATACCAGTGCTCTTTGTCATTCTGATATAGTAGACCATATGATTGTCCGATCCCAAATGGCCAATATCAGTCCATTTCAGCTCACTAATGCCTAGAATATCATCTTTATATGTTCCATTTCATTTTTGTCAATTTCCAATTTTCCTAGATCCATACTCCATACTGTCCACATTCCTATTATTAACGGATGTTTGCAGCTGTTGCTTCTTATTTTGAATCCTGTTACATCAGCAAATGAAGGTCTAGAAAGCTTTACTTCATCCACGTCATTAAAATTGATTCTACTTTGAGGATGCAGCTCTTTTCCAGTCGAATTTTGACTTCCTTCCAACATAAGGGGCTCATATTTCAGTTGTATATCAGACACTGTTTCTCTGCTATTCATAATCTTTTCAGTGGCCAATTTTTTTAAGAAGTAGATCTGGCCATATCCTTCTTCCTAGTCTAAGTCTGGAAGGTCCGCTGAAATCTGCCCTCCATGAGTGACTCTGATGATATATGAAAAATCAGTGGCATAACTTCCAGCATCACAGCAACACACAAGCCACCTTAGTACAAGAAACTGACACATGAAGGGTGGTCTATACAGTATCCAAAACGCTAGAAAGAAGAGATTCAAGAAAAGATTTGTACACCAGTGTTCATTGCAGGACTATTCACAATAGGCAAAAGATGAAAACAAACCACCTCAGTGGCCACCAACAGACAAATAGATAAACAAAATGTGGTCCACATATATAATGTAATACTACTCAGACAAGAGGAGAAACAAAGTCTTGATACATGCTACAGTATGAATGGAGCTTTAAGAAATTACACAGACCAAAATATGCCAAGCATAAAAAGACAAATATTGTATGACTTAAGTTATATAAAATAAGAAAAGGCAAATATAGAGAGACCAAAGTTTACTAATGGTTATGACAGGTAGGAGAGAGCAAAAAAAGCATGGTTAACAGTGATGAGAAAATTGCATTAAGGGTAGGGTTGTGCAGATTATTTTAATTGCTGTTACTTAGTTCTATACCTACAAAAAATTGAATTGGCAAATGTCATGTGATAGATGTATTTATGGTTCCAAAACAAAAAAAAAGGCTGCTGAGGTTGCTTTACATTACAAATGAACACTTCACGGGATGTGGCTCTTTGGCTTGGAGGTTTAGGGTCATGGTTTCATGGGACATAACAGTTAAATGGCCTAACAACATGTTTAGTGTTCTATCTCCTAGTTGGTGGTATAATACCTGAGGTCTTAAAAGCTTGCAAGCAGCCATACAAGGCAAAGCAATTTGTCTCTATTTGCCAAGAGGAACAGAACAAGAAGAAAAGTCAGGAATGGGAGGGAGTTGAGGACTGTGTGGATAAACTGCCTCCATAAACAACTGTATCCTTTGCCATGAGACCTCCTTTGTCAATGTAATTAAATAGTACATGTACAAAATGTTGAATTGGTGTATTTTGCCACGAATCTTCTTAAAACAACAACAAAAGATCTGAATGGTGCCCAGGTACCATTACTGAACATTTTGATTAATGATTCCACAGAAAAATTCTGATCAAATGGGGGGAGAAATGTAGAATAGAATTTCAAATTCTCATGGAATCTTCTTTCTGGAGCCATGAAAGGTGGATGAACCCCTGAAACTATTGCTCTGAGATCATCTTTCAAACCTTAAACCAAAAATGTGCCTTCAATTCATCTTAAAACCAAACAATAGTTTATTTTAACTAGTAAAAAAAGGTCTGTCTTAGGCACCATGCTCTTTGAAGAACTACTTATATGAGATCAAACTGATAATAACCACTTGAAAAATTAGACAGGAAACTTAGGGGTCAGTGAATTTATACAATGTCACTAAAAGGCACATGTAGAAAAAATTAGTATATGTTTTGCTGTGTATATTCTCAAACACAACAACAAAATAAATAAGATATAGGAAAAAAAGAATGATTTAAATAATGTTAAAATAAACTAAGAAAGAAAGAAAGAAAAAAAAAAAAAAACACCTAAATTTACACTTTTGGGAGTAAGGAAAAGGGCCTAACAAGGTCAAAGATACCAGAAGAAAGGAAATAATAAAGATTAGATAAACAGAATACAGAACTGAAAGGGAACAGGGAGAATCAATAACACTAAAAGTTGGTTCTTTGAAAAAAAAAAAAAACAACAACATTTAGCTAGGAAAAAAGGAGTACCCCCCCAAAAAAATATTTCAGAAAGGAAACAGGGTGTTTCTACTAACCCCACAGAAATAAAGATTATAAGAGATTATTATGAAAATTTGAATGTCAACAAATTTTATATCCTAAATGAATGGCAAATTCCTTGAAACATTTCTATACTGACTTAAGAAAAAAATAAAAAATCTCAACAAATCCGTAACAAATGAAGAGATTAAATAAAGTATCTTCTAACAAAGAAAAACTCAGATTCAGATGGCTTTACTGGTGAATTCTACCAAACATTTAAAGAAGAATTAATACCAATGCTGATTAAACTATTCTGAAAAATGGAAGATGAGGGAATACTTCCTAAGTTACTCTAAAAGGTCTGATACCAAAGTCAGATAAGGGTATATCACAAGAAAACTGTGGACCAATATCCTTTATTATTATAAAAATAAAGATCCTCAACAAAATTATCAGCAAACTGAACCATAAACTATATTATAAGAATTACATACTATGACAAAATGAGATTTATCTCAGGAATGCAAAATGGTTCAACACAAGAAAATGAATCAATGTAATAGACCAGATTAACAAAATAAATAATCATCTCAGTTGACACAGAAAGCATTTGACATATCCAACAGGTTTTCATGATAAAAATACTCAGCTAACTGTAATAGTAAAAAATTCCTCAACTTAGTAAGGGCATTTATGAAAAACCCACAGCTAACATCATACTCGAGAGCTCTGGTAGCGTAGTGCGTATGGCACTTGACTGCTAACCAGAAGGCTGGTGGTTCAAACCCACCAGCCACTCCTTGGAAGGAAGATGGGACAATCTACTTCCTTAGTGATACTGCCTCGGAAACCCAAGGAGGGGTCGCTACGAGTCGGATCCGACTCGATGGCACACAACAACAACAACATCATACTCAGTGGTGAAAGAATGAAAGTTCTCCTCTAAGATCAGGGTCAAAACAAGGACACTCACTTTCACTACAGCTATTCAACATTGTACTGGAACTTCTAACCAGAAATATCAGGCAAGAAAAAGAAATAAAAGGTACTCAAATCAGAAAGGAAAGTACAATTATCTCTATTTGAAGACACTATCCTACATATAGAAAATCCCAAAGAATCCACAGGAAAGCTATTACAGCTAATAAGTGACTTCAGTAAAGTTGCAAGGGATAGGGTCAACAGAAAAAAAAAAAAAAAATTAGCTGTTTCTCTATATACCATCAATGCACAAAGAAAAAGAAATCAAGAAAACAATCCCATTTTACAATACCATCTAAATGAATAAAGTATCAAGGAGTAAAATTTAGCCAGGGAAGTGAAAGGTTTGTAAACTGAAAACTATAAAGCAATGCTGAATAAATTAAAGATCTACTTAAATGGAAAGACATCCTGTATTCATGGATTGGAAGTCTTAATATTGTTCATATGTAAATACTATTGAACACAATCTACAGATTCAACACATATCTGTAACAGTTTTTCTCTGCAGAAATGGAAAAGCTGATCTTCAAATTCTTAAGGAACCACAAGGGGCCCAAAATAGCTAAAGCAATCTCCCCCCCCAAAAAATTAAAATAACAAGAACAAAGTAGGAGGATTCAAACTTTCTGATTTCAATGCACACTGTAGAGCTACAGTAATCTAAAAAGTTTGATACTGGTACCAGATTGCCTTGACAGACCAATGGAATAGAACCAAGAGTCCAGACATATACCTACACCAACTGATTTTCAAGAAGGTTGCCAAATGCATTCAATAGGGAAAGAAAAGTCTCTTCAATAAATACTGCTGGGATAACTGGATATCTACATGCGAAAGAATGATGTTGGACCCCTACTTCATTATCATATAGAAATAGTAACTAAAAATGTATCAATGACCTAAATATGAACTCTAAAATCTGTTAAGATTCTTAGAACATAAGGGTAATGCTTTAAGATCTAATTAAAAAAAATAAATTCTTAGATATGACATTAAATATCAAATGACAAAAGACAAAATAGATAAACTGAATTTAACCAACATTAAAAACTTTTGTACCTCAAAGGACAAGGAGAAAAAAATAATTGCAAGAAAACCCATAGAATAGAACATTTGGGAGAAAATATCTGATAAGAACTTACTATACAGAATATACATAAAGAACTCATTCAACTCAACTCAATCAAAAAATGGGCAAAGGAACTGAATATACATTTTGCCAAAGAAGACATACAAATGACCATTAAGCACATGAAAAGATGCTTAAGATCATTAGTGATAAGAGAGATGCACCTCAAAACCATAAGAAGATACCATTTCATATCTACTAAACCAACCAAACAAACAAAAAAACCAAACTTAAAACCTGTTATCATAAAGTTGATTCAGATTCCTAGAGATTCTGTGTTTGTCAGAATAAAACTGTGCTCCAGAGTTACACTCACTAGGATGGTAAATGTCCGAAAAATGGAAAACAACTAATGTTGGCAAGGATATGGAGTCACTGAAATCTGTGGTACAGTGAATTACTTATACTTAGTATGGATGGCTCTTCTAGCCATAGTCTTTATGACTCCCACCAGATGACTGACGGGACTATGCAAATGTAAGATGCTTGTGGCCCATCAAGTGGAAGCAGACTGGAGAGACTGCTAATAATGTAAACAAGGTATATGGCACGCTTGTCGGGGTGGGACTGTGCAAATAAGGTATATGAAGCCCTAATATGAAGACTGGTCAGTTTTGGCATCTTGCTAGGCTTAAAATGAGCCATTCCAGTAGCAGAAAAGGGGATCTCATTACCATCAAGAAAAGAGCCAGAAGCACATCCTTTGGGCCCACAATCCTTGCATTGAACAGCAAGAGGCAGCAGAATCAACAGAAAGGAGACTGACATTGAGAAAGAGTGGCGGGCTTTCCAGCCTACTGAGTAAGAAAGCCGAGTACCTTCGGACAGAAGCCTTGCTGGCAGAGTGGGATGCCTCTCTGGGCATATATCGGCAGAGCTAAATGAGTTTTGTCTCACTTGCCCAAGCAGGACACAGGCCAAGGCTAGAGAGAAATGTGCCTGTGGTATAGCTGAGAAGAGGCTGTCCTGACTGAAGAACTGTACCCTGAGTTGTTTGTTATCCTGAATTGTAATAAGCCCCATAATTGTGAGTATTGTCTGTTAAGTTCTGTGTGGCCAATGCAATGAATTACTGAACCCAGTAGAGAACGACAGACTTTCGTGGGAGGGATGGTTGGTGTCAGAACTGGCGAGAAGGTTGGAGGGAGGCAGCATGTCTGACTTCCACTTTATAAGAGTCAGTCTTGGGCTACTGACCTTGATCCTTCTTACCCCTTGTGAATTAGAGGAGGTCAGACACAGTCCCCATGCCCTTTCTGTAGAACCCTTATCCATTGTTAGAGGGATTATATAACAGTGCATCTACTATGGAAAACAGCTTGGCAGGTCCTCAAAAAATCAAGTATTACCAAAAGACCCAGCAATTCCATTTCTAGATATACTCAAAAGACTTGAAAAGCAGGGTCTGAAAGAAATACTTGTACACCAGTGCTCACTTCAGCACTATATACAATAGCCAAAATGTGGGAACAATCCAGATGTCCACCAACAGATAACTGGACAAACAAAATGTAGCACATATAAAGGAATATTATTCAGCCATAAAAAGTTAACAGTTATGATATGGATGAACCTTGAAAATATTATGCTACGTGAAATAAGACTCAAAAGCACAAATACTGTATGATCTTATGTACATGAAGTATCTAGAATAGGCAAATGCATAAAGACAAAAACTTCTCAGTAATTAACAGGAGATGGGGATAGGAGGAAATGGAGGAGTTATCGCTTAAGGGGTACTGGGTGTATGTTTGGGGTGATGAAAAATTTTTGGAAATGAAAAGTGGTGACAATTGTACCATGAGTATGATTGTACACTTACAGAATGCTTGAAACAGCAAGTTTATATACACACACACAAGACATTAAAAAATAATCAAAAACAAAATTTCTAGAAAGCCACAATGAATTTACAGTGATGAATAAAACTTTAACCAGAGATAGAAAATTTAAACAGGGGCAGGGTATGTTTGGAGAGAAGGACTGAATACTGTAGAATGACTTCAAATATTCTCAAATTAATTTCTTAGTTTAACAATAAAATCAAAATATATTTTAAATTCAGCAAAACGGTTTTCAAAGTTAATCTGGGCCACTGATGACTTACTTGCAAAACAAAAAACAACCAGTAGTATCCAATTTTGGCAAAGATACAGAAAAAATTACATTTTCACATATTTTAGGTAGGAACATGAAATTTGGGACATTTTTTCTAATGCAACTTAAGTTTAAAATGTAATTTAACTTTTAAATTAATTGTAAAATGTAAATGTAACTTTTTGACAAAGTAATTCCATTTCTAAAAATCTATTCCCTTATTTTTAAGAATAAAACACTGAAGAAAAATGAAGCATTAATCAATGGTTAAATAAACGATGGCAAACCCACACAATAAACAGTCATTAAAAGAGGGAGGTTGCTATATATGTGTTAAGTGGAAGTATATGTCCATGACATATACTTGAGTGAAAGAAGCATGCTGTAGAATAAGTTAAGTAAAATAACATTTTTTTCAAAACAAAAATTACTACACTCTTAATAACTGGCTATTCCCCCACAACTTTGGAGTAATGGGGTGAAAGTTGGGCTTAGCACTTCTACATTCAATGTTAAAAACATTTTTGTTTGAATAATCTGTAAGTGTTCCTTTATTTTTATTTAAACATTTTTTTTCTATAAAAAATGTAATTATAAAAAATGCATGATAAAACTTAAGGAAAGTGTCTCACTTTTCTTCAAAGTCCAAATTTAATAAATCTCTTTATTTATTATTATTATTAAATTTATTTATTATTAATTTATTAAAGGAGAAACCAGAACATTATCCAAACATCTGTTAGAGTTCCCCCAAGTATTTCACAATCAACTATTACTTTCAACTTGACTATTATTTAAGATGGAGTCCCTGGATAACACAAATGGCTAAATACTCAACTACTAACCAAACAACTATCAATTCAAACCCACCCAGAGGGACTCAGAAGACAGAACTGGTAATCTGCGTCAAAAAAGGCACAACCTTTACAATTCTATGAAGTGAAGTTCTACTGTGACACAGAGGGCCACCATGAGTCAGAATCAACTCAATAATAAATACTGGTATTTTTGAAAGAAAACAAAATACTAGAAAGCTATTTTTTTTCTGAAGAATGAAACTCTTTACTTACCAAATTCTGCTAAGACCTTGGCTGCATCTTTATCCTCTTCCCACTTCCCAGTCACAAAGCAATCTCTGATCGTGTTCATAACCTTACACAGAAAAGTCCGCACTTAGATGATATGCTCCAATCACTCAACGAAACTTCTATTAAGAAACAGCAGTAGGCTACAACTTGCCTTTAAGTACTTCTCAAACCACTTTTATGGATAGTCTCATTTCAAGGGGAACTAAGAAAAAACTCAATTTTACCTTTGATGCACATAATAAATAATATGGAAATAAAAAAATCATAAACATAACATTAAACAGAGAATAGGAAAAGGACTATTAGCTAATGACCTCATAAACAAAAAACCAATCGCACTGTTTTCGAGTCAATTCTGACATACAGCGACCCGTACTGGGTTTCCAAGGTGGTAAATCTTTACAGAAGTAGATTGCCCATCTTCCTTCTGTGGAGTGGCTGGTGGTTCAAACCCACCAGCCTTCTGGTTAGCAGTCAAATGCCTTAGGCACTATGCCACCAGAGCTCCCTCTTCATGCCTACCAACAATATTTACTGAACACCTACTCTATGTCAAGAGTATGGCAAACTAAATGGCAAACTGTTCCAAGACTTTCCTCGCTCCCATGAAATAAACAATCTACTTTTTTTTTTTATTGTTTAAAAAAAGATCATTTCATGATAAAACCAACTGGTAAAATAGGAATCAAAGGAAATCTCCTCAACCTCAGAAAGGGTATTCATTAAAAAAAAAACCCCACAGCTATCAATATACAAAATGGTGAAAAACTAGATGATTTCCCCCTACATTCAGGAGCAAGAAAGGACATTTACTTTCATACTTTATTTAATGTCGTAATAGATATTTTAACACATCTACTTTCACACTTCTATTTAATGTTATAATAGACATTTTAATAAGACAAGTAGGTAAAAAAATAAAATAAAATAAAAAGTATCCAGATTGGAAAGGAAAACTCTTTATTCACAAATGCTATGATTTTATATTTAGAAAATCCTAAGTAATCTACCAAAAAACTATTGGAATTAATAACCAAGTTCAACATATAAAATCTGTGACAGGTGGAGCTCAACAGGATTGCCTTGTTTTTCCAGGTCTCACAAGTTTTCCACCTTTGACAGCATACAGTCTTACCACTTTTCTATTGCTTGTGTTTGATTTTCCTTCTGACAGCTTCTGCCTGTCACAGGTTGGTGCTTTTGAGGGATTTACTATACAAATAAATTGTATTCTATACACTAAAAATAAAAATAATCCGAAAATGAAATTATAAAAACAATTTCCTTAAAAAAACATCAAAAAGAATACCTAGCAAAAAAAAATTTAACAAAGGAGTACAAAACATATACTGTGAAACCTTACACTGTGAAAACACTATTTAAAGCAATATTGAAAATACTGTTGAAAGAAAGAAGATCTAAATAATGGAGCAACACCTCATGTTAATGGATTGGAAGACTTAATTTTGCTAACATGGCAATTGTGGTGTAGTAAATACCTGGTATGGCTTTTCTAGCCATAAGTCTTTGTAATATCTGTGGTGGAATTTGCCGTTAGCAACTGAGGAGCTCCTGACTGTTAAAAGTTATCCACCTGGGGTATTTCTGTTGAGAGTGGCACAAAGCAATGTTCTGGGAAGTTTGCTCTCTCTCAGGTGTTTAGAATTCTGATGTTGGGATTGGTTAGTTAGCCACTCTGCCAAGCTCTAAAGGAGCCCTCCTAGAGGCAGAAGAAGTCTGACTGCTGGCTGAGAAAGACATGCTGCAGAGAAAAATGTGCTCCTGAGAGACACACGCTGCTGAGAAAGAGACACCAAGAGACACGCACTGCTGGGAAAGAGACTGAGACTGTTGGCTGAGAGACAGCAGGCTGAGCGAGACTGAGCGTTGTTCCTGAACTTGAATTGTAGCCTGGTGCTTCCCTAATAAACCTCATAATCTGTGAGTTGTGTGTGGCCACTGTAGCGAATTATCGAACCCAGCAGAAAGATGGTGGGTGCAGTGGGAGGAATGGTTGATGTCAGGGTTTATGAAAGGGCTGGAGGGAGGCAGCATGTCTAGCCTCACAGGAATAGGCCTTGAGCTACTGATGGTGATTCTGTCTTCCTCTTGTGGGGGTAGAGGAGGTCAGAAGATGCAGCCTCACTGCCCCTTTGGCAGTTGGTGTCAGGAGTGGTATTCACTGCAGTGGCTCACACAAGCATGGGACTTTGTAAAAGAAAGAAGGAAGGGGCCTGGGAAGTGAAATTTTGGATTATTAGGTGGTTACTTTGGTTGGTGTTAGCTATTAAAGGAGATGATTGATCCAGCGGGTAGGGCTTTTGGTCACACCCACCCAAAGGCTCAAGGCTGTATACATAGAATGGGAAGGTAATCAAGGTGAAGAGATGAAACTGGAATGTCTTAAAAAGGATTATGTGTTTTGGATTATGTGTTTATCTGAATGTACTACAGGTATTGCATATTCTCTTACCTGCTTGTACATTAGAAATGATTATGGGGTCTGGATAACAGAGAGCATGTAAGTCTGCCTTCATCCAATACTTGATTGGATATGTTAAAAGGTGAAACAGAATTGGCCCAGAAGAAACACAGGCTTTTTTTCAAACCCTGTGTGTAGAGTATAGGGGGCTTAGGTAGAAAACCTGAGCCCCACCCAGTACAACTGAGGTAACAGAAGATTTGCATTTGAATAAGGACCTGAGGTGGGGGAGAAAAAAAAAAAAAAACTGCTTGGCTTTTTGAATTTCGAGCAAGCTGACAGATTTTGGGTACATCAAGACAGGAAAGTCATGGTCTATGAGAGAAACCCCTTCCAGGACTGAAAGTTAAAGAAAGCCAGTGAGTAGTAAGCTTGTATGCTACTCATTTGTGACCACCTGGGTCCACCTGAGTGCAAATGGGGAAGTACAGCAAAGAAGAAATGGGCTGAGTTTGGTACTCCTTGACCTAAGTCACGGAGGCTGGGAATGAGAGGAAGGGCTGGCTGGTCTGAAGTGCAAGAAGCAGTGAGTCTATGGGCATTGAAATAGTCCCTGAGGACTGAGGATGTGAGAGAAGGTGCTAGCTGGTCTGAAATGAAGAGAAGAGTGTGACTCCTAAACTTGGCAGGTGGTATCCATGACCTAGCTGGGACAGCTAGGGCTGAGCTGACCAAATGAAGAGAAGATGTGTGACAATGAGTTGGTGTTAAGTTGCTGCAATTTGTTGGCTTGCACCAGGCTGGACTTTTCTTGTGTATGGATGCAGATGACTAAAGTGTCCGAGAAGAATAGAATATTCTTCAGTGAGAAAGGAACATGCTTGTCTCCTCACAGTACTGGTTTGATAGGGATGGGCAAATTAGAAATTGGCTATCTAAAATGGGGGAAGATAAAGGCATGAAGTGGCTGGGTTACATACACACTTTCATGGGTGTGGTTATTCTTAAACTGACGGTGAAGGGGATATGGTGAAGGGGATGTTAATTTTTGAAGTATAAAAGAGATAATGGCTAGAAAAGCCAGGGGGTGGCCTGTGGTGTAGTAAATTACCTAGTATGGCTTTTCTAGCCATAAATCTTTGAAAACTCCATTGTAGAATTTGCAACTGAGGAGCTCCTGATTGTTAAAGTTATCCACCTGGGGTATTTCTGTTGAGAGTGGCACGAAGCAATGTTCTGGGAAGTTTGCTCTCTCTCAGGTTTATAGAATTCTGATGTTGGGATTGGTTAGTTGGCCACTCTGCCAGGCTCAAAAGGAGCCCTTCTAGAGGCAGAAGAAGTCTCTCTGACTGCTGGCTGAGAAAGACGTGCTGCAGAGAGAAACATGCTCCTGAGAGACACGCGCTGCTGACAGAGAGACACCGAGAGACATGCACTGCTAAGAGAAAGACACCGAGAGACAGACGCTGCTGGGAGGGAGACTAAGAGAGACTGTTGGCTGAGAGACAGCGGGCTGAGAGAGACTGAGCATTGTTCCTGAACTTGAATTGCAGCCTGGTGCTTCCTTAATAAACCCCATAATCTGAGTTCTATGTAGTCACTGCAGCGATTTGAAAAAAATAAAAATCAGGTAAAACTATAGTATTTAGGGATACACAATTAAAGGATAAAATTATGAAGGAAAGTCAGAATGACTATCAGAAGAGTCTAGATAGTAGTTACTTGCATAAGAAGGGAAAAGAGGCAGTGAAGTTTTATTTACTGACCTGAGTGGTAGTTACAGGAACATGTGACTTCTAATTTATTAAGTTAAACAACTGTTTTCATATGGTTTTCTCTATCTGTATTAAATTTTACCATAAAAAATAATTAAGTAAAATCTCATAAAGCATGTAAGTGCTATACAGAAAATTGAAAAAATAATGTGATAGTGATTGAGCCTTTCTGAGGAGTGACATTTAAGCTAAACTCTGAATGACAAAAATCTACCCTTGGAAAAATCAAAAGAAGATTCCAGAAGAGGAAAGCAGAGAGGCACAAAGTCTAAAACGGGAATTATGTAAATCAGAGAAATGAATTAATTCCAATATGACTAGAAGATAATGACTTGAATAAGAAAATTTACCAGTGTAATGGATTTCTACAAACAGCAGAACTACAAATGTTAACTCAGCAATATTAGGTATATCCTAATTGTAGAACATAAAATACTTCCAATGTATAAAAACATATGTGGGATGATTCCAAATAAAGGATTAACACAACTGCACCCACAAAAGATGAACATTTTCCTTTTCTCCATAACACAGCCATATGATCTAATTAAATTCACATGTTATTACTTAGAATACATGAAATATACACTCCAATATCTGAAAAAAAATCCTATTATCTCACAAAAAGAAGAAATCACTAAAGGCAAGCAATACTGAAATGAGATACTGATTTCTACACTGAAATCTCTTTTACAACAATTATCTAACTCACATAAGTCAAAACATACTACTCAGTCTTACCTCCTCTAAATCCCAATGGTGGAGTTCTTCCACAAGAAATTTAGAGCAGTCCAAAGAATTGGCCTTGTGCTTAGACTCTCTGTCAGGCTTGCTGACACGAAACAAACCTCCAAGTTCTTGTTTGGGGTCACCATCATCTTCTTCATTGTCTTCTGTCACTAAAGGGACCACCAGGATGAAAAAGTGTGAAAAAAAATACTACTAGAATTCATCTTCTTTAAGCAGTTAGGCCAAAAGTTTAGAACGTAGGAGTTTTTAATGGTAGCTATGGTGGTGTTTCCAAGAAAGTCAGCCAGAAAAAGCCACAGACAGAGAAAGGCCAGGAAACTATTATTGAACATGTCTAGAGGACTCCTGCCCTCCTGCAAAGCAGCAGCAGAGTTCACCAAGTGAGAATATTTAGGGGATGAGGAAAGACATTTAGAAGCAGAGCTTCAAATTATTATAGAATTTCTCTTGAATGATGTTGAGACCCTAATCATTACAAGTACTCAGGCAAAACCTGAGTGAAGACTGGCAAAGAACTAGACTATAAGTGTTTAAGTTTACATCAGCCCTGTGATCCACTGCTCCTAGCTCACACATGTTCCTTGAACTTTGGTCTAATCATGCAGTAACTGAAAAGGATAATATAAAGTTCACCAGTTTATATTTTCCATTACTGATTCATGCTCTTGCCAAAAATAACATAGAGATAAATTTAATATAAAATCAAAGGTAAGGACAAAAGAGAAAACAGAATGCATTACAGAGGATTGTTATTTTTAGAAATGAAAAGCAAACATTTTTAGAGGCAGAAAACACTTTTCTGGCACTAAATTAAAAAAAAATATTCTCATCAAGTACTTTATGCAGGGGATACTGATATAATAGACACTATTCTCTTCAAAACACTTATGGCATAAACCTACTTAATATAAATGATTTTTGGTGCTTATGAACTACTAATTTAAATCTGCCAAGTACAAAATGTGACACCCATGAATATCTTATCTTACATAGCACCCAAATCTTCCAACTAATTTCCTTATCTCCTTTACAGAAAACGATGTAGAAACTAAAATGTTTCGAGCTCTGAAACAGTTCTTTTACCTGTTCCATAAATAAGGTTTTGAAGGTTTGGAGTTGCTTGTTGCTGCCTCACAAAAGCTTCAGCTGCCTTCCTAGAAAGATCTTCCTTCCACTTGAGGGTACCTGAAAGGGCCAATGCCAACATTCTAGTTAAGTTTTTTTTTTTTTTTTTAATGTGTCCTCCCCTTTAAGCTCACTGTTAATTCATCCTTCTATAAGATGCGCTACTTGAAAAGTTAACAAAATCTTCAGAACAAGACTCTCAAATGTAGACATCCTATTTATAGCTACATTCTCAGTGCTAGGTTTATAAAAGTAAAAAAACAAAAACAAAAACAAAAACTCAGTGCCATTGAGTCGTTTCCGACTCTTAGCGAGCCCCCTTGCATTTCTGAGGCTATAAATCTTTACAGAAGCATATTGTCCCATCTTCCTTCCATGGAGCAGCTCATTGGTTTGAACTGCTGACCTTCTGGTTAGCAGTCAAGTGCCTTACCTACTACGCCACCAGAGCTCTTTTATAAAAGTAGCCAATTCACTTTATGCATACCTGATGTTTCTGTGGAGTAAGTATTTTCTTCCTTGTAATATTCCTCCTCTTTGAGTAAATCTTCTACCTCACTGGTCTCATCAATTAAGTTCTCTGGCCCCAGTTTTTCACCACTGTCCTCTTGACAAGGCTTTGGAAGCTTTTTCCTAATAGCCTCTTCCTTTTCTGTGTCCTTATCCTCTGAACTGAGAGAGGAGCTTTCTTCAGATTCATCTTCAGATGCAAATGCCTCTTTAGCTGTGCAATGACCTGAATCTGAAATGGTATGGACTGCTTTTTTCATCGTCAAAGACTTCTCTTTATTCAAACTGTCACTCAAACCATTAGTTCCTGATAGTCCTGATTGACCACCTTTTTCAATAGCCTTAGATCCTAAAATATCACTCTCTCCTTCTGCAGTGTAGTCCTCCTCTTCTTCACTGCTTTCACTGGCTTCCTCAGCATCGTCTTCATCTTCAAAGCTCCCCTCAAGGTCATCATCACTATCAGCAAATGCTGGTAAATCCACCTCATTGTCTTCTTCCATCTCCTCAAGTTTCTGGCGCTTGAAACCCTTAACAATCATATGTTCTTTATCAGTTATTTCATCATCTTCCTCCTCAGCTGTTTCATCAACACTAGAGTCATCATCCAACTTGTCACTGTCAGACATTTCTTCACCATCTTCATAATCACAATCTCCAGTATCATCTTCTTTATCTCCAAAAATGGCTTTTCTACGCACTCGACCAGTTTTCACATCGATTTGCTTTTCCTCTTTTGGCATCCAAAGCCTGCATTACACCAGGTAAATGCAAAATAATTCAATATGTAAAACAGTCAGCTAAACCAGAAATGGCAATATAGTCAATGAAAATGCAAAGAAATAGGAAGAAATGTGTATACAATGACATAATATAGAAAGGAATGGTTTGGAAAATACAGTAAAATCTGTATAAGGCAGAACCTGTGTTAAGGTAGAAACTTGTCAGAGAAGGAAAACTCAATTATTTTCCACGAAAATGAGCTAAAGTAAATAGGTAAGACTGCATCTTGTTAAAGGCAGAAAACTTGCAAGACCTGGGAGAAAAGTCCCATCAAGTTCCAGCTCTCACAGATTTCATTGTATTAGAATAGTTAATAAGCAAACTCATGTACAGTTCCCTAACATCCTACTTTCAAAAACTTACTGAGAATAAAGAGATAACTTAAAAGAAAAATAACGCTAGGAAAAAACTGCTCAAAACAGAAATTAATGTTTAATAGATCAATAAGAAGGGTAATTAATTTCCAGGCTTGAAACAGACATTCTTAGAGAAATGGCTGATTCCAGGGCCAAGGCAGGAAAAATACAAAGTAAGGCTGGACCATCCTGTCATGTCAGACAATAAGAAAATGGTCAAAGACTAATGGTGATGAGCAAAAGGACAGAGGAGACAGAACAAAAGGGACTCAAAGCCAAATTTAGGACAACACAGGCATCAGAAAAAATAATGACAGTAATGGATAAAACACAGAATAAAAAAAAAATCCATTAATTAACAGTAATAATAAAATAAAAGCAAAAGTGGAAGCTCTTTTTTATTAAAGAATGCTGGCAAATAAATATAGCAGGAATCACAGATTAAGAAAGTTGCTATTTTAAAACTCAAAATCATTTGGAACAAAAAAAAAAAAGGAAACCAGGTTTGCTAGCCTCATAAAACCTGGTGGAACCACTGAGTCTATGGTCTCTAGCTGCCCTTCAGGTCTAGAATTGAACCCACACCTGCAGCTTCCAGCCAAATAAAAGCCAGGCATAAGAGTTGAACATGTACCTGAGGTAGATATACTCCTTGGAGACAACAATTATGGAAAAAAGAAGGGCTGTTTATGCACAGGGAGACAGTTCAGGGAGCAAGAGTGCATGGAGGGATGGACACAGGAAAGAGGTAACTATCGGGAGGAAGTGGAGGGGGAGGTGTTGCATTGGGGTAAATTGTAGTCAATGTCATAAGACAAAGTGTGTGTGAACTGTTGTATAGAAAGTGAATTTGCTCTGTAAACTTTCACCCAAATCACACACACAAAAAAAGAAAAATAAAGAATCATCAAGATGCTAAAATCATGGGATGAAACAAACTTTATGTATTTGTGTGTGTGTGTGTGTGTGTGTGTATAAATATAAATAAATAAACTAAACTTACTGCTGTCAAGTTGGATCCCACTCATAGCGACCCCTCCTCGGGTTTCCAAGGTGGTATCACTACGGAAGTAGATTGCCCAACCTTCCTTCCGAGGAGTGGCTAGTGGGTTTGAACCGTCAGCCTTCTGGTTATAGCAGTCAAATGCCTTAGGCACTATGCCATCAGAGCTCCCACATATATGTATATGCTAATGCTATTTGCTGTTGCTATGTGCCATCGAGTCAGCCCCAACTCATAGAGACCCCTCCTCGGGTTTCCAAGGTGGTATCACTATGGAAGTAGATTGCCCCATCTTCCTTCTGAGGAGTGGCTGGTGGGTTTGAACCGCCAGCCTTCCGGTTAGCAGTCAAGCGCCTTAGGCACTATGCTACCAGAGGTCCTATATATATACTGTTATATTTAATTAACATTATATTTAATGTAACAGTATATATAAAATTTTAAGTTATGAAAATACAAAAAAATCAGGCTGTAAGAGAATGTTAGTATGCTATAAAGCATTAACAACAATAAAATGGTAAGGGTACAATGCGACTAAATAGAAAAAGGATACAGGAAATGAAAATTTCCCATGTATCACGACTTTACAGGAATGCCAGTGGTATAGTGCTTAAAACAGTCAGCTGCTAACTATAAGATGGGTGGTTCAAACCCACTAGCTGCTCCCATGGCAAAGAAGAGGCATTCTGTTTCTGTAAAGATGTATAGTGTTAGAAACCCTACGGGGCAGTTCTACCCTGTCCTAGAGGTTTGCTATGAGTTGGAATTGGCAGTGGGTTTGAGTTATGACTACAACTGCACTGGAAAAAAGTATCCATGCACACCAAGTTGACTAACGGAGCACTAATAATGAAATAGTTTAGTTATAACAACACAGATCACCATAATGGTGACCTTTTAGTGAATATTTCTTATTTGCCAGCCATCAAACTAAGTAGTTTATACTCACCATTGTATTTCATCACACACACACACACACACAAAAAAAGCACAAACTCACTGCCATCAAGTTGATTTTGACTCATAGCGACCCTCCCTGGGGGAGGTGGTATCACTATGGAAGTAGATTGCACCACCTGCCTTCCAAGGAGTGGCTGGTAGGTTTGAACCGCCAGCCTTCTGGTTAGCAGCTAAATGCCTTAGGCACTACGCCACCATTTCATCACAATGACTCCATTTACAAAGCATCTAAGAGAATAAAGGATCTATGAATAAATTTACCCAGGGATCTGAAAAACTTATATACAATGTAAATTATAAAACACTGCTGAAATAGACTAAAGAAGACCTAAACAGATGGAAAGACATTTCATGCTTATGGATGGAAGATTTAATACACAAGATGCAAACACTACCAAAGTGATCTACAGATACAACACAATAAGGGATAAGGATGGCAGACAACAGTCACAAAATTTCCTTCATGTTTGTATATATATATATAGGCATTCTCTAGGTTACATATATCTGATTTATGGACAACTTGTACTTGCCCTTTAATGTTATATAAATTTTCCCTCACTTTGAAACTAATAACCAGCTCCTTCAGCTTCTAAATCACTGAAAAGACTTCCAGACTTCTCTTCCACTAAGATAACGCTAAATAAGAACTATATGCACCTGTTCTGACCTACTTCACATTCAAATTAAAGACAAATTTAGGAATAAATCTCTTTGTAATCCAGGGACTGCTTGTATTTATAATAAATTACATATCAGATAATCCTAATCATTTTTAAGACTGAATTTTATTGGGAGTCATAAATCAATGCAATCAAATCACTCTTTAGCAAATACCTACCATATACAAAGTTTACAAATTTTCAACTCAGACTAAAAAACAATTCACAAAAATCATAAATTAGGGAAAATCTATCCACAGGAGATAATACAATGGAACCGAAAATTTTAGAAATGAGATATGGGGCCTCTTGAACAAGCTCCTGACTCACCCATGGTCTAGTACTTTGGCCACCAGAAGACCCAAGTCACTTCAGGTTTCCTAAGCAACAAAAAGAACCTATGGACAAGTTTTTGGCAATATATGAGAAACATTATGCAGTCATTAAAAATGAATCCTGTATCTTGAGAAAATACTTCTATACATCTTTACATAAATCCAAAGAACCCTCAGATAAACATGCACATACAAAACAAAACAGGAAACAGGAAGAAATTCCACCCAAATGTGTTAGGATAGCAGAATTATGGGTGATATAATCTTCTGTAACACCATTCTTAAATTAAAATTTTAAAAGGCAGACTTACCCTTGATTATCTATAACCTCTGACTCTACTGGTTTGGAATCAGAAAAAAGTGCCACTCTACTTGAAGCCATTTTGGCATCAATAGTGGAATGGGTGGAAATGAGACTCTGGACCAGTTCATAAGTGGGCTTCACCTCATCCTGTCAAGGTAACCAAGAAAGAACAGTGAGAAAATACACAAAGGATTCTGATGATAGACAAACTGGTTTAAATCTGTTTCTGAAAATTATGTTAAACTTAATTCCTGAGAAGCCTGAAAAAGTAAAGAAAATTCTCACAACAGACACATGAAAACATGCTCAATGTCATCAGTCATCAGAGAAATGCAATAGAAAACAGTAAGATACCATTTCACTCCCATTAGGATGGCCAACACATTCATAGAGAAAAAAAAAAAAAATAAAGCTCACAACTGGACCAATGAGGAACATCGTGATAAATGGAGAAAAGTGAAATTGTCAAACATTTCATTTTACTCAGATCCACAATCAACACTCATTGAAGAAACAGTCAAGAAAGCACACGTTGTATTGCACTTGGCAAAATCTGCAGGACAAGACCTCTTTAAAGTGTTAAGGAGCAAAGGTCTCACTTGTCTGCCTAACTCAAACCCTGATATTTTCAATCACCTCATATGCATCTGAAAGTTGTACAATGAATAAGGAAAACCCAAGAATTGATGCCTCTGTCAAACTTAAGGGCCCTAATATTTGGTATAAATAGACTACCAAGCATAATTCAAAATGCACCAACAGCAGAAGAGAAGCCAGATGATTGGGA
>NW_006922099.1:212522-214108 GCF_000298275.1 Orycteropus afer afer | reverse complement strand
ATCAATGACATGAGACAAAGTATATGTGAATTGCTGTATGAAAAGTGAATTTACTCTGTAAATCTTCACCCAAATCCTAATAAAAAAAAAAAGAATTGATGCCTCTGAACTGTGTGGTGTTGGCGAACAACACTGAATGTATCATGGACTACCAGAAGAACAAACAAATCTGTCTCAGAAGTATAGTCAGAATGCTCCTAAGTAACAAGGATGGCAAGAGAGAAGTTCTCACATACTTTGGACATGTTACTAGAAGGAACCAGTTCCTGGAAGACATCATAGTAGGAAAAGGAGAGGGTCAACGGAAAAGAAGAAGACACTAAACAAGACAGATTGACACAATGGTTACAATAATGTACTCAGGTATAACAAAGATGGTGAGGACGGTGGCATAGGACTACGCAATGTTTCATTCTGTTTTATGTTGTGTCAATATGAGTCAGAACTGACTTCATGGTACTTAACAACTAACAATCCGTACAGAATCAGATTGCCAGGTATTTTCTCCTACAGAGTAGGTGGTGGGTTTAAACCACCAACCTTTTGATTAGCACTCAAGTGCTTATTAACCATTGTGCCACCAGGGCTCTTTCCATAAAGGGCTCTACCCAAAAACCCACTGCCATTGAGCTGATTGTAACTCACAGTGACCCTACAGGACAGAGTCGAACTGCCCCATAAGATTTCTAAGGGTATAAAACTTTAAAGATACAGACATCTTTCTCCTGCAAAGAAGCTCATGAGTTCAAACCATCAACTATTTTGTTGATTATTTTCTTAGTAGCCAAGTGCTTTAACCATTGTACCACCAAGGCTATGCTCTGTAAAGATTACAGCCAAGTCTATAAAGATTACAGCCAAAAAAATCCTGTGAAGTAGTTCTATTCTACAGCACAAAGGGTCACCATGAGTCAGAATCAACTTGACAGCAAATACTTGAGCCTGGATATAGAGGCAGTCCCTGGGTGGTTATAAATGAGATCTGTTACTAAGTGTGTATTTATGTTTAAGAATTTGTAGGTAAATGAGATGAAATGCATGCAGTACTTACCAATTTGAAAGCAATGGGTTTGTTTTTTAGCGCAAGAAAAGGCCTGAAGTTTTTTCAATGATTTAAAAACTGCATAGGCAGCAAGTGAAGGTGATTGTGATCAACAATTTATTGTGAATGGGGTGATTCAAAGAGCTCTGTTGGTGAGAGTTCCGGCAAGATGGTGGACTAGGCAGAAAGACCCTCTTCAAAAAAGAAAAGGGAAACCAATCAACACAGACACAGAACATACTCTTGGACTCCTGAGCCTTGAAGGAAAGGATATAGAATTGGACTAAACAACAACTAGAAGAAGAATTTCCGTGAAGATACCAAAAAGGAGATATACAGAACTGCGGTATGGCAGTGATCCTGAGCAATCCTGATGGCACAGACAGCTTGGAGATTCCCGAGTGGTGGAAAGACCTAAGAATTAACCTAAAAATCACCCTGCTAGCCAGACACTGCACGAAGGACTGTGCACGGTGGCTGGGGAACAAACAGAGAAGGTGAAGAGAAAGGTGGGCTGAACTGTGGACTTTTGCCGGTCCAGAGG
>NW_006922099.1:210672-211127 GCF_000298275.1 Orycteropus afer afer | reverse complement strand
AAAAATCAAAACAAAATGAAGAAAGCCTAAGGTTCATGTGGGATACCATCAAAAGGAATAACTTACGTTTCATTGGAATTCCAGAACAGGAAGAGGAAAACAAAAACCAATAAGAAAATTGTCCAAGATTTGCTCAAGGAGAAATTCGCTGACATGATGAAAGATGAGAATATATCCATTCAGGAAGTCCAACGAACACCAAACAGAATAGAACCCAAGAGAAAATCACCAAGACACATCATCATCAAACTCATCAAATTCAAAGACAAAGACAGAATCCTGAAAGCAGCATGGGAAAAATAAAAGTTACTTACAAAGGACAGCCAGTAAGAATAAGGTCTGATTTCTCAGCAGAAACCATGCAAGCGAGAAGGCAATGGGATGGTATATATAAAACTGTGAAAGAGAAAAATTTTCAAACAAAAATTATATAGCCCGCAAAACTGTCCCTCAAA
>NW_006922099.1:191095-191723 GCF_000298275.1 Orycteropus afer afer | reverse complement strand
GTTCCACCTCCTACTTTGGCGAGTAGCGACTGGGATCTTAAAAGCTAGCACGCTGCCATCTAGATGCAACGATGGGTCTCTCCTCGTCCAGAGTAAAGAAGAATGAAGAAAACCAAAATTCATGGAAACTATTAGTCCTAGCCACTGGTACGCCATCCAATCTGCAGCCTGTATGAGAGCAGAAGAACTAGATGGTGCTCGGCTACCACTGTCATCCACGTGGAATGGGATCTATGCAGGAGATCCCTGATAGAGAGGGAGAACAATGTGGAACATAACTTAAAATCACTTGGAGAAAAATGAAATAAAAAAAGCAGGGGTGGTGACCAGGTTTGCTGGTCCGATATAGCCTGGTGGAACTACTGAGACTAGCTGCCTTTCAGGTCTGGATTTGAACCCACACCTGTGGTTTCCAGCCAAACAAAAGACAGGCATATGAGTTGAATATTTACCTCAGGTATATACCCTCCTTGGAGAGAACAATCATGGGAGAAGGAAGGGCTGCTTATGCACAGGTAGACAGTTCAGGGGGCAGGAGTGTATGGAAGGATGGACACTGGGAAGAGGTAACTATGGGGAAGAAGTGGGAGGGGAGCTGTTGCATTGTGGTAAACTGTGGTCAATGACA
>NW_006922099.1:188455-190377 GCF_000298275.1 Orycteropus afer afer | reverse complement strand
CCAACCTTCCTTCTGAGGAGTGGCTGGTGGGTTTGAACCGTCAGCCTTCTGGTGAGCAGTCAAGTGCCTTAGGCACTATGCTACCAGAGCTCCTACTAACTGCCAACATTTAGGTTAGCAGCCAGATGCTTAACTGTTTCTGCCACCCAGGGACTCTCTAGTTAGATGAAGGCAAAAAGAAACAGAAAAAAAAGAAAAAAGTCCAAAATAAGCTTGAAAACACAGAGATAGACTTGTTTGGGATAGAATGGAAACATGGTACCAAACTGCTCTCAGAAAGGGAAATGTGGCATCACCTGTATGTGCTTCTGTGTGCCTGACAGGAGGGAAGGACAAAGGACATGACTTACATTATATGGCATAATTTAGGATTTTCATATTCCTCATATTTATAATAAGCATTATGGCCTTCATCACAAATATGAACAAAAATAAAAGCTTCAATAAATATAAAAGCTGAGTATATTATTCTGTAATAAACAGATTTGAAAAGAATGATGAGAGTTCAGATCAAAGTCCCTCTCTTCTCACCGATTCCTGAAAAACATGGCTGCCACCGAGATCAACATATACAGCATCTTTATCATATAACACACCACCAACACCAGAAAAAGGTGCATAAACCAACTTCTCTTTCTCAGTTAAACAGCGCTTCTTTTGCTGTTCAGGAAGAGCACAGGGGTCTGGAAGAAAACTGATATCATTCACAGCAAAATCTCCTACACCTGGAAGACAGAACACAGAGCACTTCAGCTGATAAGTCAATTAAGTGTTGGTAGAAAAGCCCCAGGAGCTCTGGTAGCAGTGCCTAAGGCATCTGTCTACTAACCAGAAGATTGGTGATTCAATCCCACAGACACAAGACTGGGCAATCTACTTTCGTAAAGATTTACCACCTCAGAAACCCAATGGGAGTCATTGAGAGTCGGAATCAACTGGATGGCAGCGGGTTTGATGTTGATGTAGAAAAGTGCCAAAGGCTTGAAACACATGAAAAAGGGTAGCGTTCAACACTGGAACTGTACCATCATCAAAGCAGAGGGCATATGTCAACTCAGTATCTTTGCGGACTGATGCAAACATGGGTTACTTTTTTAACCTCCATCGTTGTTGTTATTGTTACGTGCCGTCAAGTCAGACCCGACTCATAGCGACCCCTCCTTGGGTTTCCTAGGCAGTATCACTACGGAAGTAGATTGCCCTGTCTTCCTTCCGAGGAGTGGCTGGTAGGTTTGAACCGCCAGCCTTCTGGTTCGCAGTCAAGTTCCTTAGGCACTACGTTACCACAGCTGCTTTAACCTCCATTAAGATGGCTCTATCTTGTTTGACCATTTCTCAGTTTTCCAGAGAGCCATACCCAAAGTTGTATAAATACAGTAGTTTTACAAGATGATACCTGGAATGTGAATTTGACTTTTATCTTTCAAGTGTGCTCCTCTTAAGTAACCATAAAGAGACACCTTTCGATCACATTTGATATTTGTTCTAATATCTTCGGGGTTTGTCAAATCTTCCATCCTAGAAAAATACAAATCTTAGTCAAGACAGAAATGAATGTCAGAAGTTCATTGTACCTCTCTACATGTCAATGCCTTATCACATGCACTCATTTACTAAGCATTTACAAAATACAGAAATTCCGGGAAGCTCAGTTCACAGTCTACCAAAGGAAAAGGAACAGGCATCTCTCTTATGGTATATAAGATATGCCTTCCCTAAATAAGACATGAGAAATAGAAAATGACTTCTACCAGGAGCCAGGAGTAGAGAACATATTCAGCAAAACCTTTTTGTTGTTATTGTTGTTGTTGTTATGTGCCATGGAGTCAGCCCTGACTCATAGCGACCCCTCCTTGGGTTTCCGAGGCAGTATCACTACGGAAGTAGGATTGCCCAACCTTCCTTCCGAGGAGTGGCTGGTG
>NW_006922099.1:146242-185821 GCF_000298275.1 Orycteropus afer afer | reverse complement strand
GCTACCACTGTCACCCGCTTGGAAGGGGATCTATGTAGGAGATCCTTGTTAGAGAGGGAGAACAATGTGGAGCAAAACTCAAAATCATTGGAGAAAAAAAAAAAAAAGGTGGGTACCAGGTTTGCTGGTCCAATAGTGTCTGGAGGAACCACTCAGACTATGGCCCCTAGCTGCTCTTCAGGTCTGGATTTGAACACACACCTGTTGTTTCCAGCCAAACAAAAGACAGGCATATGAATTGAACATTTACCTCAGGTAGACACCCTCCTTGGAGAGATCATGGGAGAAAGAAGGGCTGCTTATGCATAGGGGGAGACAGCTCAGGGGGCAGGAGTATATGGAGGGATGGATACTGGGAAGAGGTAACTATGGGGAGGAAGTGGGAGGGGAGCGCATTGTGGTAAACTGTGGTCAATGACATGAGACAAAGTATATGTGAACTGCTGTTTGGAAAGTGAATTTGCTCTGTAAATCTTCACCCAAATCACAATTAAAAAAAAAAAAAGACACAATATCTTTAAGTGATAATTCAGCAACAGTAGATTCTTTCCCTCAAGTACATTTCTCCTCTCACTGATCACATAGGCATAAAATAAGCTCTATCACTGTTCTTTTTTTTTTTTTCTTTAATCTTTTTAGCTTTAGGATATATGAGCCAGGAAGAAAAAGTTTACATTCACTTTTTACCTGTCTGCCAGGATATAAGGGTGAGATGTCTGCCAAGTGAGAGGCCTAAACTTCATAACTGTAATAAAACGGCCCAGATTGTGAATTTCTTGGTTTTGATATTCTCCGTGTACCATTCCAGAAAGGTAGAAGAGCTTGGCACCCTATATATTTAAAACAAACAAACTTAAACTTTGATGAAGTTCTTACTAATACTGCACCAAAATAAAGACTCTAAATCACAGACAATTCTAAGTAAAGGAGACTTTTAGCAAGATAATTGTCCCAGTGCTTCTAGAATCTACATGTCAATGCCTTATCACATGCACTCATTTACTAAGCATTTACAAAATACAGAAATAAGGAAGCACAGTTCACAGTCTACCAAAGGAAAAGGAACAGGCATTTCTCTTTGGGTGTATAAGATATACCTTCCCTAAATAAGACCTGAGAAATAGGAAATGACTTGTACTGGGAGCCAGGAGTAGAGAACATATTCAACAAAATCTTTATGGAAGAGGGTTAACCTATGATCTGGGTTTTTTAATTGTTATGGATTCTGGCAGGTGGAAAAAGGGCTTCCTTCAAGACTCATCCATCCTGTTAGGACCAATTCGGGACAGAAATGAAAGTTTAGTTTCATGACTGATGTCTTTGTTGACAGTATTTGTCTGGAGTGTAGTATCAAGGAGTGCAGTGAGGGCCTTGAGTACAGAAAGAATTCTGTGATCAAATGAGCAGAACGTTATGTACAGAAAGAATTCTGTGATCAAATGAGCAGAACGTTATGGAGGGGAGGGAGAAGTGGCAGTATGTATGCACAACAGTTCCTAGGAGAAACTTTTGAGGAACTCTGAGTCCTAACCCTCACATCCAGACACTCTCTGGTGGTGGGGATACAGAGACAAGTAACACACACTAAGAGGCCCAGAATAAAGACTGTTTCAAGGGATATATTTGAGAGACTGGATTACATATATAAAAGAAACTCAGGAACAAATCCTGTAGGGATATTTATTAATTTCTCCTCCACATTATGTCTGTTTGAAAAGGATTATAGCATTAGTTAGTATTCAAAAAATTATTTCTCTTCCTACCGGATAGACTTCTGTCCAGAATCTGTGTTTTAATCGCTTCTTTGTCTTCTTCAGTTGCTTATTATATTTGAAGGAGTCTAGGTGGGTGAGAACTCCCATAATTTTAGGAAAACCATGTACCTGACAGATGTTTAGAAATTCAAATGTCTCCATTTCAAACCCGAAGCTGGCATCTATAAGCATCAGAACCTAAAAACAGAACAATTTCTCAAGAAGCTACCAAAATAGATCATGTATGTTATCTCGATCTAATGCTAAGTAACAGTTCAACGCTAAATAACAAGTCTCTAATAAGGAATCCATATAACACGTCTCTGAGACCCAAAATACTGAAGTAGTACTCAATTACAAAAATATTAAAAAAGTATAGAAAACCAAACATTTTTGTTTCAATCTTCCCATAGGGAAGAAATCATCTGTTTTTTTGCAGAGAAATGTGTAGGAAAGTGCTATCTTGAATGTTAACTTGTATTATGCTGTTGCTTACAAACTAAAACAAATAAAACAAAGCCTCTCAATTCAGACTTGAATCAAAGGGTGGTGACATGATGAATGGGAACTATACAAAAATGTAAACAGAAAAAAACAATTTTTAAAATTTGTAACTCTTCAAGCATGCAAAATAATTTCAGAGTTGATTCCAGGAGACTTTTAGCTTTAAGACATTAACATTACTGCTTTCATCTTTCTGTAGGTAACTAAAAATCATAACAAAGAATAGGAACAGAAAAACATATCTTTGATTAAACTAGGGAACTTCTACAATCCCAAACCACAAAGTATATGAAAGTGGGCTACAGAGTGTGGTGGAAGCTGGATGCCAGAAAGCACAGCTGCCACTGCAGACCTCAGACTAGCCAGTGTGCAGAATTCTCCAAATACACTGAAACAATGTGAAGGCAAGTGGGCTGTGTATTCCTACAAATGGGACTGGAAAGCAGTCCCTTAGCTGCCAATCTTTATCAATTATAGATAAGTGAACCCTTTACTCCTCCACTAATACACACTTATGTGCACACGTACATGTACACACACGCATATCTGTGTATTTTATGTGTCTTTGCTGTGACTTAAGACAATTTAAGCCCAGAGTAATCAACATAAATGAAGTTAAATAAATCATGATGCTGCCACACAATGGAACCCTATGTAACTATAAAAAATGATATTAAGCTTATAAATACTCATTATTTACCTGTAAGGTGAGATAAATAAGCCAAGCGAAAGAAGTTAAAGCATGAAACAAGGTATTTTAAAATACCAAAAAGATTGAGCGTGTGTTTATATATGTATTTGGAAGGATACCGCTCTGAGAGAAACTGACAGGCCAGGGGTCAGAGTTAGGAAGGTGAGAACTTACACTTCGTACACCCTACAGTGCTATTCTGAATAGTTTACCAAGTGCACATATCTTTTTAAAAATCTTAAAAAGGTATACAGAAAATGTCTCTCCAAATGTGTATGCTTTTAAAATTAAAGGAACTCTGGAGGTGCAGTGGTTAAAGCATTCAGCTGATAAACAAAAGTTTGGCAGTCTGAACTCACCGGCCACCCCATGGGACAAAGATGCAGTCTGCCTCCATAAAGATTTACAGCCTTGGAAATCCTGTGGGGGCAGTTCTACTCTGTCCTATGGGGTCACTGTGGGTTGGAATCGACTTAATGGCAGTGGGTTTGGTTTTCTGGTTTAATATTACAGACTTGGTAGACTTTACATAAAAGAGAATATAATGACTAATGTATGTTATTCCAAATACACACGGTTTAATAAATTTATACTATTTTGTGCTGATCAAAACACACTTATATTTACTAATGATAATACTACATGTTCAAAATTTGAATATTTATCTTTTTGATATTTAAACAGAATAGCTGTGTTCTATTTATTAAATTATTCTGTATTTTAGCAGATTTCCTAGGTCAAAGAACACAGTTTATAGCTCTTTATCATCAGTCACCTCTTTAAAGGGTTGAAAAAAATAATTTTTTAAAGAAGTATCTATTAGCCCACACTTCCTAATAAATATGGCTTAATTAAAAACAAAATTTACTTTGCTTCTGCTCATTTAGATATTAGTGGAATATTAGAGATAATGAAGATTACCATTTCTGTAAATACAATAAGTTACACATTTTCCATATGCTAAACACTGTCTAGATTTTCTGTATCAATTCTGATCACCTGTCAAGGGCAATTCATGTATTTACCTTATCATAATCATGAAGAACGGAAAGTTCTGGCCTCATCAGAACCAAGGTACTCATCTTCAGACAAGTTAACTACTGGGAGCCTCACTTTCATCACAGGAATACCTACTTATCTCAAAGTCTTGCTGGGTGATTAGATGATTTAATTTTGCAAAGAGCTGTTAGTACACTGCCTAGTAAGAGCCCAAGTAATGGTACTTAATGTTTATATGCATATTCATGTTAATAAACTTTTATTAGCTATGTTCATTAAAGGTTTTCTCTATCCTGTGCTTTGCATGTAAGTTTTTGGTTTGTTTTGCTTTTGTTGTTGTAAGAATATATACAACAAAACATACACCAATTCAACTGTTTCCACATGTACAATTTAGTGACAATGATTACATTCTGAGTTGTACAACCATTCTCTCTCCTTTTCTGAGGTGTTCCTCCCTCATTAACATAAACTGTATCCCTAACGTTCCCATCTATTTTTTCAAGTTGCTGTTATCAATCTGACCCCATATAGTTCTTAAAAGAGCATAATGCTCAAGGTTGACCTTTTTCACTAGTTTACCTATTGTTCTATTTTTGCTTTTAGGTTTTAAAATATATTTGATTGTGTATATTCCTTTATCATCATCATCATCATCAATTCAGATTACTGTATTCCTTTGACAGTCATAAATTTTTCTGCTCTTCAATGTGGTATAAATAAACTGTCACATCATTAGTCTCCATTAGAAACTCAGGCTGCCGCTATGGACTTACCAAGTCTGCTACTTTAGCCAGATCAATCATCATGTTAATGTCACATCCACATTCAATAATGGTAAGTCTGCGCTTTTTACCTGTAAGTGAAAAAATGAAATTTTATTTTAAAAAATTCCTGAAGAAAAAAAAATCTATTCATTAACTCTAGTGATCATTTAATTTTTAATTTTAATTGTCATTTTCAGTGGCCATCAAGTTGATATATGGCAACCCATGTGTGCAAAGTAGAACGGTTCACAGGGTTTTCAAGGCTGTGGCCTTCCAGGAACAGATCATCAGGCTTGTCTTCTGAGGTTTCTCTGGGTGGGTCTGAACTACGAAACTTTAGCCTAGTAGTCAAGAGCTTGCACTAGCCAGGGATCCCCAATTGCATCCAATAAAACACTATATATATTCATAGGAGCAAGCCAAAGTTCACTTTTATAGAAGAAAACTGCTGAAATAATTTAATTCCATCTTGGTTTTCTTGCCATGTTCCCTCTTAATTTTAAATTAATATCAAGGCTATAGAATTGCTTAAACAAGTAAAATTCTGTCTGGAAAAGGCAGACAGAAGGCTTCATGATGAGTGAATCTTCTATTCAGTAGGGAGCCAGTGCTTTTATCTGTATCAAAATTTCCTGTGTTCCCACTATAGCTAAAAACATCCACAAAACTAAGGAAAAAGAATGGGATTATGTTAAAAAAAGAAATGCTTTAAAGAGAAAGAAAAGCTTCAACCTGACTACATTACTACTATCCCAGAGCAAATTCCCATGTGAAAAAGAAAAACATTCCCTCTACCTTCCACAAGAATATGACTTCACGAGGGCAAGCACATATACCTGGTAAATAGGAGGTACTGCGTTAATTGCTATCAAGTCAGGTCCAACTCATGGTGACCTTATGTATAACAGAATAGAAGATTGCCATGTCCTGCACCATTCTCACATTCATTGGTGTGTTTGAGCCCACTGCTGCAACTATTATGTCAATCCATCTCATTGAGGGATTCCCTCATTTTTATTGACCCTGTACTTTCACAAGTGTGATATCTTCTCCTAGCAATTGGTCTTTCCTGATGACTTGTCCAAAGCAAGCAAGACAAAACCTTGCCATCCTCCCTTCTAAGGAGCATTCTGGCTATAATTCTTCAAGACTGTTCATTTCTCTAGCAATCCATGGTATATTTAATATCTATTACCAACAAAACTCAAATGTGACAATTACCCTTTGATCTTCCTTTTTTGTTGTCTGGCTTTCACATGCATATGAGGCAACTGAAAAGTCCATGGCTTAGGTCAGGCATACCTTAGTCATCAAAATGGTATCTGTGCTTTTCAGTACTTTAAAGAGGTCTTTTGCAGCAGATTTGCCCAATGCAATATGTTGCTTGATTTCTTGACTGGTGCTTTCAAGGGTACTGATTATTGATTCAAGTACAGTGAAATCTTTGGCAACTTCAATTTCTTCTTCATTTATCCTGATGTTGTTTATCAGACCAGTTATAAAGATTTTTGTTTATGTTCAGGTATAATCTATATTGAAAGCTTGGACTGTCATCCATAATTGCACCAAGTAATCTTCATTTTCAGCATGCAAGATTGTGCCATCTGCTTACCAGTCTTCCTGATTGCCACATTCTTCTTCATATAGTCTAGCCTCTCAGGTTATTTACTCAGCAAACAGACTAAGTAAGTAGAGAAAGGATACAAGCCCGCCACACACCTTTTCCAATTTTAAACCACACAGTATCCCCTTGTTCTGCTCAAATGACTGCCTCCTAATCCATGTACAGGTTCCACAGGAACACAATTAAGTATTCTGGAATTCCCAATCCTTATAATGCATCCATAATTTGTTATAATTCACACAAATTACTTCATGTTGTCAATAAAACACAGGCAAGCATCTTTTTGGTATTCTCTGCTTTAGCCAAGATGCCTGTGACATCAACAATGATATCCCTTGTTCCATGTTCTCTTCTAAATCCAGCTTGAATTTCTGACAGTTCCCTGTTGATGTACAGCTGCAACCATCTTCAGCAAAATTTTGCTATTATGTGATGTTAATGGTATTTCCATTAATTTCTCCATTCAATTTGATCACGTCTCTTTGGAATGGGCACATGTTCTGGTTACCTAGTGCTGCTCTGGCAAGAAATATACCACAAATGGGATGGCCTTAACAAACAGGAGTTTATTCTTACAATTTGGAGGCTTTTAGTCCAAGTTCAAAGTGCCAGGCTCTAAGGACTAGGTGAAAGCCCCTCAACCTTGGGGTCCAGCTCTGCCTCCTGCTCCCAGCCCACTGGAGCTAGAGGTGTTTCTTCACTCAGACAGCTTCGGGCTGCTGAGGCTAAGAAGCCCCAAGGTTGACAAGTCAAAAGGCACAGGCCCAATGTTACCAAACCACATGGCAGGCCATTAACTTAAGTCCATTGTAAGTCCCAAGTTGGCAGAGCATAGCAGGCTGCTGAGCAATGACATGGCTACATGCAGGGTCCAAGCATGCCATATGCTAGAGACCATTCTCAAAGCTTCTCCTTAAATACAGGAAGCAGACCACATTCCCAAAGGCAGCTACTCAGCTGCTCACAGTAGATTCCACCATGGAGTTGATGACCAGTTTCATCATGGGGAATACTACATCCAGCTGCCCAGCCACTCAACCAGAACTGGCCAAGTTGACACACCCAACATAACCACCACAGCACAGATACACCTCTCTTCTGATAAGCTGGATAAATAGCTGTCTTCTAAATTTCTTGCTATAGATTAGTAAGTGCTTCCAACAGTGCATCTTTTTGAAGCTATAAAATAAATGTGCTGATTATGACCAGGCCAGACTATTCAGGCCTGCTAAGTCTTTCAGAGAAGCACACTTGGCAAATCCACTTAGCAGTCAAAATAAGGTATGTATGAGGCACTGGTGGTTCAACGGCAAAATTCTCTCCTTCCACGAGGGAGATCTTGATTCTATTCCCAGTTAATTCGCCCTATGCACAACCCCCATCAGTCTGTCAGTTTGTTGTACTGTGATGGCTTGTATGTTGCTATGATGCTATTTCAGATAGGAAGAAAGGCCTGGAGATTCAATTCTAAAAACAGCCAATGAAAACCCAATGGATCATAATGTAACAACTGCAACTGATCATGGGGAAGGTACAAAGCCAGGTACTATTTCTTTTCATTGTGCATGTGGTCACCATGAGACAGAGCAAATTCAATGGCAACTAATAACAACTACATCATTATTACTTCTAGGAGCCTATCTTTTCTATGACTAATTTAGTAAAAGAAAGGTGATACAACATGACAGTAGTACCTTAATATTTATCAACCAGGAAAACAAGAGAGACATGAATGGCCCACAGACAATACCACCAACAACTATGTCAGTTCTGTGCCTATACTATCCCACCTGACACAATTGTGACTGGGCCTCTGATCTCAGTCAACTTCTGCCTAGTGAAGTTCCGAATGAGGCTCTGTATCAACGTGCTCTTCCCAACTTTTGGAGGCCCCATCACCACCACCACTATTGGTGGGGACTCTAGTGGAGTTCGATCAACCACTGGAATATGATGCTTTTTTGTTTTCAAATCTTGAGTTCTGTTTGAAAAAAAAAAGCAGGGGGTGGGGAAGGAGGGAAGGGAAAGGGAGAAAGAAGGAAGAGGAGAGAAGGGGGTAATCACTTTGAAAATACAAAAGGCATCCATTATTTTAAACAGAGCAACCAGACAATATGTACATATTGGTACCTTGCTAACTGTTAGCTTGTCACCTTCTGGCCCCAATTCACATAACTGCCTTTCAGTAATGATGTAACAAGAGGACTTCAATAGTGCAGAGACTTTAAAACTAAATACCTTAAAATGAATTAATTTATACATTAAGAGCAATACATTTAAAAGAAAACAAAAAGCAAACACCGAGGCCGTATAAAAGCAGAAACTGGGAATTAAATGTGGCTCTCCTACTTCCTGGTTGGAGTCCCTGTTTAGCACAACTGTTAACTCACTTAGCTGCTGCTAACTGAAAGGTTGGAGGCTTGAGTTCACTCAGAGGCTCCTCAGAAGCAAAGCTGAACATCTACTTCTAAAATATCAGCCAATGAAAACACTATGGAGCATGAGCACAGTTCTACTCTAATACACATAGGTCTGTCATGAGTCAGAGTTGGCTGGATGGCAACTTTTTTTTTTTTTAAACCTAATAGTTGCTATATAGTATTCCCCATGATAAGACTGGTAATCAACTCCATGGTGGAATATACTGTGAGCAGCTGAGTAGCTGGCTTAGGGATATGGTCTGCTTCCTGTATATAAGGAGAAGCCTTGGGGAACAGTCTCTAGCTTATGGCATGCTTGAACCCTGCATGTAACCGTGTCACTGTTCAGCAGCCTGCCATGCTCTGCCAACCTTGGGACTTTCAATGAACTTAAATTAATGGCTTGCCATTAACATCGGGACTGTGCCATTTTATTTGTTGACCTCGGGCTTGCTGGCTTCAGCATCTAGTAGCTGCCTGAGTGAAGAGATGCTTCTGTGGCTGGGAGCAAGAGACAGAGCTGAAGCTCAAGGTCAAGGGGCTTTTACACAGCACCCAGAGCCTGGCACTTTGAACTCAGACTTCTAGCCTCCCCATCTGTGAGAGAATAAACTTGTTTGCTCAAGCCATCCCATTTGTGGTTTATTCCTGTCAGAGTGGCACTAGGTAACCAGAACAGAGGGCAACTTGCTTTCTGAGATTTAGCATAAAATAAGAACAATAACACCTATGTTTTTAAGACTATTTGAAGAATTTAATTCACTAATGCTTAAAGTACACTGCCTGGCATATAGTAAGGATTCACTAAGTAAAACTATAAAATACTACATTTTACAACTATATGAAATACATTCAGGAAAAAACAAGCAATTATTACCAGAGAAACTGTAAAGTTTAGGAACAAATTCTAAAAGGAAGAACTCTGAGCTTTTCTCTTAGGGGGGAAAAAAATCTGTATCCAATCTGCAGGCAAGGCAGCTTCCACAGGAAAGGCTTCACACATTTTAGTAAAAAGTCTACAACCCACATCTCCATATCCTTTGTAGCTGAATTAGGCAAACTCTAATCACAATGTTATATGAACTCATAAATCCAAAATCCAAAGATCATCGGTGAGAGGCTCCTATCATTTAAAAAGAATAAACGGGAAGAACCACCAGACTTCAGCTAAACATACCTGTGAAAGGATCGCGCCATCCGTACAGCAGACTGGACTGCAAAAGCTCTAGGGTTTCTTTTCTGGGCATCTTCCTCATCTCCAAGTTGGTAATCCTGCAGATGCCTTTTTTTTTTCTTCTCAGCTTTGGGTCCACTGTTTTTCTTTCTGTGTTTCTTCTGGTCCTTAGTCTCCATAATAATTTTTACCAATTCAACCTACTTCAAATGGGTGGGGGGAAAAAATAGGGGAAGCATTTAACAAAACAGCCAACCAAAGAAAAAAACAGTAAATTTTTTATTTCTTTATGAAGACTATGCATTTGTTCATCCATCAGGGGTCAAAATTGTTTAAAGTCATCCCCAATTTCACTTGTTTCTGTAATGTTATAAAGCAGATTAGTCACCTCTGCTTTTATTACTTTTTATTTATTTCAAGTGTCTAGATCAGCAGTGTCCATTTCTGCAATAATGGAAATATCCTGTCTGCACTTTTCAATACAAAATGCTTGTGAAATTAAGATACATTTCATGAAACTGACTGTTATTGTTGTTATGTGCCATCGAGTTGGACCCAACTCATAACAACCCCTCCATGGGTTTCCGAGGTGATATCACTACCGAAGTAGATTGCCCAACCTTCCTTCCTAGGAGTGGCTCATGGGTTTGAACCGCCAGCCTTCTGGTTAGCAGTCAAGTGCATTAGGTACTATGCTACCATGAAATAGATTATTAAACTTAATTTTAATAAACTCGTTTCTAAATTAAAACATCCACCTGTGGGTAGTGGCTACCATAAAGGACATCAAGACTAGATATCAACTAGATTAATGAAGTAGTTTACAACCTTAAACTATTTCTCAAAATTTACTAAAAAAATTTAAAAACCTTAATGACTTTCCAACATGACAGTTCCACAGGTGGTGCAAAAGATTTGTGCTTGACTACTAACCCACCAGCCACTCCTCGGAAGTAATATTGGGCAATCTACTTCCATAGTGATACCGCCTCTGAAACCCAAGGAGTCGTGGCTATGAGTCGGATCCAACTTGGCAGTAAATTTGATTTGGTTTTCCGTTACTAACCTAAAAGTAAGCAGCTTGAACTCACCCAGGGGCATCAATGAAGAAAGCCTACATCCCCCCAACCTGCTTTAAAGATTATAGCCAAGGAATTCTACTTTGTAACACATGGGATTGCCATGAGTCTAAATCAACTGAAAGGCAACAGGTTATATGATATGCTAAGCACTGTACCAGGAGACAGCTACAGATACAGTCTGACTCGCAGAGGAAATGCAAACTAATCTCTCTTGTGCCAAGAAAGAGAGTCACATCTGAGTGCTACAATGGATGCAATCAGCACACGTAGGAGATACGAGAATTCCCACAGAGTTCTCACATCCCTTCGTGCAAAAAGGGGCTCAAACGTGTTTGGCCAAAAGGTTTGAGGTTCCAGTTCACGCAGACTCACCTTGGAAGGAAGGACTGGCGATCTACTTATGAAAAAACCAGCCACTGAAAACCCTATGAAGCACAATTCTACTCTGAAACACACAGGGTTGCCGTTAAGTCAGGGTCCACACTAGGGCAACTAGTTTTTCATATCTTAGCATAACGTCAAGGAACAACGGCCTGGGAAGCAAAACTGGGTTCCAGGAATGCTTTCAAATTAGTCACTGGTGACTTTAAAATATAATTTTCTTCTCTATCGTATTTTATATAACTCTTTTATATTTTATATTTTACTAGTGCTCTTCTTAGCGGAAAAAGCACAATTTGGAGCCCACAAATCTAGCTCAATTCTACCGTCAGCCGCTTGGATTACTCGCCAAGAAATTCGCTCCGCCACCTCCCCTCCCAGTCGGGACTCAGCACAAATTTACTTCATCATGCCAAGACCTCTAAGGACTTCTGCGAAAACGAAATATTTTGTCAGTCCAGAGCCCTGAGAGCTCCTACAACAACAAACGCAAAGCACCGCCTTCCAGTCGCATTCGACTCATAACGAGTCTTTCTTGGGTTTCCAAGGCAGTATCACTACGGAAGTAGATTGCCCAACCTATCTTCCCAGGAGCGGCTGGTCAGTCTGAACCACCAGCCTTCGGGTTAGCAGTCAAATGCCTTAGGCACTTCACCACCAGAGCTCCTGGGAGCTCCCAAGGATAATCCTAAACAAGTGTGCAACTCACCAATACCACCAGAGCCCCAGCCCTCCGACCTGCCACCGCTGGCGCTACTCCCAGCCCGCAATCATTACCAGGTTACTGCTACAACTCCTCAAACACACATGGACAACGGCGGAAAAAGGAAACGCACCCTTCGCAGGGCATCGGCAGGAAACAAGGAAACAGACCAAAGAGTCCGGCAAAAGAGACGACTTCCAGGGGAAAGCCAAGAATGAAACCTGTGATTGGCTGAGGTTAGCCGGAAGCGACGTCTTCATGGTACGTTTATCCTTGCGCGGCTCCCGGCCCGCCCCGCGCCGCCGCCCGCCCTTCCCGCGCCGCCGCCCCGCCCTCCCCGCTTTTTTCTTTGTGGTCAGCGAATTGGGGGAGCTCTGGTGGCCTAGTGCCTAAGGCACTTGACTGCTAACCAGAAGGCTGGTGGTTCAAACCCACCAGGCACTCTTCGGAAGGCAGGTTGGGCAATCCTACTTCCGTAGTGATACTGCCTGGGAAACCCAAGGAGGGATCACTATGAGTCGGCCGACTCCAGGGCAAATAACAACAACAACAACAACAACAACAACGAGCAGCAGACGCTAGGCTTGAACTTCCGGACACGAAATGCCACAGTGTGATTTCCCAAGCAGCCTGGGCGGAGCGCGCAGAATCCCCACCTAAGGCCATGTCGTCACTGCGTCCTCACGCCCAGTTCTTTGGAGTCAGGCTGAAATGAACACCTTTAGACTTGGTAACTCCAAACCACCATGTTCCCAACACGCATAATTGGATGTCCCACGATTGGGAGTCAGAAAACAAGTGTACTAGTCTTGGATTCAAGGAACTCTGATGGCGCAGTGCCTAAGGCATTTGACTGCTGACTGGGAGGTTGGGGGTTCAAACCCATCAGCCACTCTGCGGAAGGAAGATGGGGCAATTATTTACTACATGGGAAACTCAGTGGAGGTGGCTATGAGTTGGAACTGACTTGATAGCAGTTGGTTTGGTTTTTGGTTTGGGTCTTGGATTCAGCAGCATCAGCTCTGGGGCCGACAGTAGGCCCACTCACCCTTATTCCTTAGCTTGCTCACCTAGTATTCCTTGGACCGGAAAGTCCAAGTAGTACTGAGAAATCACTGCAAAGATTATGCCTTTCAAGGACACAAAGTCAACGTTATCCACGTCTTCAAAGTGCATTGTATGTAAAAGGGAGAGAAAAGTTAACAGTACATTTTTTTAGAAGATTCTGCACAGAATTTGCATTCAAGTACATGTTTTCATTAGGTGTTGTCCTGGTTTATAACATGCATTGTCTATGACAAGGACATGGAATTTCCCCATACATTCTTCGATTAGAAAGCACTACACAGATCCTCCCATTCAATTAAATGAAATCAAGATAGTTCTCCATGTTGTATTAGTTATCTAATGCTGCTATAACAAATTCCACAAGTGGATGGATTTAACAAACAATTTATTCACTCACAGTTTAGGAGGCTGGAAATACAAATTCAGGGTGACAGCTCCAGAGGAAGGCTTTCTTTGTTAACTCAGTTTAGGAGGAATATACTTGTCTCCTTTCAGCATCTGTGAGCTTGGTATTTCTTGGAAATCTCCACTTGCTTTGGCATCAATGTTCCTTGGGTCTAGGAAGTTACCATAGGAACCATGGGTCGAAGGACGACAGGCTATGCTCATGGCTTTTCTCTAGGTGCTAGCCAAGTCTCTCTAATCTCAGTTTAGTATTTTTATATCTCAAAAGAGATTGACTCAGGATACAGTCTAATCCTATAGACTGCATCCTGCCTCATTAACATAACTGCCTCTAATCCTTTGTCATTAACATCATAGATGTTAGGGATTACAACACATAGGGTAATTACACCAGATCACAAAATGGAGGATAATTACATGACATTGAGAATCAATGCCTAGCCAGGTTGACATACACTTTTTTGGTGACTCAATTCTACCCATAACACAGGTTTTCAAACCAAATCTTGTATTGCAAGGTTGAGAAAATTTACAGTATATTCTTTGACTGAGTAAGGACTACACACATTTGCTCAAACACATATATAAACTCAAGGGAATTATTCTGTTTTTTCAAACTGCATTGTGTGTAACAAGGACAGGAAAATTCACAACACATTCTTTGAGAAAAATGTACAGATTTTCCATTTAAATACATGAAGTCAAGAGGGTTATCTTGGTTTTCAAAGTACATGCTATGTAACTAAAATGTGAGCTTAATAAATGCATCCTTAGATAAAACATGGCAAAAGTATATTCAGTTGAAGTACGTGAATTCAACAGTTATCTTGGTTTCAAAAATAAACCATATATAACAAGGACATGAAATTTCCCCATACATTCTTTGAGAAAACACTACAATGATTACCCCATTCAAATAAATGAAGCCAATACAGGTTTTCAAAATATAACTTCTTTTGCAAGGATTGGAAACTTCTTTGTTTGACTTGACATAGGACTACACAGATTGTTCCATGCAAGTACATTAAATCAAGAGAGTTATCCTAGTTTGCAAAGTTCATTGTGTCTTACAAACACAGGAATGTTCCCAATATACTCTTTGAATGAGAAAACATTTTATAGGTTTGGCCATCAAATATATGTAATGAAGGGAGTTATTTTAATTTTCCATACGCATTGTGTGTAACAAGGACAGGAAAGTTCCAGTCCAATGTTTGACTCAGTGTGCTGCACTGCATTACTTTGTATGGCTTTTCTAGCCATAGTCTTTGTAAATCCCACCAGATTACAGGATCAGACCATAAGAATAAGATGTGTAGAACTCTGATGTCAGGATTGGTTAGTTTTATCATTCTGCCAGGCTTAAAATGAGCCCTCCTAGGGGCAGAGAGGGGATCTCACTGCCACCATGAGAGAAGGTGAAGTGAGGTGGAGGTGAAGTGGGGTGTGTTCTTGGACCTGAGATCCCTGCCCTGGACCTCCTTGCCTGAAAGACATCCCAGCAGAGAGATGCTCCAGCAGAGAGGTAGTGGCAGTGGGAAAAAGAGGTAAGAGAAAGAACAGCAGGCTTACCTGGCTCTTAGAGGCAGAGACCAGTCTAAGAAGACAAGGACCAGAGAGGTGTGTCTGAGGGCACAGCAGAGGGGAAATTGTCCCAATCAAAGAATTGTATCCTGAACATGTTCCTGAAACTGAATTGTAGCTGGTTACTTCTGTAATAAACCCCATAATCGTATTATCTGTGAGTTCTGTGTGGCCATGCAATGAATTATCAAACCCAGAAGTGAGTACTGTGGGAAGGACAGTTGGTTTCAAAGTTGGCCTAAAAAAAAAAAAAAAAGCCGGATGGTAGTAGCATGTCTGACCTCATAGGAATAAGCCTTGGGCTTGTGGTAGTGTCTCTGTCATCCTCTTGTGAAGTTAGAGGAGGTCGGAAGATACCACCCCCCCCCCCTGCTCTTTTAGCACTCAGTAAACTCTTTGTATGGATTTTCCTATTAAAGAACAGGTTGTCAAGAGAGTTATGCTTTTCAAAGTACATCATGTGTAACAAGGACAGAAAACTTTACAATACATTCTTTGAATGAGAAAACTTTTTGTATAGATTTTTCTTTTCAAAAGTGTGAGGTCACAAGATTTATCCTGGGAGTTCCAGCAAGATGGTGGAACAGGCAGGCAAGCTACACAGACCCTCTGCAACAAAGAAATGAGAAACCAAATCAAATGTATACAGAAGACAGTCCTGGAACCCTGAGCTTTGAAGGGAAATAAAAAAGTGGATTAAATACCAACTAGTAGGAGAACCTGAATGAAAACAGTGAATAAGAAGACAAATGGAGCTGCAGAAGCCAGCTCTCCTGAGGGCACAGCTGTTTTGAATAGTTGTAAGCTGTCTCTCAATCTGGCAACAACCCAAGAATCAGCTCTGCTCACCTGACAACTAGAAAGGAAAACAGCAAAAGAGACAAACAGAGCTGTAGATAGTCAGCTGTGTTGAGGGTGCTGCCATTTTGAATATTTGCAAGTGGTGTGGCCGTCTTGAATATAAGCAAGTGGTGTTCTGAACTGAGAAGTGACCTAGTATTAGGCTCCACTTGCCAAGGTTAACACAGGCAAACACACTGGAGCTGATGCCTAGAAAGGTTTGATATTCCTCTTGTTATTCTTATAACCCACATCCTCTTGGTGAACAGAGGTGTGCCCATCTCCCACCTCCACCCACTTTCTTGACCAGTAGGAATTCCATCATGGTCTGTGCCCTAACAGAGCCTGGGTGCTCTGCCTGTCCCCACCATTTTATTTTTGTTTGTTTTCATTCTTTTTTTTCTTCCTCCTTTCTTTTTTCATTTCCTCATTTGCTTCCCTGGTTCTTGGTATTTGCTTCCCTCTTCCCTTCTCCTGATTCCCTTCTTTTTCCTTTCTTTTCTTCTTTTAGTTTTCCCCTTCTCTTGTTTTTCCTTTGGCAGTTTCCTCATTGTTTTTCTTTACCATTCTTTTACTCTTGCTCTTGCTCTCATTTGCCCTACCCAGATATTATGGGTTCTCTCTCTCTCTCTCATTACCTTTCTTTTGGTAGTTCTGGTGGCAAAGATCCTAAGGCATTTGACTGCTAACTGGAAAGCTGGCAGTTCAAACCACCAGCCACTCCTTGGAAGGAAGGTTGGGCAATCTACTTCCATAGTGATACAGCCTCAGAAACCCAAGGAGGAGTCACTATCTACTTCTGGAGTGATAGCACCTTGGAAACCCAAGGAGAGGTTGCTATAAGTCAGATCCAGCTCCACAATAGTGAGTTTGGTTTTTGTCTTTTAAAATATATTTTTAAAAATTTTCTTCTCATTTATTGCCTTTCCATGTGTGATAGTTGGAGCTGTGTGTCCACTTGGCTGGACCAGAATTCTGTGTGGTTTAAGCAGTTGTGATGTGGTTATTTCCATGATGGGATCAGATGAGTATGTTTTGAGCAGCCAATCCATTGAAAGGGAGTTTCTCTAAGGGTGTGGCCTGCTTCCAGTATATTTATGGACATCCTGGGAAAAGAGACACTCTTATGTGGATGAGGATTCTGTTGTGCTGCCTATACCTGTCCGTGAGCAAATAATCCACCATTTGGCCTGGAGATCTTGGATTCATCATTCTTTGGAGTCAAAAGTCAGTTTACTGCCTGCCAACCTTGAGCTCCTCAGCCCCTGCAGCTGTGAGAGTTGGGAAAAGCCTCCAGCTTGATGTTTTATCCAAGAACTTTGGACTTTCCAGCTTCTTGAAGTGTGAGCCATTTTCCTAAGATAAATTTCTCTTTCTCTCTATATATAAGGTGTATTGGTTTTGCTTCTCTAGAGATCCCAGTCTAACCAACCATGTGTGTGTGTGTGTGTGTGTGTGTGTGTGTGATTGCTCCTTTTTATTAATGAGATTTGTATTTTTTAATTCTTTTGTTTTTATTTTGTGTGTGTGTGTGTATTTTATCTTTCATTTTTTAAAAAATCTAACTGAGTGGGAGACAGCAACCGTTCCCACACAACCCAACCATACCTGAACCTCCTGAAGCCCCACCACTGAGTGAGGGCCACTACTTGCTCCTGCACTAACTGAACAACTGTAGATTGCAGCCAATACCACCTCAACTCACCCTCAACTCCTCTTATGAACACCTAACTGAGATCTGTGCACACATGCTCATTCTCTATCAGACCCATCAGAAGACAGGTGGTGAATGCCTAAATGCTACCACCTAGTGAATAGAGAACCACAGTACCCTGCTCACAGATACACACACACAAATAACAAAACACACATATATAGAGAGAGATAAAAAATAAAGGAAAGAAACTTGGGCATAACACATCAACATCCAACCACAAATTAAACATAGATATAAAACATCACCATGTCTTGGAGACAATTGACCATCCCAGTCAACAAAAAGAAGCAAGATAAAGTGGTGCAAGCAAAGGATACAGATCCAGAAATATATTGCAGGAAGAAGAAGCATTGGAACTCCCTGATAAAGAATTCAAAAGAATTATATTTAGGTATCTTCAATAGATTGAGGGACAGGTCAAGGAAGGCACTGACAAGATCACAGAAAACACTAACAAAATTAAGAGAAATACAGAAAAACTCTAGAACAATTTAGGAAAACAAAACAAGAATAAGCTGACAAAAAAAAATCTTAGAAATGATACAAAAACAGCAAATAGAAATCCAGGAGATTAATACTAAAACCTGAAACCAAATCAGAATTAGATAGCACATTGAATGGGCAAAGAGTAGAACTGAATCAATGGAAGACAGAATTAATGAGATTGAAGACAAGTACCTCAATACTACTTTGTTAAGAGATCAATGAGATAAATGATCAAAACAAAATGAAGAAACTCTAAGATTCATGTGGAATACCATCAAGAGAAATAACTTATGTGCAATCAGAATTCCAGAACAGGAACAGGAAGAGACAAATAAAACCACAGAGAAAATTGTCAAAGATTTGTTGGAGGAGATTTTCCCTAATATGATGAAAGACATGAAGAAATTTATCCAAGACACTCAATGAACCCAAAGCAGCATAGACCCCGAAAGAAACACACCAAGATGTGTCATAATCAAACTCACCAAAACCAAAGACAAGAGAAGAATCCTGAAAGCAGCATAAGAAAAACAAAAAGTTACCTAGAAAGAGCAACCAATAAAATTAAGTACTGACTTCTCAGCAGAACTATGTAGGCAAGAAGGCAATGGGATGATATATACAAAACCCTGAAAGAAAAAAATTGCCAACCAAGAATTATATACCCAGAAAAATTGTCCCTCAAATATGATGGTGAAATTAGGACACTTCCAGATAAAAAGAAAGCAGGGGAATTTCTTAAAAGAAGACCAAGATTACAACAGATGCTAAAGAGAGTCCTTCTGACAGAGAACCAACAGTAGTACACAACAACAGATGACTAATACACATGGTGACATAAGCCAGGAACCAATTTTGGATAGAAGTGTCCAAAGTAAAACTAGCTTACAAGACTGTAAACAGGGAACCAGAGACATCAATTGGTAAATGAGGACAACTATAAACCAAAAAGAGGGAATAAATAGTGTAGGCATTAAACTTCCAAATGGTGAGAAGTCAAGACAATTGCAAGATAGAACAAACTGTCCTGAATTTGGAAAGAAAACCATAAATAACAGGGTAACCTCACAGAAAAATGATAAACTTTTGGAGCAAAATTAAAAAGAGAAGAAGCAAAAATATTTAGCAAATACTAAAACAATAGCAACTAAGAAAATGATAACAAAATTCATAAACAAAATAAGCTCAATGTGGTAGTTAAGGGTATGTGTCAACTTGGCTGGGCCTGATTTTAAGTGGCTGCACAGCTGGATGTAGTATTCCCCATGATGAGACTGGCAATCAACTCCATAGTGGAATCTACTGTGAGAAGTAGAGTAGCTGTCTTAGGGATGTGGTCTGCTGCCATTATATAAGGAGATTTAGGATTAAGTTTAAGATTGAGATTTTTAGCACACTTGAATCCTGCATGTAGCCGCTTCATCATTCAGTAGCCTGGCATATTGTCTGCCAATCTTGGAACTCTTATCAGACTTGAATTAATGGCCTACCATGTGGTTTGGTAATATCAGGACTGTGCCTTTTTACTTGTTGACCAGGGTTTGTCAGCCTCTGCAGCCAACAGCTGCCTGAGGGAGAAAGCCTCCAGCTTCAGTGGCCCAGTAGTAAGAGGCAGAGCAAAAGCCCAAGGTTGAGGGGCTTTCACCCAGCCCCTAGAGCCTGGCACTGTGAACTTGGCTTTCTAGCCTCCAAAACTATATGAGGATAAATTCCTATTTGTTAAAGTCATCCCATTTATGGTATATGTCTGTTAGAGCAGCATGAGACGTAACCAAAATACACAGCACAGAAAATGATATAGAACAAAGAAATCAGCAACACCGTGAAAAAACACACAAAACATGACAGCAATAAATTCATACTTGTTGATAATTACACAGAATGTAAATGGGGGACTTCAGACTGGATAAGAAAACATGACCCATCAATATGCTGTCTACAACAGACTCACATTAGACACAGAGACAAAAATACACTAAAAATCTAAGGCTAGAAAGAGATATATCATGCAAACAGTAATCAAAAGAGAGCAGGAACAGCAATATTAATTACTGATAAAATAGATTTTAAGAAAAAAGCTACCATGAGAGACAAAGGACAATATTATATAATGATTAAAGGATCAATTAAACAAGATGACAGAACAATAATAAATATTTATGCACCCAATGACAGAGCCCCAAAATATATAAATCATATTTTAACAGAATTGAAAAGACAGATTGATGATGCCACAGTAATAGGAGAACTTAATATACCACTTTTGATAAAGGATGGAACAACTGGAAAAAAAACAAACTCAACAAAGACACAGAAGAACTAAACAATACAATCAACTTGACCTTATGAACATCAACATAGTACTTCACCCAATAGCAGCACAATATACATTCTTTTCCACCACACAGGGAACATTCTGAGGATATTTTTGGCCACAAAGCAAGCCTCGAGAAATAAATGTTGAAATACACTACAAAGCATCTTCTCAGATAACAATTCTATAAAATTAGAAATCAATACTAGGAAGGCCAATGGAAAAAGAGCAAACACATGGAAACTGAATAACACCTTCCTTCTAAAGGACTAGGTAATAGAAAAAAAATTAAAAATTCCTTGAGTTAAATACGAATGAAAACACAATATATCAAAATGTTTGAGACACAGCCAAAGCACCGATCAGAGGGCAATTTATAGCAATAGATGCACATATCAAAAAAAAGAAGAATGAGCCAAAATCAACACTTTAACCCAATGTCTCCAACAATTAGAAAAATGGCTGTGAAAAAAGCCTATAGTCACAAGAAGAAAAGAGATAATAAAGAATCAAGCAGAAATAAATGAAGAAAAAAATAGAAAACATAAAAAAACAAAAAGCCTAGAAGTTAGTTCTTTGAAAATATTGCTAAAATCAAGAAACCACTGGCAAATCTACCAAAGGACAAGAAGGAGAAGATGCAAATAACATAACTAAGAAATGAAATAGGTGATTTCACAGAACCAATGGAAATAAAAAGAAAAATATCAGTATACTATGAAGAACTGCCACCACTCACCTGTCAATTTGTTACACTGTGGTGACTTGCATGTTGCTGTGAGGCTGGAGACTATGCTACCGGTATTTCAAATACCAACATGGTCACCCTGGTGGACAGGTTTCAGTGAAGCTTCCAGACTAGGACAGACTAAGACTGAAAATATTGGCCTGTGAGAACTTCATGAATAGCAAATAAACAGTATCTGATATATTATTGGAACACTTTATGAATAGCCTTGAAACATAGTGAGATACAGTACCTGAAGACAAGCCCCTCAGATTGGAAGGCACTCAAAATATGACTGGAGAAGAGCTGCCTCCTCAACATAGAGTTGTGGATGGAGTAAAACCCTTTGGGACCTTCATTTCTGATGTGGCCCAACTCAAAATGGGAAGAAACAGCTGCAAATGTTGTTGTTGTTGTTATGTGCCGCCGAGTCGGCCCCGACTCATAGCAACCCCTCCTTGGGTTTCCGAGGCAGTATCACTACAGAAGTAGGATTGCCCAACCTTCCTTCCGAGGAGTGGCTGGTGGGTTTGAACCGCCAGCCTTCTGGTTAGCAGTCAAGTGCCTTAGCCACTATGCTACCGGAACATGGAATGTACAAAGTATGAATCTAGGAAAATTGGAAGTTGTCCAAAATGAAATGGAACACATAAAGATTGATATCCTATGCATTTGTGAGCTGAAATGGACTGTTTTTGACCATTTTTAATCAGACAACCATATGATCTACTATGCTGGGAATGACAAATTGAAGAGGAATGGCTTGGCTTCATCATCAAAAGGAATGTATCAAGATCTATTGTGAAATACAATGCTGTCATAATATGATAATATCCATATGCCTACAAGGAAGACCGGTTAATAATACTATTATTCAAATTTCTGCACCAACCACCAAAGCCAAAGACAAAGAAAGTGAAGATTTTTACCAACTTTTGTAATCTGAAATTGACCAAACATGCGATCAAAATGTATTGATTATTACTGGTGATTGGAAAGCAAAGGTTGGGAAAAAAGAAGAATCAACAGTAGCTGGAAAATATAGACTTGGTGATAGAAATGACACTGGAGATCACATGATAGAATTTTGCAAAACCAATGACTTATTTATTGCAAATGCCTTTTTTTTCAACAACATAAATGGCGGCTATACACATGGACCTCACCAGATGGAATACCCAGAAATCAGATTGACTACATCTGGAAAGAGGCCTTGGAGAAGCTCATTATCTTCAGCCAAAACAAAGCCAGGAGATGACTGAGAAACAGACCATCAATTGCTAATATGCAAGTTCAAGTTGAAGCTGAAGACAATTAAAACAAGTCCCCAAGATCCAAACTATGACCTTGATTAAATCTCATGTGAATTTAGAGACCATCTGAAGAACAGATTTCACACATTGAACACCAATGACTGAAAATCAGATGGAATGTGGGATGACATCAAGAACATCATCCAAGAAGAAAGCAAAAGGTCATTAAAAAGGCAGGACAAGAGGAAAAGACCAAAATGGATGTCAGAAGAAAGTCTGAAATTTGCTCTTGAATGGAGAGTAGCTAGAGCAAATGGAAAAAAAACGACAAAATAAAAGAGCTGAACAGAAGATTTCAAAGAGCAGCTTGAGAAGACAAAGTCAATTATTATAATGAAATGTGCAAAGACCTGGAGTTAGAAAACCAAAAGTGAAGAACACTCTTGGCATTTCTCAAGCTGAAAAAACTGAAGAAAAATTTCAAGCCTCTAGTTGCAATATTGAAAGGTTCTATAGGCAAAATATTGACTGATGCAGGAAACATCAAAAGAAAATGGAAGTAACACACAGAATAACTGTATCAAAAAGAATTGGTCAATGTTCATCTACTTCAGGAGGTGGTATATAAGCAAGAACCAATGATATTAAGGAAGAAGTCAAAGCTACACTGAAGGAATTGGCAAAATACAAGGTTCTGGGAATTGATGGAATACCCACTGAGATGCTTTAACAAACGGATGCCGTACTGGAGGCACTTATTTCTCTATGACAAGAAGTTTGGAAGACAGCTACCTGGTCAACTGACCAGGGATCACTATGAGTCAGAGTTGACTTGACGGTACCTAACAAAAAAAGAAGAAATTGAACAAAGATCATAAAAAAACACCAACAAAAACAAATCATGGCCCAGACAGTTTCACTGGAGAATTCTACCAAACATTCAGAGAAGAGCCGACACCAATCCTACTCAAACTATTCAAGAACACAGAAAAGGATATAATCCTCCCAACTTCATTTTATGAAATGAGCATAACCCTAATACCAAAACCAAGCAAAGACACCACCAAAAAAAAAAAAAAAAAAAAAACCTACTGGAACTAATTGAGAGAGACATAAAAATCTTCAACAAAATCCAGCCAATAGACTCCAGCAACATATTAAAACAATATCATGACCAAGTGGGATTCATGCCAGTTAAGTAAGGATGGTTCTACATTAGAAAAACAGTCAATGCAATCCATCACATAAATAAAATAAAGGAAAATATTCACATGATCATATCAAGCAATACAGAAAAGGCAGTTGACAAAACCAATACCCATTCCTGATTTAAAAAAAAAAAAAAAACCTCTCAGAAAAATATGAATAGAAGGAAGATTCCTCAACATAATGAAGGACATATATGCAAAATTACTCTTAATGGAGAGAGACTGAAATCATTCCCCTGTGTACAGGAGCCAGACAAAGATTCCCTCATCTCCACTTTTATTCAACATTGTATTAGAAGTCCTAGCCAGGACAATAAGGCAGTAAAGGGAAATCAAAGGCATCCAAATTGGCAAGGAAGAAGTAAAACTATCCCTATTTGCAGATGATATGATCCTGTACATAGAAAACCCAAGAGACTCTGCACAAAAACTACTGGAAATTATTGAATGATTTAGCATTCTGGCAGACACAAGATCAACATACAAAAATCAGTTGGATTCCTCTACACCAGCAAATAGGTCTCTGAAAAGGGAATAAGGAAATCAATACCATTTACAATAGCTACTAAAAACATAAGATATGTGGGAATAAATCTTACCAGGGACACAAAATATCTATACAAAGAAAATTATAAAACATTACTTCAAGAAAATATAAGAGATATGCATAAGTGGAAGAATACACTATGCTCTTTGTTTTGGTTACCTAGTGCCACTCTGACAAGAATATACCACAAATGGGATAGCTTGAACAAACAGGAGTTTATTTTCTTACAGTTTGGGAGGTTAGAAGTCCGAGTTCAAGTGCCAAGCTCTATGGGCTGTGTGAAAGCCCCTCAGCCTTGGGCTTCAGTTCTGCCTCCAGCTCCCGGCCCACTGAAGCTAGTGGATTTCTTCATGCAGACCACTAGTGGCTGCTGAGACTGCCAACCCCCAGGTTGACAAGTAAAATGTCACAGTCTCAATGGTACCAAACCACATGGCAAGCCACTCATTCAAGTCCACTGAAAGCCCCAAGGTCGGCAGAGCATGGCAGGTTGCTGAGCAATGATACAGTTACATACAGGGTTCAAGCATGCCATAAGCTATAGACCATCCCCAAAACTGTTTTTTATATATGGGAAGCAGACTCCATACCTAAAGGCAGCTACTCAGCTGCTCACAGTAGATTCTACCATGCAGTTGATTACCAGTCTCATCATGGAGAAATACTACATCCAACTGACCAGCCACTCAACCAGACCTAGCCAAGTGGACACACAAACTTAACCACCACACTCATGGACAGAAAGATTCAATATTGTGAAAATGTCAATACGACTCAAAGCAAGCTATACATTCAGTGCAATCCTGGTCCAGATTCCATCAATATTCTTTAAAGACATGGAAAATCCAATCGCTAATTTTATATGGAAAGAAAGAGACCTTGGATAAGCAAATCACTACTGAAGAAGAACAAAGTAGGATGTCTCACACCCCCGGATCTCAAAACCTATTGTACAGCCACAGCAGTCAAATCAGCCTGGTATTGGTCCAACTACAGATACATAGTCCAGTGGAACAAAACCGAGAACTCAGAAATCAGTCCATCCACCTATGGTCAGCTGATCTTTCGACAAAGTGCCAAAATCCATTAAATGGGGAAGAGACAGTCTCTTTAACAAATGGTGCTGGCAAAACTGAATATCTATTTACAGAAAAATGAAACAAGACCCATACCTCACACCATACTCAAAAACTAACTCCAGATGGATCAAAGACTTAAGTGTGAAACCTGAAACTATAAACGTCATCAAAGAAAAATTAGGGGCAAATTTATGGACCTTAATGTATGGCATAAATAGACTATCAAGTAGAACACAAAATGCACAAACAGCAGAAAATAATCCAGATGATTGAGACATTTTGAAAATTAAATTCTTAGGTGCATCAAAAGTTTTCTCCAAAAGAGTAAAAGTAGAACTTATAGATTAGGAAAACATATTCAGCAATGATACATTTGACAAAGGACATATCTCTAACATTTATAGAAAATTTGAACACCTCAACATTAAAAAGACAAACAATCCAATTAAAAAATGGGCAGAAGACATGAACAGACACTTTATCAAAGAAGATATTCAGGCAGCCAACAAACACTTGAAGAAAGGATCATGATCATTAGCCATTAGAGAGATGCAACTCAAAACAACAATGAGATACCTTCTCACTCCAGCACTAATAGTAAAGTTCAACAAGACAGAAAATAACAAATGCTGGTGAGAATGTGGAGAAATTGGGACTCTTATATACACTGCTGGTGGAACTGTAAAATGATACAACCACTGTGAAAATCATTATGGCGATTCCTAAAAAAGTTGGAAACAGAAATACCATTTGATCCAGCAATTCCATTACTAGATATATATTCTAAAGAAGTGAGTGCCGGGACATGAAGAGATACAGGCACACTCATGTTCACTGCAGCACTATTCACAATAGCAAAGAGAGGGTAACAACCTAAGTGCCCATCAACGGAGGATAACCAAATTGTCGTACATAAACACAATGGAATACTGTGCAACACTAAAGAATATTGTAGAATCTGAAAACCACTGCATAACGTGGATGAACTTGGAGGACATTATGCTGAGTGAAATAAGTCACTCACAGAAGGACAAATATTGTCCACTATTGTAAAAAATCAAGGAAAGGTTTACATATGGAATGAAATTTTCTTTATTAGTTACCAGGGATGGGAGAGGAGGGGAAGGAAAATTCCCAGATAGGTTGAAAATACATACACACATACATATAGTTGACTAGTTGTTGCCAAGCATAGGAGCAAGGGGGAAAGGGGAAGCTTTTGTTTATGGGTCATTGAGTTGATGCTAATGGTGGTATAATATTTTGGAAAAGGTTAGCAGTAATGGTGGAACAATATGAAAAATGTCATCAATGTCCCAGAGTTGTAAATTTGGAAGTTGTAATGTTGGTGAATGTCTTGTTGTTTATATTTTCACCACAATAGAAGTTGAAAGAGAGAGAGAGAGAGAGAGAGAGAGAGAGAGAGATCCTCGTTTTCAAAATACATCATGTCTGACAAGCACAGGAAAGTTCCTGATATATTCTTTGCATGGAAAAACACTATACAAATTCTAACATCCAAATACATATTACAAAGTGTATTAATTTTCAATGTGAGTAACAAGGATGGAACGTTGCCAATCCATTGTTTGACTGAGAAGACTCTTTGTACAGATTTTCCCATTCAAGTACATGACATCAAGAGAGTTATCCTGATTTTCAAAGATCGTTATGAGTTGGATCCAACTTGACAGCTGTGAGTTTGGTTTGGTTTGGTTTATCAGTATAACATTATGAGAACTTTCCCAACATATCCTTTGAATGGGAATAAAATACTGTATAAATTTTGTTAAATGTGGTACAGTGCATTACTTAGTGTAGCTCTTCTAGCCATGGTCTTTGTGACTCCCACCAGAAGACTAGGTGGAACTATGTAAATATGAGGTGCTTTGTGGCTTACCAAAGGGAGTGGGTAGTTTATTAGTAATGCAAATAACTAACATGGCACTCTTTTGAGGGTAGGACCATTGAAGTAAGTTTTATGGAACACTAATGTAGAGATTGATCAGTTTTGTCATTCCACTAGGCTTAAAGTGAGCTCTCCCAGAAGCAGAAGGAGGGATCTCACTACCATCAAGACAGAGAAGAGCTCAGAGTGGAGTGCATCCTCGGACCCAAGATCCCTGCACTGAGACAACAGCAGAGACAGGGCAGCAACAGAAGCAACAGAACCAAGAGACCAGCAACAGACAGAGTGACAGGCTTGCCAGCCTATGGAGTTAGGGCCTATGATTCCCTACTAATCTTTGTACCCATAATGTGGGATCTTGGTCTTGTCCCTAGTTTAGAGGGAAGGCAGCCTCCCAGGTGGGAGGAACACTTGGTTGAGTTGGTTTATGGGGGCCTGCATCTTTGTGCTTTTGTTTGGGCTTCAGACGCTGCCAAAGACACAAGTGGGTAGTGCTAGGCTGTTTATCTATTTTCTCTTTAGGCACTCCTTTGGGCAGGAGGCTTGCTGGTGGAGTAGGATGCACCTATCAGCAGGGCTAAAAAAGCTTTTAAACATTTGCCTAAGCAGGGCCAGGCCAAGGGTCAAGGGCCAAGGGCCAAAAAGAGGTGCTTCTGCAGACATGGCTGAGGGGAGACTGTCCCAGTTGAAGAATTGTATCCCGAGCATTCCCGAACCTGAGTTGTAACTTTACTTTCCTAATAAACCCACAACCATAAATATTTGTACTGGGCATGGCTGTAAGCTCCCCAAAATGGATCCCAAACCCCATCCTGTTCAGCCATATGCTGGAAAATGCAAAGTCATCCCCATCCCCTCCCTTTCCTCTCTCAGACCATATTCCTTAGTTAATCTTATTGCAGGCACATATCCCCAGACCTTGCCATCACCCCCTACTAGCACTGGGTGCCACTGACCTCACACCAAATTCATAACACCTATGTGTTTGTTCCTCAAACAGAGGTATAAATACCTCTGGAAAGAGGAAAGGGTTTAGTGGACTTTGAATCTGACCAGTTGGCAGCCACTGTATGTGATGTTGCTTTTCTCGTAAGCCCCTTCCTCCCCTCTTTAGAATAAAACTCTTTCATGTCTCTGAGCATGCTTCTGGTGCAGTTTTTCAGTTTTCCCAACACTTTTGCAGCTCTTGGTCATGACCCAGACAGCTGGCGAGCCATACCAGGTGATCAAGGAAAAAGAAAAAAAAAAAAAAAACCTCAGTGGTGAGAAATGAGGCTCCATGGAGGTAAACCCAATTTCACCTGAAATGTTGATGTTTGAGCTACTGGCTCAGCTATTAAGCACCTGGGAGCCTATGCATGAGTATAGGGAGGCCCTGAAAATGCCACAGGGTTTGCTGGGAGTACTACAGGGACTAGGGGTTAAGCAGGTAAAATGTGATTCGTGTGCTGGTTGCTTCAGTAGCAGCGGCCCCCTTTTACACGCAGTCCATGTTGCCACTGAAGATGAATTGGCATCCACTGGCAGGGGTAAGCAATTAGAAGAGAAACTTAGGCTAGAAAGAGAAGCCAGGAAAGCCCAGATTAACACCATTGAAACCTTGGCTTCCTGCAGAAGTTTTGCAAATGTAGAAGTTGGCAAAAATCCTGAATTTCCTCATCTTTGGCTTTGGTGGTTGGTGCATGGATTTGAATAATAGTAGTATTAACTGGTATTCCTTGAAGGTGTATGGATATTGTCCTATCACTGACAGCATTGTACTTCAGGACAAATCTTGAAACAGTCCTTGTGGCAATGAATGCCACACCATTCTTTTTCAATTTGTTGTTCCTGGCATAGTAGATCATATGGTTGTCTGATTCAAAATGGTCAAAACCAGTCCATTTCAGCTCAGTAACACCTAGGATATTGATCTTCATGCATTCCACTTCATTTTTGACAACTTCCAGTTTTCCTAGATTCAAACTTCATAAATTCCATGTTCCAATGGATGTTTGCAGCTGTTTCTACTCATTTTGAGTCATATCACATCTGCCAATGGAGCCCCAAAAGCTTTACTCCATCCATATCATGAAGGTCATCTCTACACTGAGGAGTCAGCTATTCCTCAGTCATATTTTGAATGTTTTCTGACCTGATGGGCTCATCTTCTGGCACTATATTGGACAATGTTTCAGGGCTACTCATAGTTTTCCTGTAATATATCAGACAGTGTTTCACTGCTATTCATAAGGTTTTCACTGGCCGATTCTTTGAGAAGTGGATGGTTTCTTCCTTCTTCCCAGTCTGTCCCAGTTTGGAAGCTCTGCTGAAACCTGTCCACCATGGGTAACCCTGCTGGCATTTTGCATCACCAGTGGCAAGCCTCACAGCAACACGCAAACCATCATAACATGACAAACTGACAAAAAGTTCATATCCCTTACTTGTTCTTAACTTCTCTGCTTACTTCCCCGCCTCTCTGGGGCCTGGCCTTGAATAAAGCTACCCCAGAAGCCCTGAGCCATGCAGGTGCCAACCTGTTCAGCACCCAGCATTAAATAAACTAGGATTAAGGGCCATGCTACAATAGGGGTTAGCCAGGTCAAGCATGATATGGTAAGGGCCCAAGTGTTCCCCTATATTATACCAATAAATGGTGAATTCTACATGGAGCCTATGATTCCCTACTAATCTTTGTACCCATAATGTGGGATCTTGGTCTTGTCCCTAGTTTAGAGGGAAGGCAGCCTCCCAGCTGGGAGGAGCACTCGGTTGAGTTGGTTTATGGGGGCCTGCATCTTTGTGCTTTTGTTCGGGCTTCAGATGCTGCCAAAGACACAAGAGGGTAGCGCTGGGCTGTTTATCTATTTTCTCTTTAGGCATTCCAGCTACTATTAGATTGGCCCATAGCCGGCCATGACTAATTTTTAATGGGTCTTTTTGTTTTCAAACAGTCAGAGGATTAGCCAGTGGCTCTCATCTGGGCGTTTCTGCTTCTTCTCTGTCCATCTAAGTCTGTGACAGATTCTAAAGTGTTCCAATTAGTTTTGTGATGACAGCATGAACTTGCTGATGCAGAAGCTTTTGCCTTTTCACTCTACAGGCAAGCGTTTCTCCTGCTTGATCAGAAGTCTGAAATTGACAGAACATGCAATCAAGATGTGTTGATTATCACTGATGACTGGAATGCAAAAGTTGGAAACAAGGAAGAGTCACCAGTAGTTGGAAAATATGGCCTTGGTAATAGAAACAACTCTGCAGATCTCATGATAGAATTTTGCTGAACTGATGACTTACTCATTGCAAATACCTTTTTCCAACAACATAAAAGATGGCTATATATGTGGACCTTGCCAGATGGAATACACAAGAATCAGATTGACTATATCTGTGGCAAGAGTTGATGGAGCAATTCAATATCTTCAGCCAAAAGAAGGCCAGGAGTTGACTGTGGAACAGACAATCAACTGCTCATATGCAAGTTCAAATTGAAGTTGAAGATTAAAAGAAGCACATGGGAGGCAGAATATGACCTTGATAATATCCCTTCTGAATTTAGAGACTACCTAAAGAATAGATTTGATGCATTGAACACCAATGACCGAAAACCAGAGGAATTGTGGGATGACATCAAGAACATCATCCCTGAAGAAAATAAGAGGGCATTAAAATGACAAGAGAGGAAGAACAAACCAAAATGGATGTCAGAAGAGACTCTGAAACTTGCCCTTGAGCAGAAAGTAGCTAAAGTTAGTGGAAGAAATAAGATAAAAGAGTTGCACAGAAGATTTGCAAAGAGCAGCTCAAGACAAAGCCAATTATTATAATGAAATGTGCAGAGACCTGGAGTTAGAAAACCAAAAGAGAAGAACACACTTGGTATTTCTCAAGCTGAAAGAACTGAAGAAAAAAATTAAGACTTGAGTTGCAATATTGAAAGATTCTATGGACAAAGTATTGAATGATGCAGGAAACATCAAAAGAAGATGGAAAGAATACACAGAGTCACTGTACCCAAAAGAATTGGTCAATGTTCATGCATTTTAGGAGGTAGCATATGATCAAGAACCAATGGTATTGAAGGAAGAAGTCAAAGCTGCACTGAAGGAATTGGTGAAGAATAAGGCTCCAGGAATTGACAGAATACTCATTAAGATGTTTCAACAAATGGATGCTGTTTTGGAGGCACTCTCTTGGCTATGCCACGAGATTCAGAAGACAGCTACCTGGCCAACTGACTGGAAAAGATCCTATACCCCATTCCAAAACAGGTGATCCCACAGAATGTGGAAATTATCAAACAGTACCATTAATATTACATGGAAATAAAATCTTACTGAAGATAATTCAAAAACAGTTACACAGTATATTGATGGAGAACTTCCAGAAATGCAAGCTGGATTCAAAAAAGGACGTGGAATGAGGGGTATCATTGCTGATGTCAGATGAATCTTGGCTGAAAGCAAAGAATACCAGAAAGATGTTTACTTGTGTTTTATTGACTATGCAAAGGCATTTGACTGTGCGGATAATAAAAAATTATGGATGAAATTGAGAAGAATGGGAATTCCAGAACACTTAATTGTTCTCATGAGGAACCTGTACATAGAGTAGGGGGCTGTCATTTGAACAGAACAAGAAGATATTGCATGGTTTTAAATCAAGAAGGGAGTGCATCAGGGTTGTATCCTTTCACCATATTTATTCATTTTTTATGCTGAGCAAATATTCCAAGAAGCTGGATTATATGAAGAAGAATATGGCATCAGGATTGGAGGAAGACTCCTTAATAACCTGTGATATGCAGATGACACAACTTTGCTTGCTAAAATGAGGAAGACTTGAAGAACTTACTGATGAAGATTTTAAAGACTACAGCCTGCAATATGGATTAGACCTCAATATAAAGAAAACAAAAGTCCTCACACCTGGTGCAATGAACAGCTTCATGATGGATGGAGGAAAGATTGACATTGTCAAGGATTCATAATACTTGGTTCTACAGTCACCACCAATGGAAGCAGCTGTCAAGACATCAGATGATGTACCGCGTTGGACAAATCTGCTGCAAAAGACCTCTTTCAAGTGATGAAGAACAAAGATGTCTCCTTGAAGAGTAAGGTGTGCCTAACCCAAGCCATGTTATTTTCAATTGTCTCTTATGCATGTGAGAGCTGGATAATGGATAATGAAGACTGAAGAAGACTACCTAACCTTCCTTCTGAGGAGTGGTTGGTGGGTTTGAACTGCCAGCCTTCTGTTTAGCAGTCCAGTGCCTTAGGCACTATGATACAAGAGCTCTTATAATTCCTTGGTTGGATTCAAAACCCCAGATTGTACTTCATATTGTTAATCATGGGAAATTTTTAAAGAAGGGAACATATTTTATAAGTTTATGGACTTTCCTCATACCCCCACTAGATTATACCGGGTTCCCTACAGTTGAAGGGCCCCAGGGGAAAAGATATGGTACTGCAAGCCAGGTCAGAAGCCTTGCCCTGGGGCCATCATAACTGCCACTTCTAACACGGCCTGTGTTTTATTAGACCAGCATGATTTACCTATCATTGTTCCTTTAAGATTGTTGTCTTATCGCCCCTAAGGACTGTTGGCAACTTGTTTGCCAGTTGGGCACTTACAGTGGCAGAATCAGTCCCACTGCTGGATGTGTGGAGAGGTGCTAGTATCATCTAATACAGGACTTCCATGGAAGCTGCTCCCTGCCAATGGCACTCTGTGGGGCTGTCCTAACGTGTGGAGCAATGGACCCTTCCTCTTTCTACTTCTCTTCGCCATGCACCATACCCCTCCCCTCTTGCAGCTAGTCTAGGAGTAAGGTTTTTACTTTAATTAGGGAACAGGTTAATGTTACTTGCCATTTAAGTTATGCCATTTGGGATGGATTAGGATGGCTTAGTAAATATGGTGGTCCCTGGTGTGTTGAAAGGCATACTGTTAATAACAGCAAAAACTTAGGGTGGCTGCCTCAACACTTTTGTAATCAGACCCTCTTAATAAATGATACCTTGTGGCTGGGTAAACAAAATAATAATAGAGTAAGGGGCTTCCCATCACCATGGATGGCTTTGGGCATGTGGAAATAATGGCTGGTCTTATTTACCTTATAATTGGACAGGTTGATGCACCTGGGTACACTCCTATATTCCCAGCAATGTTACACTACTCTACCACCTCATCCCTCCAATTGGGACACCTTCTATAAATGTAATAAATGACCTAGATTAACTAGTTGGTGGTTTTACCCCCTAGTTGTATTAACACCTGGGACAGCCACTATTGACAGAGTGGCAAGGTGAAGCTTTAGCCAAACACACTGCTGCTGCCCTAAATGAAACCTCACATGCAGTCACATTATTATCAGCTGAAACTACACAAATGAGAAAGGTTGTTTTACAGAATAGATTGGCTTTAGTTATTCTCACTGTCACTCAGGGCAGCACTTACACTTTGATTCACACTGATTGTTGCATTTATATTCCAGATTGTAACCATTCCATTAATCAAGCTTAACAGCATATGCAAATTCACATTTCTGCTATCCAGCAATTAAGTACTGATCCCTTTTCCGTCTGGCTAAATTCATTACCTTCCACTTGGAGACATTTGTTATAAGGTACTTTAGGATTTTCCTATTGATAATGTTTGGCTGTTGTGGTTTATATTGTATTTGTGGCCTTTGGCTCCAACACTCCAGAGCCCAGGCTTGAGGGACCAAGTGGAAGAGGTGGGCACACAGATTATAAGAGCCATGTTGGGGGTGCTGGGGTGGACTGTACCAGACACAGCTGTAAACACCCAAATTGTCCCCCAGACCCTATGCTGTTCAGCCAAATGCCAGATAATGCAAAGTCATCCCTGCCTTCTCCCTTTCCCATCATTGGCCACATTCCTTAGTTAATCTTGTTGGGGGCATGTACCAACAGACCTTGTCCCCACCCCCTACCAGCACTGGGCACCACTGATCACATAGCAAATTCATAACATCTATATGTTAGCTTCTCAAACATAGGTATGTTTAGTGGACTTTGAACCTGACAAGCTGGCTGCCACTGTATGTGATGTCTCTTTTCATGTAAGTCTCCTCCTCCACTCTTTAGAATAAAACTCTTTTCATGTTTAAGAGTTTGCTTCTGGTGCAGTTTTTCAGTCTCTCAAACCCTTTTGTGGCTCTTGGTCATGACAGAGACAGTATTATCTGTGAGTTCTGCAGGACCCAATGCAATGAATTACCGAACCTAGCAGAGAAATAGAGAGTGCCATGGGAGGGAGGATTGGTGTCAGAATTGTTAAAAAAAAAAAAGGTTGGGGAGTGGCACCCTGTCTAATCTCATAGTTACCATCTCATGTCTAATCTCACAGTTACCATCATATTCATGGTGATTCTCTCCTCGTTGTGAACTTAGAGGAGGTCAGAGGAGGATGCGACCCCCATCCCCTTTTTGCAGTTCCATGTAAATATATGAAGTCAAAAGTGTTTTCCAGGTTTTCAAAGTACATCTTGAATTACTTGGGTGGGAAAGTCTGTAATACATTCTTTGACCGAAAATTTACTACAAAGATTGTGCACTTCAAGAATACAAAGTCAAGGTCAAGATAGTTATCCTGGTTTTCAAAGTATGTTGTGTAAAACAAGGACAGGAATGTTCACAGCATATTCTATGAGAAAACTCTACACTGATTTTCCATTCAAGTTGTCTTAGTGGAAACACTAAAGATTTTATTAAAGGAATAATTGCATTTCATGAAATGGAGGAACATGGCACATTAAGAAAAGATGCATGAGTGTCCTGCCTTATAAGAGAAACAGTTTATTTTATTTGATATAGTAAACAAAGAGTAACAGTGTCACATAAAAGAGACAAATGCAGAGGAAGATAAGAAAACTTCCAAGTTGTCAACTCACATATTTTCTTAACAACAATTTTTAGCCAAACATCAATTCCTCATCTACTGATACAATCTGACTAATGCAATATCTCTATGATGAGATAATCTTAAACTTGAATGTGGATCAGCTCAATTCTAGTATAAGTTATAGACATGAAAAACTGAAACATTTGGTTAAGAAGAAAAGAAGGTTGAATTAACTCCAATATGAAAACTCTTTTATGTAAAACATTGTCTTCAGAGCTGGGAAGATGGCATTGTACCTAAAACCCCCATGTTTGATCCCTCTACCAACTTAATCCCTGAATGAGTAGGTAGAGCAGATAGAAATAATGATACTGGATTTACGAGCAACTAAGGAGAAGATAAAGTATCAGATTTAGTGAAGGCAGAGAAAAAATAAATGAACGTGCCTAGCTGGCAGAGACAGAGATGGAGAGGACTCATTAGAAATACAAAAAAGGTTGGTGGAGAGAGGAAGGAAAAAAAAAAGACTCTCAGAACACATGGAGACACTGGGGACTCAGAATATCCACACCAGGAGTTTCTAGCAGCGAGCTTGGGCTCTGAGTGAGTACAATAACCTTCTGGGAAACAGATCAAGACACCTCTTGGTTTGGGCTGCTGCAGAGTCCAGAAATGAGTGGAGGAAAGGGAGAAACTCTCTCCAAGGAGGCAGAGCACCAGAGCAAGTGCACAGCTGTAGGTTGGGGTTCAATTCATCCACTATCCCTTTTAGCACAGAGTGGACCAATGTACTGGGTTTTTGTGGCTCCTCAATCCAAGTGGAAAGTAGTGGCTCTCTACTCATTGGGGTCTCTGTCAATTTTGAACCATGACAGTAGGATGCCATCATTAGTAGGTATCTCATAAAGACACAAACTACCCTGCCTGTGCTTGAATTTCTGACTGAACTATCTCACCCCAAAAGTGGAAAACACCTTCTAAATTTTCTATGCAGGCGCTCGCTTCTGGACCCTTTTCTTTTTTTCTCTCTCTTTCTCATTTTCTTTTTCCTTCTTCTTCTTCTCCTCTGCCTCATCCAATAGAAGGAACACATTAAACCTCCACCAGGCAACAGGAGTTATTACACTGAACAGCTCATCCAATATACTCAACTCAAAAACTCACTGCTATTTAGTCGGATCTGACTCATAGTGACCCCTCCTCAGGTTTCCGAGGTGATACCACTAAGGAAGTAGATTGCACAATCTTCCTTCTGAGGAGTGGCTGGTGGGTTTGAACCTCCAGCCTCCTGGTTAGCAGTCAAATGCCTTAGGCACTGCACCACCAAAGCACCTAGGTAATAGCAATAGCTCCTGTGCCACAGAATCAATGACAAATGGTGGAAAACACTTGCTCATCCCAAATCCAAATCCTCTTCACGATGAACAGAGACCTGCACCCACATCCGCCTCAGTGATTCTACAAACACAGAGAAAGCTGGAGAGCAACCCAGTACAGCTGGGCTGGTAAACAAAAAAGTACACCTGCTCCATACTTCCAGATATAGTAGAACACAAAATTAGGGTGAAACAAATCAATACATAACTAACAATTATATTAAATTAAATTAAAATTTACTTAAATTAAATTAAAATTTATTTAAATTTGATTTAAATTAAAATTTAATTAAATTAAAAACCAACTTCAAAATGTCTAGGAAACAGACAACCTCAAATCAAACAAAGCAAAACAAAAAACAGGAGAAGACAATAGAAATAAAAGTCCAGGGCAAAGAATTATCTATCATGGAAGAAGAACAAGCAATAGAACTATCTAAGAAGGAATTCAGAGGATATATAGATAGGACTCTCTAAGAGCTCAAGGAAACCATAAACAGAAACAAGGAGAAGACAGATAGTACCTGGAAGAATTCAGGAAAACCACTCAAGAACAAAATAACAAGATAAATACACAATTAGAACTCATAAAAAAAGAGAAATTAGAAATCCAGAAGATGAAGACTAAAATTACAGAGATAGATAATACCATGGAAGGACAAAAGAGTAGACAGAACTGACTGAAGAATGCATTTCCCAATTAGAAGACAGATCCTTTGATGCCAGCCTGTATGAAGAAAAATCAGAAAAATGATTTAAGAGAAATAAAGAGAACCTAAGAGTTATATGAGATGACATGAAAAAAAACAACATACACCTGATTGGGTTACCAGAAGAAGAGGAGACCTTCCCCCCAAAAAAAAAGCACTGAGAAAATTATCAAAGACTTGCTAACACAAAATATCGCCCATATGATGAAGGAAGAAAAGATATCTGTCCAAGAAGCTCAATGAACCCCATAAAGGATAGATCCCAAGAGAAAGTCACCAAGACATATCATAATCAAACTCTCCAAAACCAAAGACAAAGAAAAGATCTTGGGAGAAGCTTGGGAAGAAAAGAAATGTCACCTACAATGGACAACCAATAAGACTAAGTTCTGATTTCTCAGCAGAAACAAAGCAGGTAAAAAAGCAATGGGATAGCATATATAAAACATTGAAGGAGAAGAACTTCCACCCACGAATTATATATCCAGCCAAACTGTCCCTCAAATATCAGGATAAAATCAAGACATTCTCAGACAAAGAGAAATTAAGGGAATCTGAGAAACCAAACCAACCCTACAGGAAATGCTAAAGGGAGAACTGCCAATAGAGAACCCACAACGAGAACAGCAAATTAAAATCAAGACACTTGACACCACCACTCAGAAACCAAACCAGAAATAGTTGCTCAAAATAAGCTCATTAAATATGAGAAAAATAAGCGAGTCAATCTGCAGATGACACCAGCACAAATCAAATAGAGGGAATAAATGTTTTAATTTCAAAACTTACAAATGGAGAAGAAGACAGGACAATGTCTTTATAGAAGTCACTGTTCCAAACTAAAGGAGATAAGAATTTACTTCAGGGTAACCACAAAGAAAATTAACAATCCTCCTAAGCAAACTTAGAAAGAAGAAAGCCACATGGGCTTAGTAAGCACAAAACCAACAATAATGAAGGATAGAGAAGAAACACTTGATAACAAAATGAACCCAGCACAGAAAAGTATTTGGAACAGGAAATCACCAACAACACAACAAAAAAAACACAATAGAATGACAGCAATAAATTCATACATATCACTAATTATATTCAATGTGAATGGACTAAACACACCAGTCAAGAGAAAGAGAGGGACAGATTGGACAAAAAAAGAAGACCCATTGATATGCTTCCTACAAGAGACCCACCTTAGACACAAAGATAAAAACAAATTAAAAATTAAGGGCTTGAAAAAAATATACCAAACTATGGCAATGAAACAAGAGCAGGAGTGGCAATATTGATTTCTGAAAAAAAATAGATTCTGAGGTGAAAAATATCATAAGAGACAAAGAAGGATATTATGTGTTGCTAAAATGATGAATTGGCCAAGAAGACATTACCACGATAAATATCTATGTACACAATGAAAGTGCTCCAAAATATGTAAAGCAAATATTAACCAAATTGAAAGGAAAAATAAATAACTCTGCAATAATAGTAGGAGACTTTAACACACCACTCTCAAGGAGGGACAGAACAACTAGAAAAAAAACTAAACAAAAATACAGGAGAACTCAATAACACAATTAACCAATGTGATCTTATAGACTTACACAGAGGACTCCACTCAACAAAAGCACAATACACATTCTTCTCCAGTGCTCATGGATCACTCTCCAGAATAGACCATATGTTAGGACACAAAACAAGTCTAAATAATTTTTTTAAATAAAAACATTGAAATACTACAAAGCATCTTCTCAGATCACAATGCTATGGAATTAGAAACCAATAACAGGAAGATCAAGGAAAACATATCAAATATGTGGAAACTGAATGAAACACTCTTCAAAAGCTACTGGGTAACAGAAGAAATAAAGTGTGAAATTAAAAAAAAAAAAATTCTAGAAACAAACGAGAATCAAGATACAACTTACCAAAACCTTTAGGACACAGGGAATGCAGTACTCAGAGGTCAATTTCTGGCAATAAATGCACACATCAAAAAAGAGGAAAGAATCAAAATCAACAATCTAACTCAACAACTCGAACAATTAGAAGAAAACAATAGAAACCTACAGTATCCAGAAGTAAGGAAATAATAAAGATCAGAGCAGAAATAAATGGATATATTCTCATCTTTCATTGTATCAGGGAAGTTCTCCTCCAACAAATCTTGAACAATTTTCTCAGTGGTTTTCTTTTTCTCTTCCTGTTCTGGAATTCCAATGACATGTAGGTTATTCCTTTCTATGGTATCCCACATGAACCTTAGGCTGCTTCATTTTGTTTTGATCTTTTTTTCTGATTGATCCATTTCCAAAGAAGTATTCAGGTATTTGTCTTCAATCTCATTAATTCTGTCTTCCATTGCATCAGTTCTACTCCTTTGCCCTTTCTATGTGTTATCTATTT
>NW_006922099.1:144635-145557 GCF_000298275.1 Orycteropus afer afer | reverse complement strand
GGAAGGCACTCAATATAGGACTTGGAAAGAGGTGCCTCATCAGAGTATAACCAACCTTAATGACATGGATAAAGTAAGTCTTTCAGGATCTCCACATGCTGACATGGCACAACTCAAATTGAGGAGAAACAGCCACAAACATCCATTAATAATCAGAATATGGAATGTATGAAGCATGAATCTAGGGAAATTGGAAGTTGTCAAAAATGAAATGGAACACATAAAAATTGATATCCTAGGCATTAGTGAGCTGAAATGGACAAATTTTGGCCATTTTCAATCTGATAACCATATAATATACTATGCCAGGAATGACAAACTGAAGAGGAATGGCATGGCATTCATCATCACAAAGGATGTTTCAAGATTTGTCCTGAAGTACAATGGTATCAGTGATAGGATAATATCTGTACATCTACAACAAAGACCCATTAATATTAATTTGAATACAAATTTATGCACCAACTACCAAAGCCAAAGATGAGGAAATTGATGATTTTTATCAACTTCTGCAGTCTGAAATTGACCAAACGTGCAATCAAGATGTGTTGCTTATCACGAGTGTTTGGAATGCAAAAGTTGGAAACAAGAAAGAATCACTGGTAGTTGGAAAATTTAGCCTTGGTGACAGAAATAATGCTGGAGATTGCAAGACAGAATTTTGCAAGACCAATGATTTATTCATTGCACATACCTTTTTTTTCAACAACACAAATGGTGGCTACACATGTGGATTCACGAGATACACAGGAATACACAGGAATCAGGTTGATTACATCTGTGGCAAGAAGTGATGGAAAAGCTTAATACCTTCAGCCAAAACAAGCCCAGGAGCTGATTGTGGAACAGACCATCAACTGCTCATATGCAAGTTCAACTTGAAGTTAAAGACAATTAAAACAAGTCCATGAGAGCCAAAATA
>NW_006922099.1:125248-135890 GCF_000298275.1 Orycteropus afer afer | reverse complement strand
TAAAGGGAGTCCTTTGAAGAGAAAACCAATAATAACAAACCATAAGTGACCATTAATACACAAGATGACATAACCCAGAAACCAACACAGCTATGGAAGTATCCAAAGTAAAATAAGCTGACAAGATTGTAAACAGGGAACCAGAGACATCAATTGGCAAATGAGGACAACTAAAAACAAAAAAGAGGGAAAAATTAGTGTAGTTACAGAACTTCTATGTAGAATGGACTGTACTAAACTCAAGGAGAAAATTAAAAATCACAGGGTAACCTTAAAGAAAAATGATAGACCTTCACATCACAATAAAGAAGAAGATAAACACAAATATGTAGCAAATATTAAAACAACAGTAAAGAAGTAAATGATAACATGATTCATAAACATAATGAGCTCAGGACAGAAAATTATATGGAACAAAGAAACCAGGAATACCATGAAAAAACACATAACAAAATGACAGCAGCCAATTCATACTTGTTGATAATTACACTGAATGTCAATGAATTAAATGCACCACTCAAGAGACAGAGAGTTGCAGACTGGATAAGAAAACATAACCTGTCAATATGCTGTCTGCAAGAGACACATCTTAGAAACAAAGACAAAAATAGATTAAAAATCAAAGGTTGGTAAAAGATATATCAAGCAAATGGCAACCAAAAAAGAGCAGGAGTGGCAACATTAATTACTGATAAAATTGACTTTAAGACAAAAGCACCATAAAAGACAAGGAAGGGCATTATTTATTAATTAAAGGATCAATTGAACAAGAAAATATAACCATAATAAATATCTATGGACCCAATGAAAGAGCCCCCCAAAATATAAACCAGATTCTAACAGAACTAAAATAGGAGCTCTGGTAGCATAGTGCCTAAGGCACTTGACTGCTAACCAGAGGACTGGCAGTTTCAACCCACCAGCCACTCCTCAGAAGGAAGGTTGGGCAATCTACTTCCGTGGTGATACCACCTCAGAAACTGAAGGAGAGGTTGCTATGAGTCAGGTCTGACTCTATGGCACATAATGACAACAACAACAACAGAACTGAAAGACAAACAGATGACTCCACAATCATAGTAGGGCACATTAACACAGCACTTTCAATGAAAGATAGAACAACTGGAAAGAAACTCAACAGAAAGAGAAGAGCTAAACAATACAATCCACCAACTTGAACTAACAGACATCTACAGAGAACTTCACCCAACAACACCACAATATACATTCTTTTCCAGTGCACATGGAACATTCTCCATGATAGACTATATGTTACATCATAAAACAAGCCTTAATAAATTTAAAAACAGTGTAATAATGCAAAGCATCTTCTCAGATCACTATGCTATCAAATTAGAAATCAACAATGGGAAGATCAATGGAAAAAGAGCAAACACATGGAAACTGAACAACACTCTCCTTAAGAATGACTGGGTAATAGAAGAAATAAAAAATGAAATTCAAAATTTCCTTGAATCAAACAAGAATGAAAACACAACATACCAAAATCTTTGGGACACAGCAAAAGCAGTGAACAGAGGACAATGTATAGCAATACATACATATATCAAAAAAGAAGAAACAGCCAAAATCAGCACTTTAAACTAACATCTCTAACAATTAGAAAAAGAACAGCAAGAAAAGCCTAGAGTCACCAGAGGAAAGGAAATAATAAAGATTCAAGCAGAAATCAATGAAACAGAAATAGAAGATGAAATAGAAATAGAAAAAATCAATAAGACTAGAAGTTGTTTTTTTGAAAAGATTAATACAATTGACAAACCACTGGCAAATTGCATAAAGGAAAAAAGGGAGAGAATACAAATAACACAAATAAGAAATGAAATGGGTGACATCACAACAGAACCAACTGAAATAAAATTATTATATTAGGGTACTATGAAGAACTGTACTCCGCCATATTTGAAAATCTGAAAGAAATGGACAGTTTTCTAGAAACACACTACTTACTTAAACTAACACAGACTGAGGTGGAAAAGTTGAACAGATCCATAACAAAAGAAGAAATTGAACATAAAAAATTAACCAACATAAAAAATTACCAGCAAAAAAAGTCATGGCCAAGACAGTTTCTCCAGAGAATTCTAACAAACATTCAGAGAAGAACTGACACCAATCCTATTCAAACTATCCCAAAACATAGAAAAGGATGGTGTTTTGGTTACCTAGTGCTGCTCTGACAAGAGTATACCACAAATGGGATGGCTGAACAAACAGGAATTTATTCTCTTACAGTTTGGAGGCTTTAAGTCCAAGTTCAAAGTGCCAGCCTCAAGGGGCTGGGTGAAAGCCCCTCAACCTTGGTCTTCAGCTCTGCCTCCTGCTCCCAGCCCACTGGAGCTAGAGGTTTTTCTTCACTCAGACAGCTGCTGGCTGCTGAGACTGACAAGCCCAAGGTTGACAAGTAAAAGGCACAGTCCTGATGTTACCAAACCACAGAGCAGGCCATTCATTCAAGTCTATTGAAAGTCCCAAGGTCAGCAGAGCATGGCAGGCTGCTGAACAATGACATGGCTACATGCAGGGTTCAAGAGTGATATAAGCTAGAGACCATTCCCCAAGGGTTCTCTTTACATGTAGGAAGCAGACCACATCCCTAAAGCAGCTACTCAGCTGCTCACAGTAGATTCTGCCCTGGAGTTGATTACCAGTCTCATCATGGGGAATACTACATCCAGCTGTCCAGCCACTCACCCAGCCTCAGCCAAGTTTAACACAAATTTAACTACCACAGATGGAATCCTCCCTCATTCATTTTGTGAAGCAAGCATAACCTTATACTATAACCAGGCAAAGACATCACTAAAAATGAAAACTACAGACCAATGTCCCTCATGAATATAGATGCAAAAATCTTCAACAAAATACTAGCCAATAGACTCCAACAACATATCAAAAACATAAAAAAAATTATAACCAAGTGGGGTTCATATCGGGTATGCAAGGATGGTTCAACATTAGAAAAACAATCAATGTCATCCATCACATAAATGAAACAAAGGAAAAGAACCACATGAACATATCAATCAATGCAGAAAGACATTTGATAAAATCCAGCATGCTTCTTTGATAAAAACTCTGAACAAAATTGGAATAAAGGGACGTTGCCAAACATAATAAAGGGCATATATGCAAAACCAACAGCCAACATTATTCTCAATGGACAGAGACTGAAACCATTACTCTGGCAAAGAGGAAACACACAAAGATGCCCTCTATCACCACTTCTTTTTAACACTGTATTGGAAGTCCTAGCCAGGGGAATAAGGCAAGAAAGGGAAATCAAAGGCATCCAAATTGGTAAGGAAGAAGTCAAACTATCCCTAGTTGCTGATGATATGATCCTGTACCTAGAAAACCCGAGACTCAGTTAAAACAAACAAACAAACAAAAACTACTGGAACTAATTGAGAGATTTAGCATAGTGGCAAGATACAAGATCAACATCCAAAAATCAGTTGGATTCCTCTACACCAGCAAAGAGATGTTTGAAAAAGAAATAATTGATAACAAGGGACTTACCACTAGAATTTATTTAAAAAAACAAAAACAAAAAAAACTCCAACACCAGAAAAACAAAAAGACAAATAATTCAATTAAAACATGTGTTGAAGACATGAATAGACACTTCACCAAAGAGGATATTCAGGTGATCCACAAACATATGAAGAAATGCTCATGATCATTAGCCACCAGAGAGATGCAAATCAAAACAACAATGCCCCAGCACTAGTAGCAAAGTTTAACAAGATGGAAAATAACAAATGCTGGTGAGGATGTGGAGAGATTGGGACTCTCATATACACTGCTTGCGGGACTGTCAAATGATATAACCACTGTGGAAAGCAGTATGGGGATTCCTTAAAATGCTGGAATAAAAAATACCATTTGATCCAGCAATTCCATGACTAGGTATATATCCTAAGGAAGTGAGAGCCAGGACAAGAACAGATATATGCACAGCCATTCACTGCAGCACTATTTACAACAGCAGAAAGATGGAAACAACCTAGGTGCCCATAAACCGAAGAATGATAATCAAAATACGGTACATACATGCAATGGAATACTATGCAACCCTAAAGGATAATGCAGAATCAGCAAAACACCACATAATGTGGATGAACTTGGAGGACATTATCCTAAGTGAAATAAGTCAGTCACAGAAGGACAAATATTGTACTAGTCTGTTATTGTAAAAAATCCAGGAAAGGTTTATATATGGAAGGCAAATTTCTTTGTTGGTTATGAAGAGTGCGAGGGGATGGAAGGAAACACTGTTAGGTAAGTAGAGACAAGTACTGATTTGGGTGAAGGGAAGGGCAATGTACCAAATGTGAGTGCTCAACACAGTGGCACACTGAGGAAGAGGAAGACATAGATAAGTGCATGGGACGTACAGACATCTGAGATGAACACTTTTGCACATACAGTACTGCATTCACAGTGCAAGCAAACATTGATCTGTGGGTGGATAGATGGTTGCACAGGCTGAACTATTAGGTATGTCTATAGAGGGGTGGGAGGAGTATGCCCTTGACCATGTATAGGGTTGCCAGACAATGTTACTACAAGGGTATTTGTATGTTCTGAATTCCCAGGTATATAGTAGAGCTGACAACGGGTAAAGTTGTAGTCACTTCATGGCACAGCCAGCTACCCAGAGGGAGTGAGTAGTTGGACCTGTGGTCTCAGAACCTTAGTTGCAGGGGACATCAAGCTCAATTAGCATAACATACTACACAAATCATTGTTCCACATCCTACTTTGGCAGGTAGTGACTGGCATCTTAAAAGCTTGCAAGCAACTGCTAGATGCAACGATGGATCTCTCATCATCCAGAGCAAAGAAGAATGAAGGAAACCATAGCCACATGGAAAAAATTAGTCCAAGGAACTGGTATACCATGAGATCTTCAGCCTATACAACTATGAACCAGAAGAACTAAATGGTGCCCGGGTACCACTGTCAACTACTCGGAGGGGGATCTATGTAGGAGATCCTGGATAGAGTGGGAGAACTATGTGGAACAAAACTCAAAATCATTGGAATAAAAAAAGGGGGGGGGGAACAAGTTTTGCTGGACTGATAGAACCTGGTGGAACTACTGAGACTATGGCCCCTAGCTGCCCTTTAGGCCTGGAATTGAACCCACTCCTTTGGCTTACAACCAAACAAAAGACAGGCATATAGCTGAACACTTACATTAGGTAGATACACTCCCTGCAGAGATCAATCATGGGAGAATAGAAGAGTTGTGTATACACAGTTAGACAGCTCAGGGAGCAGGAGTGCATGAGAGAGAAGGAGACAGGGAAGAGGTAATTAACTATGGGGAGGAAGTGGGAGAGGAGCCTTTGCATTGTGGGAAATTGCAGTCAATGTCATATAAGACAAAGTGCATGTGAGCTGCTGTGTGGAAAGTGAATTTGCTCTGTAAACTTTCACCGAAAACACAATGAAAATAAAAATAAACTCTACTATACAGTCACAGTAGCTAAAACAGCATCATGGTATTGGTACAATGATAGACAGATAAACCAATAGAACAGAATTGAAAACCCAGAAATTGGTCCATTCATCCGTGGACAGCTGATCTTTGACAGAGGACAAATACTCATTAAATAGGGGAGAGACAGCCTCTTTAACAAATGGTGCTGGCAAAATTGGATATCCACTTGCAGAAAAATGAAACAAGATCATATCTCACCCCAAACACAAAAATGAACTCAAGTTGGATCAAATACTTAAATGTAAAACCCAAAACTATAAAGTTCATCCAAGATAAAATAGGGACACATCTAGAGGCCCTGATTTACAGCCTAAATAGACTATCAAGCATAAACCAAAATGAACAGGAATGGAAGAGAAGCTAGATGACTGAAACCTTTAAAAATTAAATTCTTATGTGCATAAAAAGACTTCTCAAAAAGGGTAAAAAAGAACCTATAGAAATATAAATAAAAATATTTGGCTATGACATATCTGACATAGGACTTACCTTCCAAAGATTATAGGAAACTTCAACACCTCAACACCAAAAAGACAAACAACCCAATTAAAAAATGGGTAAGGGACATGAACAGACACTTCACTAAAGAAGATACGCTGGTGGCCAACTAACACATGAGGACTTGCTCACGATCATTAACCATTGTTGTTGTTTTTGTTATGTGCCATGTAGTTGGACTCAACTCATAGCAACCCCTCCTTGGGTTCCTGAGGTGGTATCACAATGGAAGTAGATTTTCCAATCTTGCTTTCAAGGAATGTCTGGTGGATTTGAACCTCCAGCCTTCTGGTTAGCAGTTAAGTGCCTTAGGCACTACTCTACCAGAGCTCCTCATTAGCCATTAGAGAGGAGCAAATCAAAACTAAAGAGAGTTGTCTCACCCCAGCACTAGTAGCAAAGTTCAACAAGACAGAAAATAACAAATGCTGGTGAGGTTGTGGAGAGATTGGAATGCTCATACACTGCTGGTGGAACTGCAAAATGGCACAACCATTGTGGAAAAATGATATGGCATTTCCTTAAAAAACTGAAAACAGAAATATCATTTGATCCAGCAATTCCATTACTAGGAATATATTCTAAAGAGGTGAGAAACAGAACATGAACAGACATATGCTCACCCATGTTCATCATAGCACGATTCACTATAACAAAGAGATGGAAACAACCTAAATGCATACCAACATATGAATGGATAACCAAACTGTGGTACACACACACAATAGAATACTGTGCAACATTAAAGAATAACGAAGAATACATGAATCATCTCATAGTGTGGATGAATTTGGAGGACATTATGTTGAGTGAAATTAATCAATCGCAGAGGATAAACACTTTATGGGCCATTATTATAAAAAGTCAAAGAAAGGTTTACTTAGGGAAGGAAACTCCTTTTGTTGGTTACTGGGGATGGGAATGAAGGGGAGGGAAAATTTAGGACTACTTGGGGGTCACATTTTGATTTGGGTGAGGAGAGGGATGGTATAGAAAGAGTCTTTGACCAGCATGATGACACTGAAGAAAGGAAGGACACTGAACATGCACATAAGATATGAACAACAGAGGTGAATACTAGTATATGCAGAACACTGCATTACCACTAACACCAAACACCAGGCTATGGACAAATATATAGACAGATGAGAAGATCTGGTGGGAGTTGGTAAACAGAAACATACCCTATACCAAGGATAGATTTGGCTGAAGATAATCTTACATATGCACTTGTGCTACAAAATTAGCCACATACATTTCAGAAGAAATAGAAGACAGAGTTGGAGTAACCTCTCAGAGACAACCAAACACCTTGAGAGAAAGCATAACCATGCCTGAAGACTCAGGATGATAGTCACAGGGGACATCATACTTACTTGGCATAACATAATACATAAAAATCTTACTTTGGTGAGAGTGACTGCAGTCTTAAAAGCTTTTGAGTGGCCATCTAAGATGCAAGTATGGGTCTCATATCATCTGAATCAAAGAAGAGTGAAGAAAATCAGAGGTATCTGGAAACAACTATTCCAAGGTTAACATGGACTATGAGGACTTCAGGCTTCATGACCCTGAGACCAGAAGAACTAGATGGTGCCCAGCTACCAATGCCAACCACTCAGAAAGGGATCAAAAGTGGAGATCCTGGATAGAGTGGGAGGAAAAAAATGTGGAACAAAATTGAAAAACACAAAAATGACCAAAATCACTGGTCAGATAGAATCTGGCAGAACCCCTAAGACTATGGCCCCAGGTTAACCTTTGGGCCTAGAAATGCACTCAATCCTATGGATTGTCCCTCAGCCCAACAGTAGAAAGACCTACACGCAGAACACCTACCCTAGAGCAATGCACTTACCTACTCTAGGGAGATACACCCCTTAGAACAATCAGTCATGAGGCACCAGAGGGGCAGCATTCATATAGAAGGAAAGGTAGACAGACAGGAATACATAGTTAAGAAGTTAACAAGGAGGAGGTAGTCACCAGGATAGGAGGGGAGGAGAGTTTGTTATGGTCCTGGATGGTAATTGGGGCATCAAATCACACATATACAAGCTGTTGAATGTAAAATAAATTTGCTCTATAAATTTGCACCCAAAGCACAATAGAATTTAAAAAACAAAACAAAACAAAAAACCCAAAAAACACTGTTTCATGGCTCAGGGAAAGCTTTGACAAATCCCCCTGGTGTTTTAAGGAGCAGTTAAGATAGTGATAATACAGTAAACAATTAACTAAGATAGTTAAGAAACACTAAACAGTTCTTCATCTGGTTAGAAATTCTGATTCTTTTTTGTTATTCAAACAGTAGCACTTTGACAAGGAAAAAGGCTGACTGGCTTTCTTTAGAAAGATAGAAATGTAAATCTTAATTTAAAATGGAGTTTCAATTTAGGTAGGTCTGAAGTCACTCTATTTAGATATGCTAGTACCTTGATTTTTCTAAGATTCACTATCATAAAGTACATGAAGTCAAGATGTTCATCCTGGTTTCAAAGCATATCTTGTGTAACTAAAACATGAACTTATCCAATACATCCTTTGAATGAGAAAACATTACAGTTTTTCCAATTGAAGCACATGAATTCAACAGAGTTATCCTGGTTTTCAAAGTGAATCATGTATAACAAGGACATGAAGCTTCTCTGTACATTCCTTGAATAAGAAAAGACTACACTGATTCTCTCATTCAAATAAATGAAGTCAAGGAGGAGAAGATAAGATGGCATTCTAGTGACAGACTCCAACCAATTCCTCTACAACAGAGAACCAAAGAAGCAAATAAAATAGATAAAGATGATAATCCCGGAACTCTGAGTATCAAATGAGGGAATAAAGAATTGGATCAAACACTGATTGGAAAGGGAAACAAAATGAAAACAGTGATTGAAGAGAGAGACAGAGTGAGGGCCTGACCACAGGATGGCCATTTTGAGACACAGAAGGCAACATATACAGGTAAAGATAATCATGGAATCCTCACTGGGACAGAGACACAGTGTGGACAGATCCACAGAAAAAAAAAAAAAAAAAAGGTGATCAGAATATGAACTGGGAGAGGAAAGTGCGGGGAACTGGTGAGAATTCCAGTGGTATGAGTGGCCACAGAGAGAGGAGGCAGTCAGTAAAGGGGAAAAAACAACTCACTGATAGTTAGCCCTATTCATTTGGATTGATGGCCCACGAGGTGAAGGCCTGTAAGTCAGTGGTTGGAAATGCTGGGTTCTGAGTGGCCTCCTTTGATTGAGTCATGACAGGAAATGGATAATTGACTGCACTCACCCAGAAGTGCACTGGGTTCATGCCAGTGAATGGTGCCCAGAGATTAAAATTCTCCTACTTTCTCTATCATACCTTTCCAGATACCAGGGGTAAGGCCTTTCTGCCCCCACCAATGAAGGGGCTAGGGAGCCCCACTGTCCCCACCTAACTGGATCATTGACTGTCTTCTTGCACCAGAAGCCACCCAGCAGACTGAGCCACATGTCTGCAGATCATGTTCTGTATGCCTGGTGCCCATGTGACTGATAGGGTTCACTTTCACAATGTGAGTTGTAAATGGTGCCAGGATCCTATTGGTTCTGTAGGCATGTGCTCCCATGGATCACACAAGATCTGCCTGCCACCACTGCAGCCAGTGACAGGAGACAAAGCAGATAGGGCAGCTTGTGTCTGTTGCCTTAGAAGACACCACTTCTTTTTCTTTTTTCCATTTCTTTTCCCACTTCTTCTTCCTTTCATTTGTTTATTTTCCCTCTTCCTCTTCTTCTTCCCTTACTTTCACTTTTTATTCTCGTCACTTCATTTTTTTTCCCCCTGTGCCCCATTCATAAGGATCCAGGTGAGGAGAGCAGAGGGAATTCAGGCACGCCCAAAGCAGCAGGGCAGGAGAGTGGGAGAAAGGGAATTAAAAGCCAGGAACCCAGACAGAGGAGCAGTCAGCCACAGGGGTCCAGGTGAGGAGAGAGAACCTAGCTATGCCTAAAGCAGCAGGATGGTAGAGTGGGAGGAAGGGGATTAAAAGGCAGGAACCTAGACAGAGTAGCAATCAGCTGCAGGGATCCAGGTGAGGAGAGGGAACTGAGGCATGACCAAAGCAGCAGGGCAGGAGAAAGGGGATTAAAAGCCAGTAACCTGGACAGAGGAGCAGTCAGCCAGAGGGATCCAGGTGAGGAGAGAGAACTCAGGCATGCCCAAAGCTACAGGGTGGAAGAGTGAGAAAAAGGGGATTAAAAGGCCCAGGAATCTGGAAAAAGGAGAAGTCAGCGGCAGGGACGCAGGTAAGGGTGGTATGAGAGGTTTCCAACAGGGAAACAAACTTGTCTGTTGATTTGTCCTACTGTGGTGACATGTTGATGTGAGTTTTGAGGCAGAGCAACTGGTGTTTCAAACCCAACGGGATGCACAGTTGCACAGGTATCATCCCAGCTTACAGACTGAGACAGACTAGGAAGAAGGAAGAGGCCATCCACTTCTCAAAGAACTGGCCAGGGAAAACCTTATGAATAGCAAAGAAACACTGTTTGATACATTACTGTGCAACTTTATGAATAGTCCGGTTAGGTTAAAAGGCTCTCAAAATGGGACTGTGAAAGAGCTGCATCATCT
>NW_006922099.1:116802-123253 GCF_000298275.1 Orycteropus afer afer | reverse complement strand
AAATCAAGAAGGGAGTGTATCAGGGTTGTATCCTTTTCCCATACTTATTCAATCTCTATGCTGAGCAAATAATCCAAGAAGCTGGAGTATATGAAGAAAAATGCATCAGGATTGGAGGAAGAATCATTAACCACCTGAGATATGCAGACCATACAACTTTGCTTGCTGAAAGTGAGGATGACTTGAAGCACTGACTGATGAAGGTTGGAGACTATAGTCTGCAGTACCGATTACGTCTCAATATAAAGAAAACAAAAATCCTCACAACTGGACCAATGAGCAGCATCACAATAAATGGAGAGAAGTTTGAGGTTGTCAAAGAATTCACATTGCTTGGTTCTACAATCGATGCCAATGGAAGCAGCAGTCAGGACATTAGCCAACGTGTAGCATCGGGAAGGTCAACCATGAAGGAACTGTTTCAAGTGCTGAGGAGCAAGGATGTCTCCTTGGGGACTAAGGTGTGCCTGACATGAGCCATGATATTTCCAATTGCCTCATATGCATGTGAGAGCTGGACAATGAATAGGGAAGACTGAAGAAGAGTTGATGCTTTTGAGTTGTGATTCTGGCGAAGAATGCTCAAAATACCATGGACTGCTAAAAGAACTAACAGATCTGTCTTGGAGGAAATGCACCTGAAATGCTCCTTGGAAGCGAGAATGGCCAGACTTTGTCTCACCTATTTTGGTCATGTTGTCAGAAGGGACCATTCCCTGGAGAAGGATGTCATGCTTGGTAAGGTGGAGGGTCGAAAAAGAGGGGGAGGCTTTCAATGAGATGGATTGACATGGTGGCTGTGATGATGTGCTCAAGTATAGCAGGGATTGTGGAACTGGTGTGGGATCGGGCACTGTTTCATTCTGCTCTGCATAGGGTCACTTTGAGTCGGAGACAACTTAATGGCACCTAACAAAAACAATAACATCCATAAGGAAATGGGCATTATTTTGCCACTAGTCAGCAATACATACTACACACAAATTTCCAAAATCTACCCCAACTACAATCTACAATCTACAAATTTCCAATATACTACCCCAACCAATGAGTGACTACCTCCAGCTACTTCTGCATTGTTGGATCAATGGCAGATGGTGCACAAAACCTCTTCATTCCAATTGAATATGCTTGTCATGACCAGCAAACGAGACATGCACTCACACTCCCATCAGTTACTACAACTACTTTGATAGCAGGGAGCAACCCAGTGCTGTGAAACTAGTGGCCAAAGTAGCATAACCACCCTGTCCAACCAGATACAGCAAAATTAAAAATTAGGGTGAAATAAACCAATGCATAATGAACAAATAAATGTAACAACTCCAAAATATCTCAGAGTCAACAGATCATTTAAAATCAAACAAAAAAACCAGGACAAGATGGCAGAAACAAGTGACCAAAATATAGTCATTGCTTGATAAGGAATTAAAAGATTTATACATAGGGCCTTCCAAGATCTCAAGGAAACCACAATTAAAATCAAGAAAAATAGAGTCAATACCCTAGAAGAATTCAGGAAAGCAATAAAAGAGCAAAATAACATAATAAATAGAATTAGAAACCAGAAACAAAGAGCAATTAGAAATCTAGAAGATTAAGAATAAAATTTCAGAGTTAGATAACACATTGGAAAGGCAAAAGAGTGGACACAAATCAATTGAAGAACAGATCAGTGAATTAGAAGAAATCCCTTGACAACAATTTTTATGAGGAAAAAATCAGAAAAAAAAAAAAGATTGAAGAAAAGTGAGGAAACCCTGAGGATTATGAACTACACTATCGAGAGGAAATATTTACATGTGATCAGAATTCTAGTATAAGAGAAGTGGAGGAAACCCCTGCAGACTTTCTGAAAACTTCCTAGCAGAAAACTTCCCTAATATCATGAAAGATGAAAAGGTATCTGGTAGTTCGGGTTGTGTGTCAACTTGGCTGGACTACAATTCTGAGTGGTTTAAGCAGTTGTGATGTGATTTTTCCTATGATGAAATCTGATGTATATGCTTTGAGCAGCCAATCCACTGAAAGGAAGTTTCCCTAGGGGTACAGCTTGCTGTCATTATATATATGGACATCCTGGGAAAATGAGAGAAATTTCTGTGGATTTGGATCCTGCTTTCCTGCCCACAACTCTCCATGAGTGAACAATCCATCATTCTGCCTCATGATTTTGGATTCATCATCCACCAAAGTCAGCAGCCGGTATACTTCCTGGGAACCTTTAACTCATCAGCCACTGCAGCTGCATGAGTTGGGAAAACCCTTGACATTTGACATATATAAAACCTTCAAAAGAAAAAAAGAAATGAAACATATTCCAACCAAGAATTATATATCCAGCAAAGTTGTCCCATAAATCCATGGTGAAATTAGGACATTTCCAGATAAACAGAAATTAAAAGAATTTGTAAGATCCAGTCCAACCTTACCAGAAGTGATAAAGGGATTCCTTTGCACAGAAAACCACCAATAGCAGACAACAATTTAAGAAACATGACAGCACCACTCAGAAACCAACACAGAAAAAGAATCTAAAAATTAAAATAAATTTACAAGGCTGAAAATAGAGAACCAGAGGTGTCAATTTCTTAAAGACAACAACTATAACACTAAAACAGGGAATATATGGTATAATTACAAAACTTCCAAATGGATTGGAAGTCAGGATAATCTCAATATAAAGCAGACTGTTTCGAATTTAGGAAGATAAAAATTAAATACAGGGTAACCACAAAGAATTAATAAGGCTTCTAATCAAAATAAGAAAGAAGAAAATCGTAAGGTCTCGGTAAACACAAAATCAACAACAATGAAGAAAATGCAAAGAGACTCTGATAACAAAATGAAGTTGGCACAGAAAAATAGATATTCCAAACAAAGAAACCATAAACTTCACAATAAAAAAATATAAAAGAATGACAGCAGTAAATTAAAACCTAACCTTAATACAACTGAATGTGAACAGATTAGATGTGACAATCAAGAGAAAGAGAGTGGTGGGATGGGAAACATGACCCATTGCTTGAATAATTTCTTTTAAAAGGATCAGCACAAAGCTTGTCCCTATGAGGCAGAGTTAAATGTCCAACTTTTCAAAATTGCTGTATCACTCCATCATCTCTAACATCAATTCCCCCTGCTCCCTCAATACTCTCCTTCCAGTGTTAGGGCTCTGTATTTTGCTGTCACTTCTCACAGAAGTCACATACTTTTAAGGGAATGGCTCACATGGTAGTGGAGGCTGGGAGGCTGGTAAGTCCCAAGTCCATGGGTAGGTCTGGAGGATTCCCCTCCTTGCATGGTTGCAGGGCTAGTGAACCCAAATTGGTGGGTCAGATGACTGGCTCCTGTCTAAAATCCAAGTTTGAGATGAAGGTGAATCAAACACAGGACCAGAGCAAGAGAGTAAATTTTCCCAGAACATTTACATATACCCTCAGGAAATTAAGGGTGGTGACTTGAGTCACACCCTCCAGCAATGCAAGACTCAAGATACATCCCACCCTAAACAGGAATGTTGTTGTTGTTATGTGCCTTCCAGTCAGACTGGACCTGCCTCATAGCAACCCTTCCTTGGCTTTCTGAGGTGGTATAACTACAGAAGTAGATTGCTCAATCATCCTTCTGAGGAGTGGCATAGAGACTAAGATTTACAATACATCACAAAATGGAGGACCACGACTAGAAGGGATATACTAAGCAATTCACTGCACTGCATCCATCAATATACTACCTACAACAGACTCACCTTAGACACAAAGATAAAAATAAGTTAAATATCAAAGGATGGAAAAAAAAATCAAGCCAACGTTAACCAAAAAGCAGGAAAAACAGTATTGATTTCCAATAAAAAGGAAATCAAGGCAAAAACAAGATTTCATGTCAAGGAAGGACATTATATAATGATTAAAGTGTAAATCCACCAAGAAGACATAACCATAAGAAACAACTCTGCACCCAAAGAACCCCAAAATAATAAAGCAAACTTAAAACAGAATTGAAAAGAGTAGACAGTTCCACAACAGCAGTAGAAGACTTTAACAACCACTTTTGATGAAGGACAAAACACCTAGAAAAGAATTCAACAAAGATAGAGAAGATCACAACACAATCAGCCAACTTGACCTCATAGACATATATAGAACACTCCACCCCCAAAAATACAATACCATTCTTTTCCAGTGCACATGGCTTTTTCCTCTGGAATAGACCATCTTTAGGCCACAAAGCAAGTCTCTGTAAATTTAAAAACATCCAACTACTACAAAGCAGCTTCTGAGATAACAATGATATAAAATTAGAAATCAAAAATAAGAAAATCAGGAAAAAGTCAAGTATATGGAAACTGAATAAGACACTGCTCAAAAACTACTGGGTTACAGAAAAAAATAAAATGTGACATAAAAAAAATTCTAGACAAACAAGAATGAAAACACAACACACTAAAACATTTAGGACATAATGTACTCAGAGGTGAATTTGTAGCAATACATATACATATCAGAAAAGAAGGGAAAAAAAGGAAGAAGAAAGAGCTAAAATCAATACCTTAGACCAACAACTTCAACAATTAGGAAAAATAAAAAAAAGCCTATAGTTTCCAGAAGAAAGTAAGTAATAAAGATTAGAGCAGAAATAAATAAGCAAAACAAAAGAAAGAATCAGCAAGACTAGAATTTGGTTCTTCAAAAAGGATAACAAACTTGACACATCACTGGTAAATTTAACTAGGAAAAAATAGAAAATGTAAATACCATGAATAAAAAATGAAATGTGCAAAGTTACAACAGAATCAACTGAAATAAAAAGGATAAAAAAGGACTACTATGAAGAAATGTACTCTTAAACAAATTTGAAAACCTAGAAGAAATTGACATATTTCTAGAAACACATGACTCGCCTAAACTAACACAGACTGAGACCGAACGTTTGAACAGGCCCATAACAAAAGAAGAAATTGAACAGATCATTAAAAACAAACAAACAAAAACTCCCAACAAAATGTCTAGGCCCACACAACTTCACTGGAGAATTCTGCCAAACATTCAGAGAAGTGCTGACACCCATCCTTCTCAAACTATTCTAAAACCTAGAAAAGGAGGGAATATGCCCAATTTCATTTAATCAAGCAAGCATAACCCTCATACCAAAGCCAGGTAAAGACATCACTAAAAATGAAAATTACAGACAAATATTCCTCATAAATATGGGAGCTCTGGTGGCATAGTGCCTAAAGGCATGTGACTGCTAACCAGAAGCCTGGCAGTTCAAACTCACCAGCCACTCCTTGGAAGGAAGATTGGGAAATCTACTTCCACAGAGTTAACACTTCAGAAACCCAAGGATGGATCACTATGAGTCAAATCGACTCAATGGCAGTGAGGTGGGTTCTTTTCTTTCTTTTTTTTCCCCCCTTTATAATCCCTCATAAGTGAAGAGGCAGAAATATTCACCAAAATCCTAGCCAACAGAATCCAACACTATATCAAAAAAATAATACATCATGACCAAGTGAGATTCATACCAGGTAGCCAAGGATGGATCAACATTAGAAAAACTATAATCTACTACCTAAATAAAACAAAGGAAAAGAGCACATGATCATATCAATCAATGCAGAAAAGGCATTTGGTAAAACCCAACCCCATTCCTAATAAAAACTCTCAGAGAAATAGCAATAGAAGGGAAATTCTTCAACATAATTAAGGTTATATATGCAAAACCAATAGCCAACATTAGTCTCAACAGAGAGAGACAGAAAGCATTCATCTTGTGAAAGGGAACCAGACAAGGATGCCCTCTAGCACCACTCCTACTCAGGATTGTATTGTAAGTTCTAGTCAGGACAATAAGGAAAGAAAAAGAAATAAGGACATCCAAACTGGTAAGGAAGAAGTAAAACTATCCCTGTTAGCAGATAAAATGATCCTTTACATAGAAAATCCCAGATATTCAGCAAGAAAACTACTGGACCTAATTGAAGGAGTCAGCAAAGCATTAGTACAAGTGTTAGGGTACAAAAATCAGTGGGATTACTTTACATCAACAAAGATATCTCAGAAAATAAGAAAAGTAATACCATTTACAATAGCTACTAAAAAAGGAATTCTTACAAATAAATCTTACCAGTGACTCAAAATATCTGTACAAATAAAGCTACAAAACACCACCACAAGAAACTGGAGACCTATGGAAATGGAAGAACATAGCATGCTCTTGGATAGGAATGTTCACTGAACATTGTGAAAATGACAGTACTATCCGAAGCAATCTATAGATACAATGCAATCTTGTTCCACACTCCATCAATAATTTTTATGGAGAAGGAAAAATCTATTCCTAATTTTACCTGGAAAGGTTAGATACCACAAATAAGGAACTGGTACTGAAAAAGAACAAAGTAGAGGGACTCACACTTTCTGATCTCAAAACCTCTACACAGCCATGG
>NW_006922099.1:113409-116132 GCF_000298275.1 Orycteropus afer afer | reverse complement strand
ACCAATAAGATACCATCTGACCCCAGCAATAAAAGCAAAGGTCAACAGGACAGAAAGCAACAAATGATGATGAGGGTGTGGAGAGATGGGAACCCTCGTACACTGCTACTGGGACTGTAAAATGGTAGAACCAGTATGGAAAACAGTACAGCACTTCTTTAAAAAGTTAGAAATAGAAATAGCATTTGATCCAGCAATCCCACTACTAGGTAAATATCCTAAAAAACTGAGAGCTGGGACATGAACAGATATATGCACACCCATGTTCATCTCAACACTATTCGTAATAGCAAAGAGATGGAAACAGCCTAAGTGCCCACCAATGGATGAATGGGTAACCAAACTTTGGTACATACACACAATGGAATATTATGCAGCAGTAAAGAATAATGAAGAATCTGCATGACACCTCATAACCCAGATGAACTTGGAGGACATTATGCTGAGTGAAATAAGTCAATCATAAAAGAACAGATATTGTATGAGTCCATGTTATAAAAAGTCAAGCAAAGGTTTGCACATGGAAAGAAACACTTTGATGGTTACCATGGGTGGGAGGGGACCAGAGGGAATCTTACTAAGTAAGTAAGAGACATATGCTAATATGGGTGAAGGGAAAGGCACTATACAAATAGTGGGTGAACAGCATAATATGACTGTGGAAAAGGAAGACATGGAGAGGTGCAGAAGAGTTACCAACCACAAAGGTAAACACTATCACATACTTAATCCTGTATTATCAGCAATCATAAACATTAATCTATGATTCAATACATTGATAGACAGGCAAAATGGTCAGGTATGGGTAGGCGAACGAGATTATATCCATGACCACGTATAGCTTTGGCACACTATAATTTCTATGTAAGTATATGTATGAACTATAAAAACATCCATGTACGTAGCAGAGCTAACAGGAGGCAAAGATATGAAAACTTCTTAGCCAGAAACAGACAACTTGAGGGAAAAGGTCACTGGGCCTATGAGCTCTGGACCATAGGGGACATCAAGATCAACTGGCAAAACATAGCCCACAAAGACATGGTTCTATATTCTAGTTTGGTGAGTAGTGACTGGGGTATTAAATCTTGTGAGCAGCCCCCTAAGATGCAACTATTGGTCTGTCCTTGTCTGGAGCAAAGAATGTTGTTGTTATTTGCCGTCGAGTCGGCCCCGACTCATAGCGACCCTTCCTTGGGTTTCCGAGGCAGTATCACTACAGAAGTAGGATTGCAAAGAATAGTGAAGAAAATCAGACACATAGCAACAATTAGTCCAAGGGACTAATTAAACATGTAAACCTCAGCCTCCACATCCCTGAGACCAGAAGAACTGGTCCACAGTGCTCAGATACCACTGTCAACAGTTCTGAAAGTGATCACAACAGGAGATTCTGGATAAAGCGGGAGAAAAATGTGGAATAAATCTTAATATAGTAAAAACTACTAGGTTTATTGGTCTGATAGAGACCAGTCCAACTCCTGAAACTGGCCTATAACTGAACTCATTCTCATGGCACAACTTTCAGCCAAACAATAGACAAGCCTATGGGGTGAACAACACTAGAAAGGTGAGCACTTCTCGAAACAATCAAACATAATAGATCAGAAAGGCAGTATTTCCCAAGGAGTAAAGCTCAAAGGCAGAAATGCATGGGAAAAAAAGGACAAAGGGAAATGGTAACCACATAGAGGAAGTGGGAAGTGTGGATTTGAATCAATGTCATGAAAGAAAACGTGTATGAGCTGTTGAATGGAAAACCAATTTATTCTGTAAACTTTCACCCCAATCACAATAAAAACTTAATAATAACCACAAAAATCTGGAGTGCTTATAGTAATATCAGACAAGATAGGCTTTAAAACAAAATAAATTACTAAAGATGTTGCTGTTGTTAGGTCCCATCAAGTCATCTCTGACTCATAGTGACCTTATGTATAACAGAATGAAACACTGCCCAGTCCTGTACCAGCCTTACAATCCTTGCTATCCCTGAGCCCATTGTTGCAGCCATTGTGTCAATCCATCTTCAGGGCCTTCCCTTTTTTCATTGACCCTCCACTTTACCAGGCATGATATCCTTCTCCAGAAAATGGTCTCTTCTGACCATATGACCAAAGTGAGAAAGACAAAGTCTGGCTATTCTCAATTCCAGGGAGCATTCAGGCTGCACTTCTTCTAGGACAGATTTGTTAGTTCTTCTGGCAGTCCATGATACTTTCAGTATTCTTCACCAACAACACAACTCAAAAGTATCAATTCTTCTTTGGGTTTCCCTATTCATTGTCCAGCTCTCACATGCATATTAGGTGATTGAAAATACCATGGCTTGTGTTAGGCATGCCTTAGTCTTCAAAGAGACATCTTGGCTCTTCGTCACTTGAAAGAGGTCTTTTGCAGCAGATTTTCCTAGTGCCATATGTTGTCTGATGTCTTGACTGCTGATTCCATTGGTGTTGATTGTGGATATGAAATCTTTGACAACTTCAGTCTTTTCTCCATTTATTGTGATGGTGCTTACTGGTCCAGTTGTGAGGACTTTTGTTTTCTTTATGATGATGTGTAATCCAATACTGCAGAGTGTAGTTTACAATCTTCATCAGTAAGGGCTTCAAGTCATCCTCACTTTCAGCAAGCAAAGTTGTGTTGTCTGCAAATCTCAGGTTGTTGATGAGTCTGCCTCCAATCCTGATGCCACATTCTTCTTCATATAGTCCAGCTTC
>NW_006922099.1:101803-113194 GCF_000298275.1 Orycteropus afer afer | reverse complement strand
AATGATATCCTTCATTTCACATCCTCTTCTGAATCCAGCTTGCAGTTCTGGAAGTTCTATGTCAATATTCTGCTCCAACTGTTTTTGAATTCTCTTCCATAAGATTTTCCTTGCATGTGATATTAATTATATTGTTGTATAATTTCCACATTGTGTGGGATCACCTTTCTTTGGGATGGGTACAAATATGGATCTCTTCCAGTCAGTTGGCCAGGTAGCTGTCTTTCAAGTGTCTTGGCATAGACAATGAATGCCTTCAGCGCAGCATCCGTTTGTTGAAACAGCTCAGTGGGCATTCCATCAATTCCTGGAGCCTTGTTTTTAACCAATTCCTTCAGTGCAGCTTTGACTTCTTCCTTCAGTACCACTGGTTCTTGATCATATGCCACATCCTGAAATGGAGGAACATCAATCAGTTCTTTTTGGTAGAGTGACTCTGTGTATCTTCTTTTGATGTTTCCTGCATCATTCAATGTTTTGCCCACAGAATCTTTCAATATTAAAACTCAAGCCTTCATTTTTTTTTCCCCCAGTTCTTTCAGCTTGAGAAATGCTAAGTGTGTTCTTCCCTTTTGGTTTTCTAACTCCAGGTCATTGCAATTTTCGTTATAATAATTAACTTTGTTTTCTCAAGCTGTTCTTTGAAATCTTCTGCTCAGCTCTTTGATTTGTCATTTCTTTCATTTGCTTTAGCTACTCTCCATTCAAGGGCAAGTTTCAGAGTTTCTTCTGATATCCATTTTGGTCTTTTCTTCATTTTCTGTCCTTTTAATGACCTTTGCTTTTTTCAGGGATGATATTCTTTTATTTATTTATTTTTTCTTTATATTTATTGTGATTTGAGTGAAATTTTACAGAGTAAATTCACTTTTCATACAGCAGCCTACATACACTTTGTCTCATGACATTGACTGCAACCGCTCCCCTCTCACTTCCTCCCCATAGTTACATCTTCCCTGTCTCCTTCCCTCCCATGCACTCCTGCCCCCGAGTTGTCTCCCTATGCATACACAGCCCTTCTATTCTGCCTTTATTGATCTCTCCAAGGAGTGTGACTACCTAATGTAAATGTTCAGCTCATATGCTTGTATTTTGTTTGGCTGGAAGCCACAGGAGTGGGTTCAATTCCAGACCTGAAGGGCAGTTAGGGGCCATAAGGTCTCAGTGGTTTCATCAGGTTCTACCAAACCAGCAAACCTGGCCAGACATCAAGAATATCATCCCACAATTCCTCTGGTTTTCAGTCATTGGTGTTCAATGCATCACGTCTGTTCTTTAGATGGTCTCTAAACTCAGGAGGGACATAATGAAGGTCACATTTTGGCTCTTATGGACATGTTTTAATTGTCTTCAACCTCAGCTTGAACTTGCATATGAGTAGCTGATGGTCTGTTACACAGTCAGCTCCTGGCCTTGTTTTGGTTGAAGGTACTGAGCTTCTCCATCACCTCTTTCCACAGATATAGTAGATCTGATTCCTGTGTACTCCATCTGGCAAAGTCCACATGTATAGCCACCATTTGTGTTGTTGAAAAAAGGCATTTGCAATGAATAAGTCCTTGGTCTTGCAAAATTCTATCACCATGGCTATATTTTCCAACTACTGGTGATTCTTCTTTGTTTCCAACTTTTGTAGTCCATTCACCAGTGATAATCAATACACCTTGATTGCATGTTTGGTCAATTTCAGACTGCAGAAGTTGGTAAAAATCTGCCATTTCCTGATCTTTGGCTTTGGTGGTTGGTGCATAAATTAGAATAATAGTAATATTAACTGGTCTTCCTTGTAGGTGTATGGGTATTATCCTGTCATTGACAGCACTATACTTCAGGATAGATCTTGAAACATTCTTTGTGATAATGAATGCCATGCCATTCATCTTCAATTTGTAGTTTCTGGTATAGTGAATCATATGAGTGTCTGATTCAAAATGGCCAAAACCAGTCCATTTCAGCTTACTCATGCTTAGGACATCAATCTTTATGCATTCTATTTCATTTTTGACAATTTCCAATGTTCTTAGATTCATACTTCATATATTCCATGTTCTGATTATTAATGGATGTTTCCAGCTGTTTCTTCTCACTTTGTGTCATGCTACGTTAGTAAATGGGTGCCCTGAAATCTTTACTCCTTCCCCATCATTAAGGTCAGCTGTACTCTGAGGGTGCAGCTCTTCCTCAGTCGTATTTTGAGTGCCTTCTAATCTGAGGGGCTCATCATCCAGCACTATATCGGACAATGTTTCAGGGTTGTTCATAAAGCTTTTTTTTTTTTTTTTTTTTTGTGATTTGGGTGAAGATTTACAGAGTAAATTCACTTTCCATACAGCACTTCACATATACTTTGTTTCATGTCATTGACCACAGTTTACCATAATGCAACAGCTCTCCTCCCACTTCCTCCCCATAGTTACCTCTTCCCAGTGTCCATCCCTCCATACACTCCTGCCCCCTGAGCTGTCTCCCTGTGCATAAGCAGCCCTTCTTTCTCCCATGATTGTTCTCTCCAAGGAGTGTATCTACTTGAGGTAAATGTTTAACTCATATGCCTGTATTTTGTTTGGCTGGAAACCACAGGTGTGGGTTCAATTCCAGACCTGAAGGGCAGCTAAGGGCCATAGTCTCAGTGGTTCCACCAGGCTCTATCGGACCAGCAAACCTGTCACCCCCCCTTTTTTTTCCTCCAAATGATTTTGAGTTTTGTTCCACATTGTTCTCTCTCTCTTGTTCATATAGTTTTCCAGTACTATATCAGACAATGTTTCACTGCTCTTCATAAGGGTTTCACTGGCCATTTCTTTGAGAAATGGATGGCCTCTTCCTTCTTCCAAGTCTGTCTTAATCTGGAAGCTCCTCTGAAACTTGTTCCCATGGGTGACCCTGCTGGTATTTGAAGTACCGGTGGCATAGCCTCCAGCCTCACAGCAACACACAAGCCACCACAGTATGACAAACTGACAGACAAATGGTGATATTAAAGATTAAGTGTAATTTTATATTAAGGGCCAGTCCATTAGAAGGATATAGCAATTATAAATATATGCACATAACAACAGAACTGCAAAAATACATGAATCAAAACTGACATATTTGATGGCAGATATAGCCAATTCAATGATAATATTTGAAAGCATCTATTAGAAACTTGGAAAATGGCATCTGGTCAGTAGTTCCCATGTTACTTTCCTCTAGCTTCTTCGTGCCTGAAAAACTGGATGCAGCAGTTTCACATAGGGATTCTGGTGCTCTAAACAGCTCACTGAGTCAGAGTGTGCCAAACTCAGGGGAGTAGGAATAGAAGGGAAAAAGGAGCGGGGGAAAAATAACAAAAACAGGGGAATCTGTCCTGCAGAGCACTGACTGGCAGGCAAGAAAGGCCACCAGAGACCTCGCTGGGGGAGTGCCAAATGGCAGGTGAGAAGGGCCTCCCTGAATTAAGGAAGAAGATGCTCCACACCAGTATACCAGTGCTCACCCCATGGATCTACCTTCAGCACCTGGTTTCATCAGTAAACTTGAGTCTGCTAGGTGTGAGCGGGCACTTCCAGCACTGCTTAAACCTGAGCAGAGACTCAGGTTAACTCCACAAGTGGGCATTCCCTAGGAGGAACTCCCGCAGCAGATCATGAGAAAGGGCTTGGGCAAGCTTTTTGGCACAAAGGGGCCGGTGATTGACTGTTGGTAATCTTGCATCTGCTGGGTGTGAGCAGGTATTTCTCTCCCTCCAGCACCACTGAAACCCAAGCGGAGAGATCATTGGGGCCACAAGTGTGTGGGCCCTGGGAGGAACTCACACGGTGGATTGCTGTGTGGGCCAGGTGTCTTGGGTTGGCTTTTTGGCATGGAGAGGCTTCAAGAGCAGGATTTTTGCATGTGTCTGAGCCTGGCAGAAAGTGGCAATCCCCTAAGAACTGGAGGCTTTGCTGATCTTGAGCTGTGGGTGTGTGAATAACAGCACAAATGTCATCATTAGCAGCCCACTCAAAGCCCTAGAAACCACCTCTAGCAACATGGAGCTTCCCTTCCTCCTTTCTTTCCCATCAACTTCTCCGCCAATACCCTCACTCATCCAATAGAAAAATCTCATTCAGCCACCATAATACCTCCCGGTTCACATTCTAAACCCTCTTTATGACAAACAGAGACCTACATCCACATTCCACATGGTGATTCCATCATCACAGAGAAAACTGCAGAGCAACCCAGCACACCTGACTTAATAACAAAAAAGTAAAATACACCAGCTCCACCTTTTCAAAATATTAAATCATAACACCAAGACAAAACAAATCAATACATAACCAACAGTGAAAGACAACCTCAAAATATCTAGGAAACAACAGGCAACCATGAATCAAAAAAAGCAAAAACAAAAACAAAAAACAGGACAAGGCATTAGAAGCAAAACCACAAAAAAAGGTCTCATTAAACATGGAGGAAGAGATTGTTGTTGTTGTTATGTGCTATCGAGTCGAACCTGACTCAGTGACCCATCCTTGGGTTTCCGAGGCAGCATCACTACAGAAATAGATCACCCAATCTTCCTTCTGAGGAGTGGCTGGTAGATTTGAACTACCAACCTTCCAGAGGCAATAGAATTATCTGAGAAGGAATTTAGAAGATAAGTTTATAGTGTTTTATAAGAGCCTAAGGAAACCCCAAACAGAAGCAAGGAGAACACAGACACTTCCCTGGAAGAACTCAGGAAAATCATTCAAGAAAAAAATAACAAGATTAATGCACAATCAGAACTCATACAAAAACAGCATTTAGAAATCCAGGAGATGAATACTAAAATTACAGAACACAGTAGAAGCACAAAAGAGTAGGTTAGAACTGGCTGAAGAACGCATATCCCCATTAGAAGACAAATCCCTGGATGCCAACCTGTATGAAGAAAAATCAGAACAAAGATTTAAGAGAAAGGAAGAGAACCTAAGAGTTATATGCAACAACATGAAAAGAAACAACGTACACCTCACTGGAATTCCATAACAAGAAGAGGTGAAAAAACACACCAAGAAAATTGTGGACATCCTACTGACAGAAAACTTCCCCCATATCATGAAGGAAGAAAAGATATTTGTCCAAGAAGCACATAGAACCCCAAACAAGATAGATCACAAGAGAAAAACACCAAGGTATATTATAATCAAACTCTCCAAAACCAAACACAAAGAAAGAATTTTGTGAGGTGCCTGGGAAAAAAAAGAAATATTACTTACAATAATCAAACAGGCTGAGCTCAAATTACTCAGCAGAAATCATGCAGGCAAGAAGGCAATAGGATGGCCTATATAAAACACTAAAGGAAAAGAACTTCCAACCAAGAATCCTATATCCAGCCAAATTATCCATCAAATATGAGGGTGAAATCAAGGCATTCCCAGACAAACTGAAATTAAGGGATTTTGTGAATACCAGAACAACCCTACAAGAAATGCTTAAGGAAGTTCTTCCAATAGGGAACCCACAACAGAGATCAACAAAATCAGGTTACGTGACATCAACAGTAAAACCAAATCAGAAATAGAAACTGAAAATAAGGCCATAAAATGTTGTACACTAAAAATCAAGAAAGCCAATCTGCACACGACAACGGCAACAAACCTATTAGAGGAAATAAAACTTCTAGGTACAAACTTCCAAATGGAGAGGAAAACAGGACAATGTCTTCATAGAATGCACTGTTCTAAAGATGTAAAGATGCAGAAATTCACTCCAAGGTAACTACAGAGAAAATTAACAATCCCCCTAAGAAAATCCAGAAGGAAGGAAAACATATGGGTTTGATAATCACAGAACAAACAATAAAGAAGAAAAGAGAGAGGAAGCATTTGATAACAAATAGAACTCAGCACAGAAAAGTACATGGACCATGGAAATACCAGCAACATGAAAAAAAAAAAAAAAATGACAGCAACCAATTTGTATCTATCACTAATCACACTCAATGTGAATGGACTAAATGCACCATCAAGAGAAAGAGAGTGGCAGACTGGATAAGAAAAGAAGACCCACCTCTATGCTGCCTACAAGAGAGCCATCTTAGACACAAAGATAAAAACTAATTAATAGAAAAGGGGTGGAAAAAATATAACAAGCAAACGGTAGTCAAAAATGAGCAGGAGTGGCAATATTAATTTCTGATAAAATAGACATTAAGGTGAAAAATGTAAGAGACAAAGAAGGACATTATATGATGCTGAAAGGATCAATGGACAAAAAATATGTTATGATGATAAATATTTATGCACCCAATGAAAGTGCTCCAAACTATGTGAAGCAAATATTAACTGAATTAAAAAGAACAACAGACGACTCTACAATAGTGGTAGGAAACTTTAACACATCACTTTCAAAGAGGGACTGTCAACTTGAGAAAAACTCAACAAGGATACAGAAGAACTCAACAATGTAATCAACCAACTCAGCCTCATAGACATATACAGAGCATTTCACCCCCCAAAAAGCACAATTCACATTCTTCTCCAGTGCACATGGATTCTTCTCCAGAATAGACCATATGTTAGGACAGAGAACAAGCCTCAATAAATTTGAAAGCACTGAAATACTACAAAGCATCTTCTCAGACCTCAGTGCTATAAAATTAGAAATTAATAATAGGAAGATCAAGGAAAAAACATCAAATGTGGAAGCTGAAAAATTCACTCCTCAAGAACTACTGGGTAATAGAACAAATAAAAACTGAAATAAAAAAAAATTCCTAGTAACAAACAAGAATGAAGATACATCATACCAAAACCCATGGGACACAGTGAAAGCAGTATTCAGAGAACAGTTTATAGCAATAAATGCATACATCGAAAAAGACGAAAGAAACAAAGTCAATACTCTAACACATCAACTCCAACAACTAGAAAAAGAACAACAAAACAATCCTACGGTATCTAGAAGTAAGGAACTAATAAAGATCAGAGCAGAAAAATGAAACAGAAAACAAAAACAAAGAGAAAATCAACAAAACAAAAACCTGGTTCTTCAAAAAGTTTAATAAAATCAATGAACCATTGTCAAATCTAACAAAAGAAAAGAAAGAGAAGATACAAATCACAAGAATTGTAAATGAAAAGGGTGTCATCACAACAGGACCAACTGATATGAAAAGGATACTGACAGAATATCATGAATAACTGTACTTCAATAGATTTGAGAATTTGGAAGCGATGGACAAGTTTCTAGAGTCACAAGACCTACCTAAACCATCCCACTCAGAGATAGAGTATTTGAACAGACCTAAAACAAAAGAAGAAATTTAATAGGTCATTAAAAAAAAACTTCCCACAAAGAAAAGTCTGGGCCCTGATGACTTCACTGGGAATTTTACCAAATATTCAGAGAAGTGTTCACCTATGCTACTCAAGCTATTCTATTAAATCTATATGCTCAGCAAATAATCCAAGAAGCTGGACTATATGAAGAAAAACATGGCATCAGGATTGGAGGAAGAATCATTAACAACCTGAGATACGCTGATGATACAACATTGCTTGCTGAAAGTGAGGATGACTTGAGGCACTTACTGATGAAGATTGAGGAACACAGTCTTCAGTATGGATTACGTCTCAATATAAAGAAGACAAAAATCCTCACAACTGGACCAATAAGCAGCATCACTATAAATGGAGAAAAGATTGAGGTTGTCAAAGAATTCACTTTGCTTGGTTCTACAATCGACGCCAATGGAAGCAGCAGTCAGGACATTAGATGATGTGTAGCACTGGGCAGGTCGGCTACGAAAGAACTCTTTCAAGTGCTGAGCAGCAAGGATGTCTCCTTGAGAAGTAAGGTGCGCCTGACATAGGCCATGATATTTCCAATCACGTCATATGCATGTGAGAGCTGCACAATGAAGAAGGAAGACTGAAGAAGAGTTGATGTTTTTGAGTTGTGGTGCTGGCGAAGAATGCTGAAGGTATCATGGACTGCCAAAAGAACTAACAGATCTGTCCTGGAGGAAGTGTGGCTGAGATGCTCCAGCGAGGATGGCCAGACTTCGTCTCACCTACTTTGGTTATGTTGTCAGAAAGGACCATTCCCTGGAGAAGGATGTCATGCTTGGTAAGGTGGAGGGTTGACGAAAGAGGGGAAGGCGTTTGACAAGATGGATTGACATGGTGGCTGTGACAATGGGCTCAAGTATAGCAAGGATCATGGAGCTGGCATGGGATTGGGCAGTGTTTCATTCTGCTGTGCATGGGGTCGCTATGAGTTGAAAATGACTCGACAGCACCTAACAACAACAATATGACATGTCTGATAAAGGACTTATCTCCAAAATCTATGAAAAACTTCAACACTTCAACACCAAAAAGAAATAACCCAACTCACAAATGGGCAAAAGACTTGAACAAACACTTCCCCAAAGACGATATACTGGCAGCCAACAAACACATGAGAAATTGCTCATGATCATTAGTTATTAGAGAGATGCAAATCAAAACAACGTTGGGATATCATCTCACCCCAGCAATAATAGCAAAGTTCAAGTCAGAAAATACCAAATGCTGGTGAGGTTGTGAAGAGATTAGAACTCTTGTGCACTGCTGGTGGGATTGTAAAATGGTACAACCATTGTGGTATATGGTATGACATTTCCTCAAAAAACTGAAAATAGAAATACCATTTGACCCAGCAATTCCATTAATAGGAATATATCCTAAAGAGGTGAGAGACAGTGCATAAACAGACATATGTGTACCTATGTTCATCTCAGCACAATTCAGTATGCAAAGAGATGGAAACAACTTAAATGGCCATTAAAGATGAGTGGATAACCAAATTATGGTACATACACACAGTGGAATACATTAAAGAACAATGAGGGATACAGGAATCATCTCACAACGTGGATGAGCCTGGAGGACATTATGCTGAATGAAATAAGTCAATCACGGAAGAACAAGTACTATATGAGTCCATTACTGTAAAAAGACAAAGAAGGGTTCCTTTGCAAAAGGGGACTCACTTTGTAGGTTACTGGGGTGAGGAGGGAAGGGGAGGGATTAATTTCAGACTAGTTGGGGCCCATATGCTGACATGGGTAAGAGTAGGGATATATGGAAGGAGTCTGAGACCACCATGATAACATTAGGAAAAGGGAGGACACTGAATTGTGCACATAGGAGATAGATGGCAGATGCTAATACCAACCAGTTTGCGCAAAATACTGCACTACCATTAACATCAAACACCAGGCTACAGATAAACACATAGACACCAGAGAGGACCCGATGGGTGTCAGTGAATAGGAGTGTACTCTAGATCAATGATAGATTCAGTGCAGGCTAATCTTGCAGACACCAGTGATACAAAATACCTGCAATCCTTGACAGAAACAATAGAAGACAGACACAGAACAATCCTTCACAGACACTATGGGAGAGAGATCCAACAGATCTACTGTCTCAGTACCGTAGTATGGGGGACACCAAGAGCATTTGGAAGCAATCAGCCCTCGGACATGATGGCCCTCAAGATCAAAAGAACTAGATGGTACCCAGCTTCCAATGCCAACCACTCAGGAGAGGATCAAATCTGGAGATCCTGGATAGAGTGGGAAGAAAACGTGGAACAAAATCCAAAAACTCAATGATGACCAGAATTACTGGTCAGATGGTCTGGTGAGACCACCAATACTATGGCCCTGGGACACATTCTGGACTTGGAATAAAACTCACTCCTAGTGGCTGGCTCTCCACCCAATGGTCAAAAAGACGTACATGCAGACCACTCAACTCAGGGGGACACACCCACACAGTCTATGGGAATTCATCCCTTGGAGTAATAGACCACAGGACACCAGAGGGGCAACATTCACATGGAGGTAATACAGGACAGACAAGAGTGTATAACTATGAGGGGCACAAGGGAGTGTTACTGGGCAAGGAAGGAAGAAGAGTGGGTTAGGGTTGGGCATGGTAAATGGGGAGTGAAACTAAATGTACACATAACACTGAATGTAAAACAAACTCTTAAAAAAGAAAAAAAAAAGACTAAGTAAAAAAAAAAAAAGAAAACATCTATTAATGTTTTCATTTTCAACAATAAATAGAACTAGGCAGGGCTCAATAAAGAAATAAAAGACTTGTTTAACATTATAAACCAACCAGTCCTAACACTCATCCAACAACAGCAATATGAACATTTCTCTTGGGTGCATGTGGAACATTCTCTAGGATATACCATAAGGCAGATGTTACTAAATTTTAAAAAATGTTGATATTGTGTAACCTAGGTATTCAGACTACATGAAATGAAATTAGAAATCAACCAAACAAGGAAATTTGGAAAATTCACAAATATGTAGAAATTAATGACACACCCATAAAAATCCAATGAATCCAAAACACATACACACACACACAATGTGGAAATTATAAAATACTTAGAAATAATTAAAGACACAACATATCAATACTTTGAGATTCATTTAAAGCAATTATTTAGAGTGAAATTTATATAGTAAGCATAAAGTTTGCACAAAGGTTTAAGCACTGCTACTACTGGCCAAAAGAATGGCAGTTCAAGTTCAAAATGACACTGAGCAGCCACAGAAAACAGGTCTAGCAAGCTGCTTCTGCAAAGTCACACCCTTAAAAACCCTATACAACAGTTTCACTCTGCACACATTCGGTTGGCATGAGTTAGAATCAAATCAACAGCAACTAACAATAACAACGGAAGGAAGATGGGACAATCTACTTCCATAGTGATACTGCCTCAGAAACCCAAGGTGGGGTTGCTATGAGTTGAGTCCGACTCGATGGCACATAACAACAACAACAACAACAAACACCTATATTAAAAAACAAGAAACATCTCAAATCAATTAGCCAACTTTCCAACATAGGACACTAGAAAAAGAAGAGGATACTAAGCCTAAAATAAACAGAAGGAAGTTATAATAAAGGTTACAATAGAGTAATTAAATGGAGAACACAAAAGCAATATAGAAAAATAGGGAAGTAAAACACTGGTTTTTCTAAAGAATCAACAAAATTGACAAGCCTTTAGCTAGATGAAACTTTTTTTTTTTTTTTTTTAAAGAATAATCAAGTTACTAAATGAGAAATAAAAGATGGGCCACTACTACAGACCTTAAAGAAATTAAAAGGACTATAAGGGAATATTATGCCAATAAATTAAATCACTTAGGTGAAATGGACAGATTCCTAGAGAGACACAAACTAATGAAATTGGTTCAAGAAATAATGAAAGAAACTCTAAATAGAGCTAAAACAAGTAGAGAATGAATTATAAATAAATAAATAATATATATGTATGTATATATATATATATGGGAGCTCTGGTAGCATAGTGGCTAAGACACTTGCCTGCTAACCAGACGGCTGGCGGTTCAAACCC
>NW_006922099.1:90830-101418 GCF_000298275.1 Orycteropus afer afer | reverse complement strand
GGGTTTGAACCGCCAGCCTTCTGGTTAGTAGTCAAGTGCCTTAGGCACTATGCTATCAGAGCTCCCTCTATGAGTCTAGTATTATCCTAATACTAAAACCAGAAAAAGACATCACAAGAATAGTACAGACCAGTATATCTCTTATGAATATAGATACAAAACTCCTCAAAAAGAAACTATCAAATCAAATCCAGCAACAAATAAAAAGAATTCTATACCACGACCAATTAGGATTTTCTCAAGACTGCAAATTAGTTTAACATTCAAAGTTCCATATATAAACCTTTCCTTGACTTTTTACAATAATGATTCCTAAATCTCAAAACCTAGTATAGAGCCACAATAGTCAAAAAAGCCTGGTATTGGTACTAAGACAGACACATACACCAGTGGAATAGAATTGAGAATTCAGAAATAGATCCATCTATTTGTCCTTTTGTGATTAACGTATTTCATTCAGCATAATGTCCCCCAAGTTCATCCATGTTATGTGGTGTTTTGTAGGTTCTACATTATTCTTTAGGGTTGCATAGTATTCCATTGTGTATATACCATAGTTTGGTTATCCATGCTTGTTGATGGACAACTAGTTTGTTTCCATCTCTTTGCTACTGTGAATAGTGCTGAGATGAATATGGGTGTGTATATATCTGTTCTTGTCCTGGTTCTCACTTCTTTAGGATATATGCCTCGTAATGGGATTGCTGGGTCAAAAGGTAGTTCTAATTCCAACTTTTTAAGGAATCCCCACACTGCTTTCCACAATGGTTGTATCATTTTACATCCCATCAGCATTGTATGATTGTCCCAATCTCTCCACACCCATGCCAGCATTTGTTATTTTCTGTCTCATTGAACTTTGGCATTAGTGCTGGGGTGAGATGGTATCTCATTGTCTTTCTAATTTGCATCTCTCTAATGGCTAATTACTGTGAACATTTCTTCGTGTGTTTGTTGGCCTCCTGAATATCCTCTTTGGTGAAGTGTCTATTCATGTCACTGCCCATTTTTTAATTGGATTATTTTTCTTTTTGTTGTGGAGGTGTTGGCGTTTTCTATAAATTTGAGAGGTAAGTCCCTTGTCAAGCATGTCATTGCTGAATATATTTTTCCCAATCTGTAGGTTCTCTTTTCACTCTTTTGGAGAATTCTTTTGAAGCACATAAACACTTAATTTTAGAAGGTCCCATACGTCTAGTTTATCGTCTGCTGTTTGTCCATTTTGTGTTATGCTTGACATTCTGTTTATGTCATAAATTAGGGCTCCTATATTTGTCCCTATTTTTCCTTGAAGAACTTTATACTTTTATGTTGCACTTTTTAGTCTTTGATCCATCTACAGTTAGTTTTTGTGTATGGTCTGAGGCATGGATCTTGTTTTATTTTTCTGCAAATGGGATCCAGATTTGCCAGTACCATTTCTTAAACAGACAATCTGTTCTCCATTTAATGAATTTTAGCCCTTTGTCAAAAATCAGCTGACCATAGGTAGATGGATCTATTTCTGAATTCTCAATTCTATTCCACTGGTGTATGTGTCTGTCTTAGTACCAATACCAGGCTTTGTTGACTATTGTGGCTCTATACTAGGTTTTGAGATTTAGGAATGTGAGACCTCCTACTTCATTCTTTTTCTTCAATAGTGCTTTGCTTATTTGTGGTTTCTTTCCTTTCCATATAAAATTAATGATTAGTTTTTCTATATCCTCAAAGAATGTTGATGGAATCTGGATTGGGATTGCATTGAATGTATAGATTTCTTTGGGTAGTACTGACATTTTCACAATGTTCAATCTTCCTATCCAAGAGCATGGTCATTTCTTCCATTTATGTGGCTGTCTTATGGTTTCTTGAAGTAATGTTTTGTAGTTTTCTTTGTACAGGTCTTTTATGTCCCTCATAAGATTTATTCCCAAATATTTTATTTTATTTTTGTTAGCTATTGTAATCGTTATTGATTTCCTTGTTTTACAGCAATCTCTGCTGGTGTAGAGGAATACAACTGATTTTTGAATATTGATCTTGTACCCTGCTGCTGTGCTAAATCTCTAAATAAGTTCCAGTAGTTTTCTTCTTGAGTTCTTGGTTTTCTATGTATAGGATCATATCCTCAGCAAATAGGGATAGTTTTACTTCTTGCTTACCTATTTGGATGCCTTTGATTTCCCTTTCTTGCCTTATTGCACTGGCTAAGACTTCTAGTACATTATTGAATAGATGTGGTGGTAGAGGGCATCCTTGTCTGTTTCCTGTTCACAAGGGGAATGGTTTCAGTCTCTTTTCATTGAGAATAATGTTGGCTGTTGGTTTTGCATACATGCCCTATATTATGTTGAGGAATGTCTCTTCTATTCCTGTTTTGCAGAGAGTTTTTATCAGGAATGGTTGTTGGATTTTATCAAATGCCTTTGTTGCATCAATTGATATGATCATGTGGTTCTTTTTCATTACTTTAATGATGTGATGCATGATGTTGATTGTGTTTTTAATGTTGAACCATCCTTGCATACCTTGTATGAACCCCATCAGTCATAATGTATTTTTTTTTTTTTTCATATATTATTGGAGTCTACTGGCTAGGATTTTGTTGAAGATGTTTGCATCTACATTCATAAGGGATATTGGTCTATAATTTTAATTTCTAGTGATGTCTTTGCCTGGTTTTGGTATCAAGGTTATGCATCCTTCATAAAATGAATTTGGGAGGATTCCACCCTTTTGTATGTTCTGGAATAGTTTGGATAGGATTGGTGTCAGTTCTTCTCTGAATGTTTGGTACAATTCTCCAGGGAAACCATCTGGACGAGGACATTTTCTTTGTAACTTTTTTTTATGACCTGTTAAATTTTTTCTTTTGTTATGAGTCTGTTCAAATTTTTTACGTTAGTCCATATTAGTTTAGGTAAGTAGTATGTTTCTAGAAACATGCCCATTTTCTAGATTTTCAAATTTGTTAGAGTACAGTTCTTCATGTTGTTGTTGTTGTTATTGTTATGTGCTGTAGAGTCAGGCCTGACTCATAGCAACCCGTCCTTGGTTTTCCAAGGCAGTATCACTATGGAAGTAGATTGCCCAACCTTCCTTCTGAGGAGTGGCTGGTGGGTTTGAACTGCGAGCCTTCTGGTTAGCAGTCAAGGGCCTTAGGCACTACACTACCAGAGCTCCTCCACACCTCTTCATGTTGTTGTTGTTATGTGCCGTCGAGTCGGACCCGACTCATAGTGACCCCTCCTTGGGTTGCCAAGGTAGTATCACTATGGAAGTAGATTGCCCAACCTTCCTTCTGAGTAGTGGCTGATGGATTTGAACCGCCAGCCTTCTGGTTAGCAGTCAAGTGCCTTAGGCATTATGCAACCAGAGCTTCATAGTATCCTGATATTATTCTTTTTATTTCAGTTGGTTCTATTGTTACGTCACCCAATTCGTTTCTTATTCTTGTTATTTGTATTGTCTCCCTCTTTTCCTTTGTTAAATTTGCCAGTGGTTTGTCAACTTTATTAATCTTTCAAAAACCAATGTCTAGTCTGCTTGATTTTTCTATTGTCTTTCCATTTACTGTTTCATTTATTTCTGCTCAAATCTTTATTACTTCTTTTCTTCTGGTGATTGTAGGCTTTTTTGTTGTTCTTTTTCTAATTGTTGGAGAGGTTGGGTTAAGGTGCTTATTTTGGCTCTTCTTTTTGATGTGTGCATTTTTTATTGCTATAAATTGGCCTCTGACCACTGTTTTTGCTGTGTCCCAAAATTTTGGCATGTTTCAAAATTCAAGAAATTTTTTAATGTCATTATTTATTTATTTTATTACCCAGTCATTTTTAAGGAAGGTGTTATTGAGTTTCCATGTGTTTGCTCTTTTTATGTTCCTCTACCTAATGTTGATTTCTAGTTTTATAGCATTGTGATCTGAGAAGATGCTTTGCAGTATTTCAGTGTTTTGAAATTTATTGAGGCCTGCTCTCTGGCCTTACATATGGTCTATCCTGGAGAATGTTCCATGTGCACTGGAAAGAATGTATATTGTGCTATTGTTGGGTGGAATTCTCTGTAGATGTCTATAAGGTCAAGTTGGTGGATTGTATTGCTTAGTTCTTCTGTGTCTTTGTTGAATTTCTTTCCAGTTATTCTATCTTTTATTGAAAGTGGTGTATTAAAGCCTCCTACTATGACTGCGGAGTCATCTATTTGTCTTTTCAATTTTGTTAAAGTCTGATTTATGTGTTTTGGGGCTCTTTCATTAGGTGCATAGATATTTAATATGCTTATATCCTCTTGTTCAATTGATCCTTTAATCATTATACTATGTCCTTCCTTCTCTCTTATGGTGGTTTTGGTCTTAAAGTCAATTTGATCAGAAATTAATATTGCAACTCCTGCTCTTTTTCTGATTGCCATTTGTTTGATCTATCCTTTTCCAATCTTCAGTTTTTAGTCTATTTTTGTCTTTGTTTCCAAGGTGTGTCTCTTGTAGATGGCATATTGATGGGTTATGTTTTCTTATCCAGTCTGCAACTCTCCATCTCTTGAGTGATGCGTTTAATCCATTGATGTTCAGTGTAATTGTTGACAAGTATGAATTATCTGCTGTCATTTTGTTATGTATTTTTCCATGGTTTTGCTGATTTCTTTGTTCCATGTAAATTTTTTGTGCTGCACTCATTTTGTTTAGGAATCATGTTATTACTTCCTTTGTTGCTATTGTTTTAGTATTTGCTAAATGCTTTTGCGTGTCTTCTTTTTTATTTTGATGCAAAGGTTTATTATTTTTTCTTTGAGATTACTCTATCATTTATAATTTTCTTCCCAAGTTTAGAACAGTCCATTCTATCTTGAAATTGTCTTGAATTCCTCACCATTTAGAAGTTCCATAACTACAATATTTTTTCCCTCTTTTTGGGTTGTGGTTGTCCTCAATTGCCAATTTATGTCTCTGGTTCCCTGTTTACAATCTTGTAAACATGTTTTACTTTGGACATGAGCATAACTGGGTTCTGGGTTATGTCATCATGTGTGTTAATGGTTTGTTGTTGTTTGCTGTTGTTGGCTCTCTGTCCAAAGAATTCCCTTTAGTATCTGTGTTAGACTGGGTTCTCTAGAGAAACAAAACCAGTAAAGATTATATATATAGAGAGAGAAAGAGAAATTTATCTTAGGAAAATGGCTCACACACTTGTAGAAGTTGCCAAGTCCAAGTTCTTGGATCAAATGTCAAGCTGGAGGCTTTTCCCGACTCACACAGCTGCAGGGGCTGAGGAGCTCAAGGTTGTCAGGCAGTATACTGGCTGTTGACTCCAACAAATGACGAATCCAAGATCTCCAGACTGAGTGGTGGATTGTTTGCTCACAGAGAGTTGTAGGCAGCACAACATAATCCTGATCCACAGAAGAGTTTCTCTTTTCCAGGATGTCCACAAATACACTAGAAGCAGGCCACACCCCTAGGGAAACTCCCTTTCAACAGACTGGCTGACCAAAACATGTCCATCTAACCCCATCATGAGAATAACCACATCACAGCTGCTTAAACCACATAGAATCGTGGTCCAGCCAAGTTGACACACAGCTCCAACTATCACAGTCCACCCCTTGTCAACTTGGCAATTATACACATCTTCTTAACCATATATAATCTCTAAATAAGGATAATTATAAAGTCATATTTGTGCCTAATATGATACACTAACACACATACAATCAAAACACATTCAACTTATTTACATTTTACAGTTCATAACAGAGGGAAACAAAAATATTTGATGCACATATACAATGAAGAAATAAAACAACCACAGTCCTCATTTCTGCAACTGGTCACATGGTCGTAGCTGATATTCAGAACTACCTTCTTCCACCACCCATTCTGTATTTCTCTTGCTCTCAGCAAGCACCTCAGCTGGTAGTGGTTCTTTGCCTGGTGGGGTGATGCAAACCTTCATTCCTGAAGTGTCTGGGCTGTTAGTAGTAATTTCAGAATAAGGTTGCTGTAATTTTCCATTGACTTTAATCACAGGGCATGGTAGTACTAAGAGACGTCCTAAAGAATCTCCTGTATTCCAGACATATTCTTTTTTATCTCCATTATGTAATGTCAATCCAATTTCCTCTTGGTAATCAAGACCTGTCACACCAGATAGTACAGTAATGCCCTTCTTTGTCTGTTGATCCAGAGGCATACAGAAGCCAAAACAGTCAGGTGGCATTCTTAATTTCCAGCTCAATGTAATCAGTATTGTTTCTCCAGGTGGGAGTGTTCCTCCCTTTAGGACTAAGATTTCCACACCCGCAGAGCATAGGGTAGCAGGGACAGGAAGCAAAAATTTTTTGAGTGGGTCACTAGGGGTAATAGTGAGTGGTACCACTCCCGTTTCCACTCCTTGGTTCCTGGTCCCATGAATCCTGGCTATTGGAGAAACAGAACCATATATTGGATGCTGGTTTAGAGCATATACAGGCTCCTGGAGAACACTGCCCCAACCCTTCAAGGTATTGCCATGTCATGCCATGCATTAGCAGGGCCTTCTTTACTAACAGAGGCAAGGTCACTAGTGTCTTTACCATTAATCAAATTGGAGAACCAATTTAGGAAGCCCATCCTTATGATTTTGTCTCTCTAGAACCACTCTCAGTACCAAATGTGTTAGACTGGGTTCTCTAGAGAAACAAAACCAGTAAAACTTATATAGAGAGAGAGAAAGAGAAATTTATCTTAGGAAAATGGCTCACACACTTATAGAAGCTGGCAAGTCCAAAGTTCTTGGATCAAACATCAAGCTGGAGGCTTTTACTGACTTACGCAGCTGCAGGGGCTGAGGAGCTCAAGGTTGTCAGGCAGTATACTGGCTGTTGACTCCAACAGATGATAAATCCAAGATCTCCAGGCTGAATGGTGGATTATTTGCTCATGGACATTTGTAGGCAGCAAAACAGAATCCCGATCCACAGAAGAGTGTCTCTTTTCCCAGGATGTCCATAAATATATTAAAAGCAGGTCACACCCTTAGGGAAACTCCCTTTCAACAGATTGGCTGCTCAAAACATATTCATCTGATCCTATCATGGGAATAACCACATCACAACTGCTTAAACCACACAGAATTGTGGTCCAGCCCCACACAGCTCCAACTACGAGTATCTCTGTAGTATTGGTCTGTTCTTAACAAATTCCCTTAATTTCTGCTTGTCTTAAAATGTCCTAATTTCACCATCATATTTGAGGCACAGTTTTGGTGGGTATGTAAGTCTTGCTTGCAATTTTTTTTTTCTTTCAGGGTTTTATATATACCATCCTGTCACCTTCTCACCTGCATGGTTTCTGCCAAGAAATCAGAGCTTAGTCATATTAGTTGCCTTTTGTAGTTAACTTTTAGTTTTTTCCATGGTGCTTTCAGAATTTTTTCTTCATCTTTGGTTTTGGTGACTTTGATGATGATATGTCTTGGTGATTTACTTTTGGGGTCTATCCTGTTTGGTGTTCATTGGACTTCTTGAATACATATAGTCTCATCTTTCATCATACCAGGGTATAGCTCTTTCACCAAATATACAACTATTTTCTCTATGTTTTTATTTGTCTCTTCCTGTTCTGGAATTCCAATTACATGTAAGTTATTCCTCTTGATAGTATCCCACATGAATCTTAGGCTTACTACATTTTGTTTTGATCGTTTTTTCTGATGGATCACCTTACAAAGAAGTATTGAGGTTTTTGTCTTCAGTCTCACTAATTCTGTTATCCATTGATTTGATTCTTATCCTTTCATGTTGAATGTGTTATTTATGTCTGAAAATTTAGTATTAATCTTCTGGATTTCTCCCTGTAGATTTTGTATCATTTCTAATTTTTCATTTATTTTGTCATTTTGTTCTTGTATTATGAAGTTTTTCTAGGGTTTCATCAGTGTTTTTCTTAATTTTGTCATTGTTTACTTGATCTGTCTTTCACTCCATTAGGGGTACCTGTGGTAGTTAAGGTTGTTTTCAACTTGGCTGAACCTGGTTGACTGCACAGGCAGTTGGGTGTAGTTATTTCTCATGGTGAGAATGGGATGAAGTTCCATGGTGGAATCCAGTAGAGCAGCTGAGGAGCTGCTGTAGGGATGTGGGATGCTCCCAGTATATAAGTAGCAGCTTTGAGGAAGGTCTCTAGCTTATGGCATGCTTGAGCCCTGCATGTAGCTGAATTGTTGTTCAGCAGCCACCATGGTTTGCTGATCTTAGGACTTCTGGTGGACTTTAATCAATGGCCTAATGTGTTGTTTGGCAAAATTGAGACACTACTCTTTTACTTGTCAACCTTGGATTTGTCAGACTCAGCAGCCAGCAGCTATCTGAGCAAAGAAAAGCCTCCAGCTTTAGTGGACCAGGAACAGGAGGCAGAGCTGAAGCCCAAGGCTGAGGGGTTTTACTCAGGCCCTAGAGCCTGGTACTTTGAACTCTTACTTAAAGCCTCCAAACTCTAAGAGAATAAACTCCTGTTTGTTAAAGCCATCCCATTTGTGGTATTTCTGTTATAGTGGCACTAGGTAACCAAGACAGTACTAAATATAATTCTTTTTAATTTCTTATCAGGGATTTCCAATGCTGTTTCTTCTTGAGAGATGTATTCTGGTTCTGTATCCTGGCCCCTTGTTTCTATTGCCTCATCTTGCTTCTTCAATAGACTGTGATGGTCTATTGTCTCCAAGACATTGTGATGTTGTTGTATTTATATTTAATTGGTGATTGCATGTTGGAGTGATTCACCCATGATTTTTGTTTTCTTTTTTTTTGTTTTCTTTTTTTTTGTGTGTGTGTGTGTGTGTGGCTGTATCTGAGTAATCAGGAAACTGTGCTTCTCTATTTACTAGTGGGCAGCACTTATGCACTCACCACCTGTCTCCTGGTGGGTGTGATAGAGAATGAGAGTGGATGCACTGATCTCTGTTAGCTGTTTGTGAAGAGCAGTTAAGAGTGAGTCGGTCTCATATTGTCCATGACGTGTTGTTGGCAGTTGGTCCAGAAGTAAGTGGTGGCCTTCACTTAGTACATGGGGCTGCAGGAAGTATGGGTGTAGTTGGCTAATATGGCCACAGTTGCTGTCTCCAACTCAGTTAGACAAAAATAACAATAAAAACACCAAAAAGGTAAAAACAAAAAGAGAAAAAACACACACCACATAAACACACAGGAACAATCACCAAAAAGAGACAGGGGAAAAAAAGGAGGAAAGGCAATAAATGAGAAGAAACATTCAAAGGAATCTTTGATAAAGACAAAGAAATATAAATAGAAAAAAAAGGAGAGGGAAAAAAACACAATATCTGGCAAGGAGGGAATAAGACAAAAGAGGTGGAGTAAGAGAATAATTAATAAAAAAAATAGGAAAAATGCAAAAAGAAAAACAACAGATGGAAAGAACCACAAGAAAGAGAAAAACGAGTATCAGGAAAAGGGAAGAGAAAAAAAGGCCAAGAGCTAAAAGATGGGAAGGAAAAATAGAAAGACTAAAAATACAAAGGAAGAAAAAAAAAGAGAATACTTTTAAAAGCAAGCAAACAAATAAAAAGCAGAAAACAAATCTGGGGTGAGGGGCATGCCCGGGCACCCAGGTTCCATCACAGCACACAGATTGAGATGGAGTTCCTGCCACCCCATAAGGAAGGTGGAAGTAAGGGATGGCTGCACCTCCATTTACCAAGAGGGTGTGGAGTATAAGAGTGACAAGGGTAATGTCACACTTTCCCAGTCATCAGACTCTGGTATGTCCATGCTGTCCTTGGCAAGCAGAGCCTATTCTTATGTCCCTGGAATCTGAACCAGAACACTGCGACTTTAAATATTGAAAATGGGTGCTGCTTATAAACATTCAAAATGGCTATGTCCTTTGGAAAGCTGAAACTCCACAGCTCTGTATGTCTCCTTCTTTGTTGTTTCCTTTTCAGTCATCAGGCTCCATGCATCCATTGACAAGTCATCCATGCATCCATTGACAAGCAGGGCCAAATTTTAGGTTAGTTCTCAGGTCCTAACACCAATTGGAAATATTCAAACGGTCCATGCTGTCAGGATAGCTGACAGTCCACAGCTCCATTTGGAGAATTCCACCAATAATTCAGAAAAGAGGTGATACAAATCCTACTCAAACTATTCCATAACAACAACAACAACAACAACAACAAAAATTATTGGATACTATCAAATTCACTCTATGAAGTAAGCATAACCCTGACACCAAAACATTGCAAAGACACTGCTAAAAAGGAAAACTACAGCAAATATTCTTCATGAATATAGATACAAAAATCTTCAACAAAACCCTAGCCAATAGACTGCAACAACATAAAATTATAAATCATAACTAGGTGGGATTCGTACCAGGTATGCAAGGAAGCTTCAACCTTAGAAAAATAGTCTATGCATATCTGACAAGGGACTTATCTCTAGAATATATAGAAAACTCCAACACCTCAATAACAAAAAGACAAACAATCCAATTAAAAAAAGGGCAGAAGACATGAATAGACACTTCACCAAGGACAATATTCAAGGGACTGACAAACATATGAAGAAATGCTCATAATCATTAGCTATTAGAGAGATGCAAATCAAAACA
>NW_006922099.1:89528-90245 GCF_000298275.1 Orycteropus afer afer | reverse complement strand
GAGATAAGTATTGATTTGGGTGAAGAGAAGGGCAATGTACCAAATGTGAGTGAACAATATGGCAGCACTGAGGATGAGAAAGACATAGAGAGGTACATGGGAGGTACAGAAACAAATATGAACCTTTTGCACATACAGTACTGCGTTGTCAGTGAAGGCAAACATGGGTATATGGGTGGATAGATGGGTGGACAGGCTAAACTATTAGGTATGGCTATGAAATGGGGAGTGTATTCAAGAACATGTACAGGGTTGGCAGACAATGGTCTTATAAATTTATGTGAATGATCAGAATTCCCAGGTGTATAGTAGCTCTGACAAGGGGCAAGGTTGTGGTCACTGCTTGGTCACAGCCAGCTACCCAGAAGGACAAGTAGTTGAACCTGCGGGCTTGGGACCATAGTTGCAGGGGACATCAAGCTCAACTGGCATCACGTACTATACAAAACATTGTCCCACCTCCTACTTTGGCGAGTAGCAACTGGGATATTATAAGATAGCAAGCTGCCATCTAGATGCAATGATGCGTCTCTCCTAGTCCAGAGCAAAGAAGAATGAAGAAAACCAAAATTCATGGAAACAAATAGTTCTAGCAACTGGTATGCCATCCAATCTGCAGCCTATGCAACTATGAGACCAGATGAACTAGATGGTGCCTGGCTATCACTGTCATCCACTTGGAAGGGGATCTATGTAGGAGATCCTTGATAGAGAGGG
>NW_006922099.1:87304-88748 GCF_000298275.1 Orycteropus afer afer | reverse complement strand
TATCACCCCTTCTACTCAACACTGTATTGGAAGTCCTAGCCATGGCAATAAAGCAAGAAAGGGAATTAAAAGGATCCAAATTGGTAAGGAAGAAGTAAAACTGTCCCTATTAGCAGATGATATGGTCCTATATGTAGAAAGCCAAGAAACTCAGCAAGAAAACTACTGGAACCAATTGAAAGATTTAGCATAGAAACAGGATACAAGATCAACATTCCAAAAATCAGTTGGATTCCTCTACACCAGCAAAGACATCTCAGTAAAGGAAATAAGGAAATCAATACTAATCACAATAGCTACAAAAGAGATAAAAAAAACTTGGGAATAAATCTTACTAGGGACACAGAAGCCTTATACAATGGAACACTACTATACAAACACTATGTAAATGGAAGAACACACAAAGCTCATGGATGGGAAGACTGAACATTGTGAAAATGTCAAAACTACCCAAAGCAATCTCTAGATTCAATGTGATTCCAAATGAGATTCCATAAGTATTCTTTAAGGACATGGAAATACCAATCACTGGCATTATCTAGAGAGGAAAGAGATCTCAGGTAAGCAAAACATTACTGAAGAAGGAGAACAAAGTAGGAGGGCTCACTCCAGAATTTCAAAACCTGCTATACAGCCACAGTAGTTAAAACAGCCTGGTATTTCTACAATGGGAGACACATAGACTGGCATCTTATGAAAACTAAATTCTATGCACTTCAAAAGACTTTTCAAAAAGAGTAAAAGGAGAACATGTGACTGGGAAAAAATATTCAGCAATGACATATCTGACAAGGGACTTATCCCTAAAATTTATAGAAAACCTCAACACCTCAACATCAAAAAAATAAACAATCCACTTTAAAAATGGGCAGAAGAGAGAGTTCTGGCAAGATGGCAGACTAGGCAGAAAGATTGCACAGACCCTCTTCAACAAAGAAAAAGGAAACCAATTAACACAGACACTGAAGATAATCTTGGATACCAGAGCCTTGAAGGGAAGGATATAGAAGTGGACTAAACCCCAACTAGCAGAAGAATTTGCGTGAAAATACCAAAAAAGGAGACATGCAAACCTGTGGTCTGGCAGCAATCTTGAGCAATCCTGACAGCACAGACAGCTTGGAGATTCCTGAGTGTTGGTAGGACCTAAGAATTAACCTAAAAATCACCCTGCTAGCCAGGGACTGCATGGAGGACTGCGCATGGTGGCTGGGGAACAAACAGAGAAGGTGAAGAGAAAGGTGGGCTGAGCTGTGGACTTGGCCGGTCTGGAGGACGCCGCCGTTTTGAAGGTTTAAAAAGTGGCTTGACTATTTTGGATATTTAAAGAGACAGTGCTCTTGCAGATTCCTGGGGCTTAAAAACACATTCTGCTTTCCAGCAACCCCAAGGACACTCGGGACCTGTAAGACTGAAAAGGTACGAGAGTCCTCTTGTTACTCTT
>NW_006922099.1:81648-83934 GCF_000298275.1 Orycteropus afer afer | reverse complement strand
CCGACTACCACTGTCATCCACTTGGAAGGGGATCTATGCAGGAGATCCTTGATAGAGAGGGAAAGCAATGTGGAACAAAACTCAAAATCATTTGGAGGGGCAAACAAAGGGTGGGTACCAGGTTTGCTGGTCTGATAGAACCTGGTAGAACCACTGAGACTATGGCCCCTAGTTGCCCTTCAGGTGTGGAATTGAACCCACACCTGTGGTTTCCAGCCAAACAAAATACAGGCATATGAGTTGAACATTTACCTCAGGTAGACGCCCTCCTTGGAGAGAACAATCATGGGAGAAAGAAGGGCTGCTTGTGTATAGGGAGACAGCTCAGGAGGCAGGAGTGTACGGAGGGATGGACACTGGGAAGAAGTGGCTATGGGAAGGAGGTAGGAGGGGAGCTGTTGCATTGTTGTAAACTGAAGTCAATAACATGAGACAAAGTATATGTGAAGTGCTGTATGGAAAGTAAATTTGCTCTATAAATCTTCACCCAAATCACAATTTAAAAAAAAAAGGGGGGGGGCAGAAAAGGGGGAGATTAAAAATGGAGTCCAATCAGTAATCACTATGCTACTTCCCTCTAGCATCTTAGTGCTTCAAAATCTAGGTACAGCAGTTTGAATTAGGGATTTTGGTGCTCTGAACAGCTCACTGAATCAGAGTGCACCGAACACAGAAGAGCAGAATTAGAAAAAAGGCACAGAGAGATTATCTAAGAAAGATGTACCTGGTGGAGGCTGCACGGGCAGTTAAGAGAGGCCATTAGAAACTCCCCTGGGGCAGTCACTGACTGGCAGGTGAGAGCGGCCACCTGAGATCACCATGAGCCAAGAAAGAAGACACCCTATATCAGCATACCTGCAACCACACCAACATCCCAGCAATCATTCCAAGGTTCTACCTTCAGCACCTGATTTTATCGGTAACTCGGGTCAGCTGTGTCCAAACAGGTGTGCGCAGCACCACTGAAACCCAAGCGGAGAGTGCGCTGGTGCTCCAGGAGGATGAGCTCCATCCCCCCTCAGCAGGTCACTGAGTGGGCTTGGGTCATGTTGGGAGACATTGAGAGGTCTGTGCTTGTCTTTGTCACTGATATTGGACCACAGATTACTAGCACGCACTCTCCCAACTCCAGTACAGCTGAAATCGCATGCATCTTTGGCACCACAGGTGGGCAGTATTACAGACAAACTCCCGAGCCATTAGCAGTCTGGGAGGATTGCACCAGCGAGGCAGGGAGATGGGGTGGAGACAGAGGAATCCACAGCTGACGTAGTCCCAGGAATTTGCCTTGGATTGACTTTTTGGCACTGAGAGGCCTCAGAGGCAGGGTCTTTGAGTGTACCTGAGCCTGGCGGAAAGTGGAGACTCCATAACAATAGGAATCTTTCCTGAAATTGAGCCACAGACTTGTAAGTAACTACATCATCAATAACAGCCCATGCAAAGCCGTAGAAACCAATCCTAACAACACCAAGCTTTCCTTCTTCTGCTCCTACCTTCTCTGCCAATAACTTCACTCATTCAATAGAAGAAACCATATTCGGCCAATTACCACAAAACCTCCCACTTCGAACTCTAAACCCTCTTTACAACAAACAGAAATACATATCCACATTCCACACAGTGATTCCAACATCACAAAGAAAACAGCAGAATGACCCAACATACCTGAATCAATAATAAAATATAATATACCAGCTTTACCTTTTCAAAATATTAAACCATAAAACCAAGACAAAACAAATCAACACATAACCAGCAGCTAAAGACAACTTCAATATGTCTAGGAAACAACAGGCAACCTCAAATCAAACAAAAAAAAAAAAACAGGACAAGGCATTAGAAGCAAAACCACAAACAAAGGTCTTATTATACATGGAGGAAGAGGAGGCAATAGAATTACCTGAGAAGGAATTTAGAAGATATGTTTATAGAGCTATACAAAAGCCTAAGGAAACTCCAAACAGAAACAAGGAGAAAACAGACAGTTTCCTGGAGGAACTCAGGAAAATCACTGAGGAACAGAATATTAAGATTAATGCACAATCAGAACTCATACAAAAACTGCAATTAGAAATGCAGAAAATGTCTATTGAAATGCAAAGCATGAGAACCAGAATGACAGAACTACACAACACAGTAGAAGCTCAAAGAGCAGATTAGAACTGGCTGAAGAATGCATACCCAACTAGAAGACAAATCCTTGGACACTAGCCTGTATGATGAAAAATCAGAACAAAAATTTAAAAGAAATGAAGAGAGCCTAAGAATTATATGTGATGTCAT
>NW_006922099.1:76429-80428 GCF_000298275.1 Orycteropus afer afer | reverse complement strand
ACAAAGATGGGCATTATATGATGCTGAAATGGTCAATCGACAAAGAAGAAATTACAATAATAAATATTTATGCACCCAATGAAAATGCTCCAAAATACATGAAGCAAATATTAACTGAACTAAAAGGAATGATAGACAACTGTACATTAGTGGTGGGGGACTTTAACACACCACTTTCAAGGAAAGACAGGTCAATGAGAAAGAAGCTCAGCAAAGATACAGAAGAACTTAATGACACAATCAACCAACTGGAACTCATAGACATATATAGAGCACTTCACCCAACAAAAACACACTTCACATTCTTTTCCAGTGCACACGGATCCTTCTCCAGAATAGACCATATGCTAGGACATACAACAAGCCTCAATAAATTCAAAAGCATTGAAACACTGCAAAGCATCTTCTCTGACCACAATGCTATAAAACTAGAAATTAATAATAGGAAGAGCAAGGAAAAAGCATCAAACATGTGGAAGCTGAACAACTCACTGCTTAAAAATTATTGGGTTACAGAACAGATAAAAACTGAAATAAAATTCCTAGAAATTAATGAGAATGAAGATACATCCTATCAAAACCTATGGGACACAGCAAAAGCAGTACTCAGAGGAGAGTTTATAGTAATAAACGCATACATCAAAAAAGAGGAAAGAAACAAAATCAAAACTCTAATTTATCAACTACAATAACTAGAAATAGAACAACAAACGAGTCCTACAGTATCTAGAAACAAGGAAATAATAAAGATCAGAGCAGAAATAAATGAAACGGAAAAGAAAAAAACATAGAAAAAATCAACAAAACAAAGAGCTGGTTCTTCAAAAAGATTAATAAAATCAATAAACCATTGGCAGACCTAACAAAAGAAAAGAAGACCCAAATAGCAAGAATTGTAAATGAAAATGGTGTCATCACAACAGAACCAAGTGAAATAAAAAAGATACTGACAGATTATGATGAAAAACTGTACACCAATAGATATGAGAATCTAGAAGAGATGGAGAAGTTTCTAGAATCACAAGATCTACCTGAATTATTCCACTCAGAAATAGAAAACTTGAACAGACACATAACAAGGCAATAAATTGAACAGGTCATAAAAAACTTCCCACAAAGAAAAGCCCTGGCCCTGATGGCTTCACTGGAGAATTCTATAAAATATTCAGAGCAGAGTTGACACCTATACTATTCAAGCTATTCCAGAACATAGTAAAAGATGGAGTACTCCCAAACTCATTTTATGAAGCAAGCATAACACTAATACCAAAACCAGGGAAAGACAACACTAGAAAGGAAAACTACAGACCAATATCCCTCATGTACATAGATGCAAAAATCTTTAACAAAATCCTGGCCAACAGAATCCAACAATATATCAAAAAATTAATACATCCGGAGCAAGTGGGATTCATACCAGGTTTGCAAGGGTGGTTCAACATCAGAAAATCAATCAATGTAATCCACCACATAAACAAAACAAAGAAAAAGGACTATATGATTATATTAATTGATGTAGAAAAGGCATTTGATAAAATCCAACATCCATTCCTGTTTAAAACTCTCAGCAAAATAGGGATAGAAGGGAAATTCCTTAACATAATAAAGGTATATATGCAAAGGCAACGGCCAACATTGTTATTAATGGAGAAAGACTCAAGGCATTCCCTTTACGAACGGGAACCAGACAGGGATGCCCTCTATCACCACTTCTATTTAACATTGTATTGGAAGTCCTGGCCAGGGCAATAAGGCAAGAAAGAGAAATGAAAGGCATACATATTGGCAAAGAGGAATTAAAACTATCTCTATTTGCAGGTGACATGATCCTATACATAGAAAACCCAAGGGACTCAATAAAAAGACTACTGGAACTAATAGAGAGGTTCAGCAAAGTGGCAGGATACAAGATCAACATACAAAATTCAGTTGGATTTCTCTACACCAGCAAGGACTCCTCTGATAAACAAATCAGGGAAACCATACCATTCACTATAGCTACGAAAAAGATAAAATATCTAGGAATAAACCTCACCAGAGACACAAAAGACCTATATAGAGAAAACTATAAAACACTGCTACAAGAGACAACAAGGGTACTACATAAATGGAAGAACCTGCCTTGTTCATGGATAGGTAGACTAAACTTTGTGAAAATGTCAATACTACCTAAAGCAACGCATACATTTAATGCAATCCCGATCCAGATTTCAACAAAATTTTTTAAGGACATGGAAAAACTAATTACTAATTTCATATGGAAAAGAAAGAGACCTAGAATAAGCAGAGCACTTCTCAAGAAGAAAAGCAAAGTGGGAGGGCTCACACTCCCAGCTCTTAAGAACTACTATATAGCCACAGTAGTCAAAACAGCATGGTATTGGCACAATGATAGACAGACCAATGGAACAGAATCGAAAGCTCAGACGTAGACCCATCCATCTATGGACAACTGATCTTTGACAAAGGCCCAAAGCCCATTAAATGGAGAAGGGATAGCCTCTTTAACAAATGTTGCTGGTAAAACTGGATATCCACCTGCAGAAAAATGAAACAAGATCCATACCTCACCCCATATACAAAAATAAACACAAGCTGGATCAAAGACTTAAATGTAAAACCCAAAACTATAAAATTCATCAAAGATAAAATAGAGGCATATCTAGGAGCCCTAATTTATGGCATAAATAGACTGTCAAGCGTAACCCAGAATGTGCAGGAGATTGAAGAGAAGCTAGATGACTGGGACCTTTTAAAAATTAAATTCTTGTGCACATCGAAAGATTTCATCAAAAGGATCAAAAGAGAACCTACAGATTGGGAGAAAATATTTGCCTATGACATATCTGACAAAGGACTTATCTCCAAAATCTACAGAAAACTTCAATACCTCAACACCAAAAAGACAAATAACCCAATTCACAAATGGGCAAAAGACTTGATCAGGCACTTCACCAAAGAGAATATACAGGCAGCCAGCAAACACATGAGAAATAGTTCACAATCATTAATCATTAGAGAGATGTAAATCAAAACAACAATGAGATATCATCTCATCCCAGCAGTAATAGCAAAGTTCAACAAATCAGAAAGTAACAAACGCTGGCGGGGTTATAGAGAGATTGGAACACTTGTACACTGCTGGTGGGATTGTAAAATGGTACAACCATTGTGGCAAATGGTATGGTGTTTCCTTAAAAAACTGAAAATAGAAGTCCCATTTGATCCAGCTATTCCATTGCTAGGAATATACCCTAAAGAGATGAAAGATAGCGCATGAACAGACATATGCACACCTATGTTCATCGCATCACAATTTACCATAGCAAAGAGATGGAAGCAACCTAAGTGCCCATCAACGGATGAGTGGATAACCAAATTATGGTATATTCACACAAAGGAATACTACACCACACTAAAGAACAATGAGGGATACGCAAATCATCTCGCAACATGGACAAACCTGGAGGACATTATACTGAGTAAAATAAATCAATTGCAGAAGGACAAGTACTGTATGGGCCCACTACTGTAAAAAGACAGAGATGAGTTTGCTTGGGAAAGGGAACTCACCTAGTAGGTTACCGGGATGGGGAAGCAATGGGAGGGATTAATTTCAGGCTAGTTGGGGCTGACATACTGACATGGGTAGGGGAAGGGATATACGGGAAGGATATATGACCTCCATAATAACATTAGGAAATGGGAGGACACTGGATTGTACACATAAGGGATAGACGACATGCTAACACCAACCAACGTGTCCACAATACTGTATTGCCATCAACACCAAACACTAGGCTATACAGATAAATACATAAACACCTGAGATGATCAGGCAGGGATCAGTGAATAGAGGTATACTCTAGACCAAGGATAGACTCAGCTGAGGCTAATCTTGTACAGACACCAGTGATACAAAATACCTGCAGTCCTTACAGAAACAATAGAAGACAGACGTGGAGTAATCCTTCACAGACATTCCAACACTATGGGAGA
>NW_006922099.1:62620-76189 GCF_000298275.1 Orycteropus afer afer | reverse complement strand
GAAGCAATCAACCCTAGGACACGATGGCCCTTGAGACCAGAAGAACCAGATGGTGCCCAGCTACCAATGCCAACCACTTAGGAAAGGATCAAATCTGGAGATCCTGGATAGAATGGGAGGAAAAATGTGGAACAAAATCCATAAACTCAATATTGACCAGAATTACTGATCAGATGAAGTCTGGTGAGACTCCCAATACCATGGCCCTGAAATACATTCAGCACTTGGAATAAAACTCACCCCCAGCGGTAGGCTCTCAGCCCAATGGTTAGTGAGATGTACACACAGACCACTCAATCCAGGCTGCTGCACCCACACACTCAATGGTAATACATCCCCTAAAGCAATACATCATGGGACACCAAAGGACCAACATTCAAACTGAGGAAATGCAGGACAAACAGGAGTGCATAATTATGAGGGGCATAGGGGGAGTGTTGCAGGGTAGGGAGGGGAGGAGACTGGGTTAGGGTTGGACATGGCGAATGGGGAATAAAACTAAACGTACATGTGACTTTGAATGTAAAACAAGCTCTTCAGAAAAAAAAAAAGGAAAAAAATGGGCAGAAGACACAAAGAGACATTTCACCAAAAAGATATTCAGGTGGCTAACAAACAGATGAAGAAATATTTGTGATCTTTACCAATTAGAAAGAAGGAAATGCCATCCCACTCCAGCAATAATAGCAAAGTTCAACAAGACAGAAAATAATGAATGCTGGTGAGGATGTGGAGAGATTGGGACTCTGCCAGTGGGACTGTAAAATGATACAACCATTGTGGAAAATAGTACAGCGATTCATTTAAAAGTTGGAATTAGAAATACGAATTGATCCATCAATTCCATTACTAGGTATATATCCTAAAAGAGTGAAAGCCAGCACACAAATAGATATATGCACACTCATGTTCATTGCAGCACTATTCACAATAGCAAAAAGATGGAAACAACCTAAGTGCCTACCAATGGAGGAATGGATAACCAAACTATGGTACACACACACAATGGAATACTATGCAATACTAAAGAATAATGTAGAATCCATAAAAAAACCTCATAATGTGAATGAACTTGGAGAGCATTATCCTGAGTGAAATAAGTCAATCACATAATTACAAATGTTGTACTAGTCCACTATTGTAAAAAGTCAAGGAAATGTTTACATATGGAAGGAAAGTTTCTTTGTTGGTTAACAGGGAGGGAAATGGAGAGGAGTGAAATTGCTAAATAGGCAAGAAACAAGTATTGATTTGGGTGAAAGGAAAGGCAATATATCAAAAGAAAGTGACAATAACACTAAGAAAAAGGAAGACAGAGAGAGGTGAACAAGAGGTACAGACAACAAAGGCAAGCACTATTACATACACAATATTGCATTATAGGTAATAAATCAAACCAAACTCACTGCCATTGAGTCGATCCCAACTCATAGCAACCCCTCCTTTGGGTTTCTGAGGCAGTATCTCTATAGAAGTAGATTGTCCAATCTTCCTTCCAAGGAGTGGTTAGTAGGTTTGAACTACCAGCCTTCTGGTTAGCAGTCCAATGCCTTAGGCACTATACCACCAGAGCTCCCATTATCAGTAATGTATGGGCTGATACTAAGGTAGACAGGCAAGATGATAATGTATAGTCAGGCAATATTTCTACATATGTATTTGTATGTGCTATGAAAATGTCCATATATAATAGAGCTAACGGGGGCAAAGTTTTGATAACTTCTCAGCCACAACCAAACACCCTGAAGGAGTGAGTCGCTGGGCCTGTGGGCCAGGACCAACGTTGTGGGGGTCATCAAGCTCAACTGGCATAGCAAAGTACCTAAAAACATTTTACATCTTATGTTGGTGAGTAGCAACTGTGGTCTTAGAAGTTTGTGAGCAGCTGTCCAAGATGCAACTGTTTTCTCCTCATCTGAAGCAAATAAGAGTGAAGAAAATCAAAGATTCATGGAAACAGTGAGTCCAAGGGACTAGTGGACTAGACTGACTAGGAAAATCAGCCACACATGACCCTGTGACCAGAGAACTAGATGGTTCTTGGCTACCACTGAAAACCACCTGAAAGGGATCAAATTGTAGATTCTCAACAGAATGGGAGAAAAATATGAAATAGAACTCAAAATCATTAAAAAAGAAAGAAAGAAAATTAAAAAAAAAAAGACCAGGCTTATTGGTCTGACAGAGACTAGTGAAACCCCAAAGACTATGGCTCTTAGTCACCTTTCAGGCCTGGAATTGAACTCACTCCTTCAGCTTAACTTTCAGCCAAAGAATAGAGAGGATTCTGAGGTGAACAATTACACCAGGGAATTGCACTCCTTAGAACAATCATCAATGGGAGATCAGAAGGGTAGTATTTACATAGAAAACTCAAAAAGCAGTGATCCAGGGAAAAGGTAACCACAGGGAGGAAGTGGAAAGGGAGTTTTTACACTGAGGGAATTGCAACCAATGTCAAAAAACAAAATGTATATGAACTGTTGACATTTTAGCAATATTCTGTCTTTAAGTCCCTGAACATGCAACATTGTTCCATTTCTTTAAGTCTTCTATAAAGTCTTTCAGCCTTTATAGTTTATAACGCAGCAGTGTTTTTATAATTTTCTTTGTGTAAATCCTTCACACCCCTTGTTAAATTATTCCCAAGTATTTTATTTTCTTAGATTTAATGTAAATGTAATAGTTTCCCTAATTTCCCTTTCAGATTTCTCACTGCTGGTGTATAGAAACTCAAATGATTTTTGTTTGTTGACCTTGTACTCTGCAGGTTTACTAAATTCCTCTATTAGCTTCAGAAGTTTTCTTGTGGACTCTTTGGGATCTTCTACATACAGGATCATATCATTCCTGAATAGAGATATTTTACTTCTTTTCCAATATAGAGTGCTGTTTTCTTTCTTTTTTTTTTTTTTTTCTTGTCCTATTGCTCTGGCTGGGATTTCTAATACAATACTGAATGAAAGTAGTGAGAATGGGCACCTTTGTCTTCATTTCTGATTTCAAGGGAAAAGCTCTCAGACTTTCTCCATTAAGTTAATGTTGGCTGTTGGACTTTCATGTACGCCTTGAATCATATTATGAAATTTCCCTTATATTCTGATCTTTTTTAAGATTTTCATTTTAAAAAAAAAAAGGATGTTGGCTTTTAGCAATTTTTCTTTTCCCTGCATCCATAGAGATGATCTTGTCATTTTATTCCTTTCTTCTATTATGTTGATTGGTTTTCTAATATTGAACTATCCCTACATTCCTGGAATAAATCCTAATCAGGATTTATACCTAATCATGGTATATGCCTCTTTTAATATGCTGTTGCATTCTGTTCACTAGTATTTTGTTGATGTTTTTCAATCAATATTCATAAAAGATATTTTGGCCTGTTTTTCTTGTGGTGTCTTTGTTTGGTTTTGGTATAACATTTATGTATTCTTCATAGAATGATTTAGGAGTATTCCTTCCTTCTCCATCTTTTGGAAAAGTTTAAATAGTATTGTTGTCAATTCTTCTCTAAATGTGTGGTAGAATTATTCAATGAAGCCATATGATCCAGTACTTTTTTTTATTGGGAAGGTTTTGATCAGTCATTTAGTCTCTTCACTTGTTGTGGGTTTGTTGAAACATTCTATTTCCTCTTGAGCCAGTTTGGGTAGGTTGTGAGCTACTAAGAATTTGTCCATTTCATCTAGGCTATCCAGCTTGTTGCTGTACTTTTGTTCATGATATTCTGTCATAATTCTGTTTATTTCTTTTGAGTCAATTGCAATGTCTCCTCTTTCATTTCTTATTTTGGTTATTTACATCTTTTCTCTTTGTTCATCTAGCTAAAAGTTTGTCAGTTTTATTGATCTTTGCAAAGAACCAACTTCTAGTTTTATCAATTCTCTCTATTGTTTTTCTGTTTTTGGTTTTATTTATTTCTGCTCTAGTCTTTGTTATTTATTTTCTTCTGGTAGGTTTAGGGTTAGTTTACTTTTCTCTTTCTATTTCCTAGCCTTGTCAGGTTAGACGGTTGATTTGAGATCTTTTTTCTTTTTTCATACGTTTTGGTATGTTGTGCATTCATTTTCACTTGACTCTAAGAAATTCATGATGTCTTCTTCGACCCACTAGTAATTTAATATTGTGTTTTTTAATTTCCATTTTTGCATATTTTGCAGTTCTTCTTTTCTGTTGTTGATTTGCAGTTTCACTTTGTTTTGGTCAAAGAAAGCACTTTGTATGATTTCAGTCTTCTAAATTTATCAGGACTTTCTTTGTGACCTAACATGAGCTCTATCCTGAAGAATGATCCATAGGCATTGGAGTAGAATGCATATTGTGGAGTGTTCTGTATGTGGCTGTTAAGTCTCATTGGTTCATAGTACCTTCAGGTCCTCTGTTTCTTTGTTCATCTTCTTTCTAGATGTTCTCTTCAATATTAAATGTGGTTCACTGAAGTTTCCAACTATAATTGTAGTGCTATTTATGTCTCCCTTCAATTATATCAGTGTTTGCTTTATATAATTAGGTGCTCCAATGTTGGGTGCATATATACATATGATTGTTAAATCTCCTTAATTAATTCACCCTTTTATCCCTATATAATGCCCATCTTTATCACTTCTAACAGATTTTGTGTTAAAGGCTACTTTGTCTGATTAAGATAGCCACTCCAGCTCTCTTTTGTTTGTTTACATGGAATATTTTTTTCTGTCCTTTCACTTTCAATCTATCTGTGCCTTTTGGTCTAAGTTGTGTCTCTTCTAAAGAGCATTTTTTTAAAAAATACATTCTTCCAGTCTCTGCCTTTTGAATGGAAAATTTAGTGCATTTACACGGCATACTGGGTAAGGATCTTAACTGTTACTGGAAGGTCAGTGATTCAAACCCACCAGCTGCTCCATGGAAGAAAGACTGGGCAATCTACCTCCATAAAGATTTATGGCCTTGGAAACCCAATGGGGGCCACTATCAGTTGGAAATGACTCGATGGCAGTGAGTTTGGTTTATCTTCTAATTCATCTTTTTTCTGCTTGATTAAATGTGTTAAGTTCATCTATTGTGCTTATCATTTCAGTTATTATCCCTTTCAATTACAATATTCCTTTTTTTTCATATTCTTATTTTGTAATTACCAATAAGAAGTGACTTGTTTCTGGCATTTAAATTTGTGTGTGTGTCTTTGTCCTTACTGCTACCTGCTTTGTTGTTGTTGACTTGTTACAGTGAGCCATTTTGGTTCCTTTCTCTTTTCTTCATGTATGTTTGTTTAGATATTTTCTTGTTGGTAAAAGATTAATATTACATTCAACAGTTGATATTTATATCATCATAGGGTAAGTTGGTACTAATTTGACTTCAGTATCATACAAGAAATTCTACACCTATACCATTCCTCTACATCCCACCTTGGTTATTGTTATCACAAAATATGTGTATATTTCATGTGCCCCATAAGATAATTTTATCTTTGTTATTTATGTGTTTACTATTTAAAAACTGAAGGACAAAATGATTAGAATTATCAAGTATGAATACCTTGTTACTGGCCTTTATACTTATCCACAAGGAGCTCTGGTGGTGTAGTGGTTAAGGCATTTAGGTGTTAATCAAAATGTCGGTGGTTTGAAACCAACAGCTGCTCCATGGAAGAAAGATGAGGCAGTCTACTTCTGTAAAGATTTACAGCATTGGAAACCCAATAGGAGTCTCCATGAATTGGAATCAACTCTACAGCAAGGAGTTTTTTGTTTTTTTAATACTTGTCCAAGCAGTTTCCTTTATTAGGGATTTTTCTTTTGATGTATAGCTTTAAATTACTTTATTGTGTCTTTTCCTTTCCATCTACAGAATTCTTATTAGTATTTTTTGTACTATCAGTTGCTCTGCAGCCTCTGTAATATTGAATATCTTATCTTCTAATTCACTGAGACAGGAAAGTGGGGGAAGCCGGGTGACCAGACTGACCCAGCAGCAGCGGCAAGGATCCAGGTAAGGAGAGGGACACAGGCCACACCTCCAAGAGGCAGGAAAGTGGGGTAAAGAAAAACCAGGTGACCAGACTAATGCAGCAGCAGCAGCAGGGATCCAGGTAAGGGCAGGGTAGAGAGGTTTTGAATAGCTAAGGGAAACAAACTTGTTTGTCAGTTTGTCCTGCTGTGGAGGCTTGTGTGTTGCTGTGAGGCTTGAGGCTGTACCACCAGTGTTTGAAATGCCAGCAGGGTTGCACAAGTGCACAGGTTTCAATGCAGCTTACAGACTGAGACAGACTAGGAAGTAGGAAGAGGCCATCCACTTCTCAAAGACTTGGCCAGGGAAAACCTTATGAATAGCAGAGAAATACTGTCTGATACATTACCATGCAACTTTATGAATAGCCCTGAAACATTGCCCAATACAGTGCAGGAGGACAAGCCCCTTAGTTCAGAAGGCTCTCAAAATACAACTTGGAAAGAGCTGCATCATCAGAGTAGAACCAACCTTACAGATATGGATAAAGTAAAGCTTTCAAGACCTCCATTTGCTGATGTGGCATGACTTAAATTGAGGACAAACAGCTGCAAACATCCATTAATAATTGGAACATGGATTGTACAAAGTATGAATCTAGGAAAACTGGAAATGGTCGAAAATGAACCGGAACACATAAAGATTGATATCCTAGGCATTAGTGAGCTGAAATGGACCAGTTGTGGCCATTTTGAATCTAACAACCATCTGATCTACTATACTGGGCATTCATCATCACAAAGGACGTTTAAAGATCTGTCCTGAAGTACAATGCTGTCAATGATAGGATAATATCCATACACCCATAAGGAAGACCAGTTAATATGACTATTATTCAAATTTTTACACCAACCATCAAAGCCAAAGATAAAGAAATTGAATATTTTTACCAATTTTTGCAGTCTGAAATTGACCAAATGTCCTATCAAGATGTGTTAATTATCACTGGTGAGTGGAATGAAAAACTTGGAAACAAAGAAGAATCACCGGTAGTTGGAAAATTTGGCCTTGGTGACAGAAATAATGCTGGAGATCACATGATAGAATTTTGCAAGACCAATGACTTATTCATTGCAAATACCTTTTTCGACAACAGATTGACAGCTATACACATGGACTTTACCAGATGGAGTACACAGGAACCAGATTGATTACATCTATGGCAAGAGGTGATGGAAAAGCTCAGTATCTGCAGCCAAAACAAGGCCAGGAGCATCAAGTGCTCATATGCAAGTTGAAGTTGAAGATAATTAAAAGAAGTTCACAAGAGCCAAAATATGACCTGGAATATATCCCTCCTGAATTTAGAGTCCATCTAAAGAATAGATTTGATGCATTGAACACCAATGACCAAGAACCAGAGTTGTGGGATGACAACAAGAACATCATCCATGAAGAAAGCAAGAGGTAATTTAAAAAATGAGAGAAAAATAAAATACCAGAATGGATGACAGAAGAGACTCTGAAGCTTGCCCTTAAGCAGAGAGTAGCCAAAGCAAATGGAAGAAATGACGAGATAAAAGAGCTGAACAGAAGATTTCAAAGAGTAGCTCGAGCAGACAAAGCCAACTATTATAACGAAATGTGCAAAGACCTGGAGATAGAAAACCAAAAAGGAAAAACACGCTCAGCATTTTTCAAGCTGAAAGACACAGAGTCGCAGTACCAAAAAGAACTGGTCGATCTTCATCCATTTCAGGAGGTGGCATATGTTCAAGAATCAATGATATTGAAGGAAGAAGTTGAAGCTGCACTGAAGGAACTGGTGAAGAACAAGATTCCAGGAATTGACAGAATACCCATTGAGATGTTTCAACAAACGGATGCCCCATTGGAGGCACTCACTCTGTTATGCCAAGAGATTTGGAAGACAGCCACCTGGCCAACTGATTGGAAGAGACCCATATTTTTACCCATTCCAAAGAAAGGTGATCACACACAATGCAGAAATTATTGAACAATATCATTACTATCACATGCAAGTAAAATCTTACTGAAGATAACTCAAAAACAGTTGGAGCAGTGTATTGACAGAGAACTTCCAGAGATGCAGGCTGGATTCAGAAGAGGATGTGGAACAAGGGATATCATTGCTGATGTCAGATGGTTCTTGGCTGAAAGCAAAGAATACCAGAAAGATGTTTACTTGTGTGTTATTGTCTATGCAAAAGCACTTGATAGTGTGGGGGTCATAAAATGTGGGTAACATTGAGAAGAATGGGAATTCCAGAACACTTAATTGTACTCATTAGGAAACCTGTACACAGACCAGGAGGGTGTTGTTCAGGCAGAACAAGGGGACACTGCATGGTGTAAAATCAAGAAGGGAATTCATCAGGGTTGTATCCTTTCAACATACTAATCTGTATCCTGAGCAAATAATCCGAGAAGCTGGACTATACGAAGAAGAATGTGACATCAAAATTGGAGGAAGAATCATTAACAACCTGTGACATGCTGATGACACAATTTTGCTTGCTGAAAAAGTGAGGATGACTTGAAGCACTTACTGATGAAGATTGAAAAATACAGTTTGCCATATGGAAGATTTTTGCATATATATTCATAAGGGATATTGCTCTGTAGTTTTCCTGTTTAGTGATGTTTTTGCCTGGTGCTGGTATCAAGATTATGCTTGCTTCATAAAATGAATTAGGGAGGATTCCATCCTTTCTTATGTTCTAGAATAGTTTGAGTTGAATTGGTGTCAGTTTTCTGAACATTTGGTAGAATTCTCCAGTGACACCATTTGGGCCAGGATGTTTTTCTTTTCTTTCTTTCTTTCTTTTTTCTCCTAATTTTTTAATGACCTGTTCAATTTCTTCTTTTGTTACAGGCCTGTTCAAATTTTCCACCTCAGTCTCTGTTAGTTTTGGTAAGTACTATGTTTCTAGAAATCTGTCCATTTCTTCAAGGTTTTAAAATTTGTTAGAGTGTAATTCTTCATAGTATCTGCATATTATCCTTTTTCTTTCAGTTGATATTGTTGTGGTGTCACACAATTAATTTCTTATTCATGTTATTTGTATTCTTTCTCTCTTTTCCTTTGTTAAATTTCCCAGTAGTTTGTCAATTTTATTATTTTATTCAAAAAACCAACTTCTTGTCTTGTTGATTTTTTCTATTGTCTTTCCATTTATGGGAGCTCTGGTGGCATAGTGCCTAAGGCATCTGGTGGTTCAAACCCACCAGTCACTGTTTCCTTTATTTCTGCTCAAGTCTTCATTATTTCTTTTCTTCTGGTGACTGCAGGCTTTTTTTTTTTTTTTTTTGGCTACTCTTTTTCTAATTGTTGGAGATGTTGGGTTAAGGGGTATATTTTGGCTCTTTTTTATTGACATGTGCATGTATTGTTATAAATTACCTTCTATTCACTGCTTTTGTTGTGTCCCAACATTTTGGTAGGTTTCAAAATTCAAGGAATCTTTTAATTTCATTTTTTATTTCTTTATTGCCCAGTCATTTTTAGGAGGGTGTTATTTAGTTCCCATGTTTGCTCTTTTTCCATTTATCTTTCTATTGTTGATTTCTAATTTTACAGCATTAGGATCTGAGAAGATGCTTTGCAGTATTTCAGTGTTTTTAAATTTTATTGAGGCTTGCTTTCTGGCTTAACATACGGTCTATCCTGAAGAATGTTCCATGTGCACTGGAAAAGAATGTATATTGTGTTGTTGTGGGGGGAGTGCTCTGTAGATGTCTATAAAGTCAAATTAGTGGATTGTATTGTTTAGTTCTTCTGTGTCTTTGTTGAGTTTCTTTCTAGTTGCTCTATCTTTCACTGAAAGTGATGTATTGAAGTCTCCTACTATGACTGTGGAGTCATCTATTTGTCTTTTCAGTTCTGTTAGAGACTGGTTTATGTATTTTGGGGCTTTTTCATTGGGCCTATAGATATTTATTACGGTTATGTCCTCTTGTTCAATCAATCCTTTAATCATTATATAATGTCCTCTCTTGTCTCTTATGGTGTTTTTGTCTTAAAATCTATTTGCTCAGAAATTAATATTGCCAGTCCTGCTCATTTATGGTTGCCATCTGCTTAATACATCTTTTTCCAACCTTTGATCTTTAGTCTATTTTTGTCTTTGTCTCTAAGGTGTGTCTCTTGTAGACAGCATATTGATGGGTTGTTTTCTTATCCAGTCTGCAACTATCCATCTCTTGAGTCATGCATTTAATCCTTTGACATTCAGTGCAATTATCAACAAGTATGAACTTCTTCTTGTCATTTTGTTATGTGTTTTTTCATGGTATTCCTGATTTCTTTGTTCCATATAGTCTTCTTTCCTGAGCTCATTATGTTTATGAACTATGTTATCCTTTCCTTAGTTGCTATTGTTTTAGTATTTACTAAATATTGTGCTTGTTCCCTTTTTTATTTTGATGTGGAAGTTTATCTTTTCTCTTTTAAGTTACCCTGTGGTTTATAAATTTCTTCGCAAGTTTAGAATAGTCCATTTTATCTTGCAATTGTCTTGAGACAATTGAGAAGTTCTGTAACTACAAATTTTTTCCCCATTTCTGGGTTGTGGTTGTCCTCATTTGCCAGTTGAAGTCTGTAGTTCCCTGTTTACAATCTTGTAAGCTTATTTTACTTTGGTCTTCCATAACTGGGTTGGTTTCTAGGTTATATCATAATGCATGCTAATAGTTGGTTGTTGTTTGCTGTTGTTGATTCTCTGTCCAAAAGACTCCCTGTAGTATCTCTTGTAAGATTGGCCTGGTTTTAACAATTCCCTTAATTTCTGCTTATCTGGAAATCTCCTAATTTCACCATCATATTTGAGGGACAGTATATATATTTGCTGGGTATATAATTCTTGGTAGGAATTTTTTTTTTCTTTCAGGGTTTTATATATACCATCCTATTGGCTTCTTGCCTGTATGGTTTCTGCTGAGAAATCAGAGTTTAGTCTTACTGTTTGCCCTTTGTAGGTAACTTTTTGTTTTTCCCATGCTGCTTTCAGGATTCTTTCTTTGTTTTTGTTTTTTTGTGAGTTTGATTATGATATGTCTTGTGGATTTTCTTTTGGGGTCTGTTGGACTTCTTGAATGGATATATTCTTGTCCTTCATCATATCAGGGAAATTCTCTTCCAACAAATCTTCAACAATTTTTTTCTGTGAGTTTCTTTGCCTCTTCTTGTTCTGAAATTCTGATTACATGTAGGTTATTCCTCTTGATGGTATCCCATGTGAATCTTAGGCTTTCTTCATTTTGATTTTATCTTTTTTCTGATTGATCCTTTTCCAAAGAGATATTGAGGTATTTGCCATCAATCTCACTAATTCTGTCTTCCATTGATTCAATTCTACTCCTTTGCCCTTTCAATGTGTTACCTATTTCTGAAAATTTAGTATAAATCTTCTGGATTTCTATTTATAAATTTTGTAACATTTCTAATTTTTCATTTATTTAGTCATTTTGTTCTTGTAATTCCTTCCACAATTGTTGTACATCTTTGTCTGTCTTTTCCTTGATTTTTTTCAGTCTTTTCTTTGATCAGTCTCTCAATCCATTGAAATTACCTAAATATAATTCTTTTGAATTCCTTATCCAATGCTTCTTCTTCTTCGGGAATATGTTCTGGGTCCATATCCTGGTTCCTTGTTTCTACAGCCTTATCTTGCTTCTTTATGTGGACTGTGAGGGTCTGTTGTCTCTGAGACATTGTAAACTTGTTGTATTTATATTTAATTGGCAATTGTATGTTGCAGTGATTCAACCATGATTTCCTTGTTTTGTTTTGTTTGTATGTGTGTGCCTAAGCAGGGTACTGTGCTCCTCTATTCACTAGCTGGCAGCACTAATGCACTCACCACCTGTCTCCTGGTAGGTGTGATATAGAATGAGAGTGGCTGCACAGATCTCTGTTAGCTGTTTTTGAAGAGCAGTTAAGGGTGAATCAGGCTCATATTGGCTGTCATGTATTGTTGGCCAGTTGGTTCAGAAGCAACTGGTGGCCCTCATTCAGAAGGTGGGGCTTCAGGACATATGAGTATGTTTACATATGGGTATGGTTGTTGCTTCCCACAAGATAAAAGCAACAAACAAGCAAAAAAAAAAAAAAAAAAAACAAGGAAAAAACACACATACCTCATAAATGCACAGGCATAGTCGCCAAAAAGAGAAAGAAAAGAAAGACAATAAATGAAATGAAATATTTAAAGAAATACTTTTAAAAGACAAAGAAATATAATTAGGAAAAAAAAAACAAAAACCCCACAGTATCTGAGTAGGGGGGATTAAGAGAAAAGAACTAGAGTAAGAGAATGATGAGGGAAAAAATGGGAAAAATGAAAAAGAAAAACAAGAGATGGAAAGAACCACAAGAAGGAAAAAAAATGGGAACCAGGAAAAAGGAAAAGAAAAAAAGCCAAAAACTACAAGCTGGGAAGGGAAAAAGAGAATAAAAATAAAAAGGAAGACAAAAAGAAGGAGGGGGAGGGGGAGGGGAAAGAGAAGGGAGAGGATGGAGAGAAGGAGGAGGAGTAGAGATGAAGAAGAAGAAGAGGAGGAAGAATTTTAAAAGAAGAAAACAATAACAAAACAAAAGAAAAAACCAAAAAGCAAATCTGAGCTTGGGGGCAAGGCAGGACTCCCAGGCTTCTTCAGAGCACACATATTGGGATGGAGTTCCTGCCATCCCAGAAAGTGTGTGGAAGTGAGCTGCACCTCTGTTCACCAAGAGGGTGTGGGTTGCAACAGTAACAAGGGTAATAGCACACTTTTCCATTCGTCAGCCTCAAGTATGTCCATGCTGTCTTCAGCAAACAGAGCCTATTCTTAGGTCCCTGGATTCTTAACCATAGTGCTTTAAATATCCAAATGGCTGCTACTTGTAAATGTTCAAAATGGCTACACCATCTGGGCAGCTGAAAGTCCACAGCTGCATTTGTCTCCTTTTTACTGTTTCCCTTTTTAGTCATCAGCCACCAGTGCAGTCATCCATGCAGCCCTTGGTGAGCAAGGCTGATTTTTAGGTTAATTCTCAGGTCCTAGTGGTTAAGGCACTTGACGGCTACCCAGAAGGCTGGCAGTTCAAACCCACCAGCCACTCCTCAGAAGGAAGATGGGGCAATCTACTTCTGTAGTGATACTGCCTCGGAAGTCCAAGAAGGGGTCGTTATGAGTCGGGTCCGACTGGACGGCATATAACAACAACAACAATACCACTTGGAAATGTTTAATATTGTCTGTGCCATCAGGATAGCTGACAGACTGCAATTCCATTTGTCTCCTTATTCACTATTTTCATGCAGGTTCTTCTACTAGTTGGTGTTTAATCCACTTTTGTATCCTTCCTTGCAAGGCTCATGGGTTCTAGACTATATTCTGTATCAATTTTTTTTTCTTTGTTGAAGTCTGTGTACTTTGTCTGCCTATTCTGCTGCTTTACCTGAAGTCCTTTATTCTTATTTCTTTTAGGTCTTTCTATGTTTTTCCTTATCTCTATAATTATGTCTGTGGTTGTATATATTCTTTCTTTTTTTTCATTATTTGTTCTTCACTAGATACACTTTTACTCCCTTCATCATTTTCATTTGGATGGGCCATTGTATCTCATTTCTTTGT
>NW_006922099.1:46319-55990 GCF_000298275.1 Orycteropus afer afer | reverse complement strand
ATCTTCTGTGTCTGTGTTAATTGGTTTCCCTTTTCTTTGTTGAAGAGGGTCTGTGCAATCCTTCTGCCTAGTCCGCCATCTTGCCCCGCCTCCTGTGTTTTGTATTTTTGCCTGCAGTACTTTCTGCTAAAATCTACTTTGCAGGCAGAGCCATTGTTTTTTCCTTACCATCTACTTTCCCTTTTATAACAGTCTCCACCCCTCCCCCCACCAAGGTTTAAAAAGTTCCAGATCTCAATTTTTGAGTTTCAATATCTCCCAAACACACCTGTTTTGTATTCCAGTGGGCACCACCACTCAGGCAAGATATCCTTCACTAGTCAATCTATATACTTGGGGACACAGTCTTCTCTCTCTTTATTACTCCTTACACTTCTTTGTTTCTGCAGCTGTGTTTTCATTTGGAACTCTCTCACCACACACACATACGTAGACACACACAGGAAGCCCCCTTTGGAGTCTGGTGTTTCTTTCAAGTTTTCTTCAAGGCTTCTTTCCCTAGTCTGTGGAGGCTGCTTATATATGATCTGGTATTTAGGGGACGTATAGGCAGATTTTTCTTCATTTCAGGAGAAAGAGGGGCTGGCACTCCTCAGAAATCTGTTTTGTTGGTTTCAGTGATCCAGTGGCCCTGTGGTAGTTGAGGGAGCAATCTCCACTTAGGTGACCTGACTCAGGGGAACTCTCTATAAGAGCATGTATCAGTCCAGTTGCTGACATTTACCAGGTGGAGAGGGAGTGGCAGGCCCCAAATGAACCCTCAGGGAAGTATGTCTTGTTGCTGTCAGAGCCTGCTGTGTAGTATGTTGGCTGTGGGTGTAGTCTCCACTCAAGGTTACCTGCTTCCTGAGACACAGCAGCCTCATTCACCAGTCCTCATCCTCAGCACTGAATGGAAGAGGGAGCACTAAGACCAAAACTGACCCCCAGAGAAGCTTGTCTCATTGGTTTCAGAAACCCAAGATGACATTGGGAGCAGAATCCACTCCAAGGGTCTTCTGTAGAAATTCACAGTAGTTTTGCAACTGGCAGTGTATGGGTTAGGGATGGGTTGTCATGTTCCAAATGGACCCCCAGAGAGGTGTGACTTACTGCTGTCAGAGCCTATCCTGAATATGTTGACTGTGAGCAGGGATGGATTACCCAATAAGTAAGGTAAGCACAGGCTTAGGCCATTAACAGGGGTACCAGTTGTCCAAAGCAAAGACTCATAGATGGCAAGCAGAGAAGACACAAGAAAAAGTGAGCACCACACTGAAAGGAAAATGGCAGGGAACTGAATGAAATTGATACCATTTTATACATCTTGTATAGGAGCTCTGGTAGCATAGTGCCTATGGAACTTGACTGCTAACCAGAAGGCTGGCAGTTCAAACCAACTAGCCACTCCTCGAAAGGAAGGTTGGGCAATCTACTTCTGTAGTGATACTGCCTTGGAAACCCAAGGAGGGGTTGCTGAGTCAGGTCTGACTTGACGGCACATAACAACAACAACAACATACATCTTGTATAAAATAACAATTACATTTTCATTTTCATTTTGGACTGATTGGGTATAACCTCAATTCACTTTTTTCTCATTGGCCACAAATGAATGTGCCACTGACACTATAATCACGTTACTTATGACATACATGGTCCTGCACAAAGCAAACCAAAATGTATCTTTAGATTGAACATACTTTTGTATTTTTATCATACATTTTTGTGATCCCTTGCCCCCATCAGGTATTAGCAGTAATCCAGTGAACTGTGAAGACTCAGCATCAAGGACTGAAAGTGAGTGCTCAAGTTTTTAAGTATTATTTCAAGATGAAAACACACATGGAGATCTATGAAGGGCCTGTAGAGATACATCATATGACAAATGAATGAGATTATTTCTGACTGCCTTGTAAGAACTATTTCTTTTGATTATCTCAGACCCGAAGAACAAAATCACATTTCAAATCAATTTTTTATTTATAATTTTCAAATATAAATTTTATTTTATAAAGTTTACTTGTTTTGTAAATTTTATGTATTTTCAATTCTTAAAATTTATTTGCTACAGTAGAACCTTTTTTTTTTTTTTAATTGTGATTTGGGTGAAGATTTACAGAGCAAATTCACTTCCCATACAGCAGTTCACATATACTTTGTCGCATGTCATTGATCACAGTTTACCGCAATGCAACAGCTCCCCTCCCACTTCTTCCCCATAGTTACCTCTTCCCAGTGTCTGTCCCTCCATACACTCCTGCCCCCTGAGCTGTTTCCCCATGCATAAGCAGCCCTTCTTTCTCCCATGATTCTTCTCTCCAAAGAGTGTATCTACTTGAGGTAAATGTTCAATTCATATGCCTGTATTTTGTTTGGCTGGAAACCACAGGTGTGGGTTCAATTCCAGACCTGAAGGGCAGAGGAGAACCAAATTTAAAAAGTGAAATAATTTTTTATAAAGGTAAAATGAAACAGTAACAACTAAGTGGAGCATAAAATAACAAATGCTCACAGAAGATGAAAAGAAAGTAATTTATATATCCTTAATAACAACTCCAAAATTAACTTCCTTTTTAAAACATAATGAATCAGAAGAGACTTTTTCCATTGATCACTTGAGTTTAGTGGGTGCAAATTACAGTACTAGTGCCAATTAGTGCTGAAATTACTAATAGCAATATGAATATAACAGAATTTGTTCCAAATTCTGCATCCATTCCTTGCTGTAGTAAAATAATTAATAATGGTGAAGAAATAGAAATTATTTTAGAAACTCAAATTGTCACATCTGCAAACCCCATAAAAAAACAAAACAACAAGGAGCTCTGGTGGCATAGTGCCTAATGCTCCTGTTTTGTAGAATAATTTTTCTTCTAATGATGTAAATGATTGGATCAAAAGAGGTCCAAAAGATTGTCAACATCACAGTGTACCATTTGAAAATTTGTGTTGGAAATTTCTGAATGGCAAACAAACAGGATTCTTTTCATAGAATATATTTCTAGAGTGCAAAGCTAATGGTGAAAATTATAGGACAGAGTGGTTACTCCATCAGCTGGCTCTGTATATTGTTTTGGCTGCAAACTGTTGAATCTTAAATAATTTAACTTTTGATTTGGTATGGATGGATTTAATGACTGGCATAATGTGAATATGATCGATAAACATGAAAATAGTTCAATTCACAGAGATTGTATGTTGTCATATTTAAAATGAAGGCATGGTTTTGGCTTAACTCATGAACTAAAGGCAAATTAATGAAGAATGTCAGTACTGGAAAGCCATTTTGCGGCACTTTGTTGCTGTCATTACAACAATTAATTAATGTGGACTTTTTGAGGAAGAAATGAAGGGTCTGGGTCTCCACAAAATGGCAATTTTGGGGGTTTTCTTAAACTTGTGTCTCAGGCTGATCCATTTTCAGCAAGGCACATCTCAAACTATGATAACACGGGAAAGGGGAACCCATCATATATGTTTAAAATAATGTGTGAAGAACTAATAAACTTTGCAAGTGATAAAGTTTGATCAACTATTTCTAGTGAGATAAGTAATCTTGATATTTCAGCTTATCTTTAGATTCTACTTCTGATCTTTTTCATAAAGATAAACTAAGTATTGTTTTAAGATATGTATCTACAACAGATAGAAAACCTATGAAGGGATTTATCAAATTTACCAATTTAGAAAGGCATGCCAGTGAAGAAATTGCAAATCAAAAATTTCACTGTTTACGTGAAGTTTGCAAAATTTCTTTTTCTAAGTGCAGAGGCTGTTCCTATGATAATGCTGCCAATATGTCAGGGTATTAAAAGGCATGCAATAGAAAATTTTAGAATATAGTGAATATGCCATTTTGAAGGAAGGTTGGGCAATCTACTTCTGTAGTGATACTGCCTCAGAAACCCAAGGAGTGGTCGCTATGAGTCGGGTCCGACTCGACGGCACATAACAACAACAACGTACTATGTGCTGCATATTCACTTAATCTTATGGGATTCACTTAATCTGGTAGTACAGTGTTGTCTGAAAGCATTTTTTTTCCTATTGCTTTGTTAATTTATATATTATTTACCACTTGTATTCACTGATATATAATTTTTAAAACATATTTATGTAATGACCAAGTACTAAAATATCTTTGTAATACACATTGGGAAGTACTTACTGTAGCAACTAGTGCAATCTTGGAATTGCTTATTCAGATTCTACATGCCTTAGAAAATATTGCTGAAGACCAAACACATAAACAAGATATCAAAAGAGAAGCTGAAAACATCTTCAACAAAACACAAACAATATACTATGTAGTTATGTTGGAAAAATATATTGCAGCATTTTCATTAGATGAGTCAAGGTCTCCAAAGTTCAGAAAAGTAAATTTAAAGACACGCAGAGATCTCTACCAGTCATTAACAGGATATTTACATAATTTAAGAGAAGATTTTGAAAATTTTGAGAACACAACAAACAAATACTGCCAAATACCGATTATCAAGCAGTTCACCATTGTAAAGTATTAGAAAGAAACAAATAAATGATAGAAGTGCTCCAGAACTATCACTGAGTGCCAAAGACTAATTTTTCATAACTACATACTCCACAATCATTGAGACACTTGAATCTTGCAAGAAAAGGGGGCAAAAGTGTATGCAGTTCTGTCAAATGAGTTTTCCTTCTTAAACAATGTGTATACCTGATGAAGAATGCATGCATGCAGGCAAGAAATTAGAGCAGGCTTATCCCAGTGCTTAAATATAAGCATTTACAGAGAAATGTGACAATTTCATTCTTACATGAGAACTAAGTTTACAAATCCTGCAAAGACAATTTTATTCATGTGGGCATGCATGATTTCATAACAGAAGATAAAATGGAATGCATATTTCCCAATGTTGAAATTGCTTTACACATGTTTCTAACTTTAATGATCACAAACTGATCACAACAGAATGCTCATTTTCATCCCTAAAAAGTTTCAAAAGCCCTCAGCATACAATAATAATTCAAGAAAGATTTGATTCATTATCCTTATTATGTATGGAAATAGATGCTGTTTGGCGCCTTAATTGTGATGAAATCATTGTAGAATTTCTAAGACCAAAGAAAGAAAGAAATATTTCAGCTATAACATGTTAGAGATGAAAGATCTATTGAAAAATAAATACAGTAATTTGTTGTAATATTTGTTTTTGGATCATTAAATTTTCTTTTATGCCATCTTTTCATTTGTTCAGTTATAATTATAGCAGCATCCTTATGTCATGCTTGAATGGGGAGAGAGACAAGGAAAATGGGAGATTTATAGTTTTTTTTTTTTTTTTTTTCCAGTTTGCAGCTCCTTGCTCCTTTCTTTTGCCTACTGGGTTGAGTAGAGATTTCTAGCTGTTTTTCTTGGTATTTGTGTGAAGAGAATCAAGATCCTAGACCTGCTCACATAATCATCTTCCCAGTGTCTGTTAGTTCAGTTAAAGGTGTCCCACATTTCCATTAGGCTATACTCAATCATCCTGAAGATCTTCTCTTACTGCTTTCCAGACTCCATAATTTAGATGATCTTATCCTCTAATTTATTGATTCTTTTTTTCTGCCAGTTCATATATGCTAAGTCCTTTCAATGAGTTTTTTTTTTTTTTAATTTTCATTAATGTACTTTTAAGTTCCTGTATTTCATTTTTTAAAAAGTGTCTATCACTTTATCTGGCAGCTCTGGTAGTGTAGTGCCTAAGGCATTTGACTGCTGACCAGAAGGCTGGTGGTTCAAACCCACCAGCCACTCCTCAGAAGGAAGGTTGGGCAATCTACTTCCGTAGTGATACTGCCTCAGAAACCCAAGGAGGGGTCGCTATGAGTTGGGTCCGACTCAACGACACATAACAACAACAACATCGCTTTATTTAAATTCTCATTTATTCATGCATTATTCTCTAATTTTCTTAAGTTCTTTGTGTTATCTTTTTCTTCTTTGTGCTTGTTCAATATTGTTATGTCATATTCTTCCAAACTGTTCATTCTCCAGATAATTAGTCTCCATTTATCTTGTTATTTTTAATGGAACATAATTTCCAGGTTTTTTTTTTTTTTTAAATTAGAACATTAGAATCTTACAATGTGTTATCTTTCTCAATTTCCTCATATGCATGGTGCTTTTGAAAGGGGTTAATTTCTGAAAGGAACTATTCAGTAGGTGCAGGCTTTAAACTTTTCTCACCACTTCTCCCATTCTGTGAGACAGATATCTGATTTCAGACAAGCTGAGATTTCATTCCATCAGTGGCTCACAGCAGATCAGAAAACATACTGATTAATGTGCCCTCAGTCAGCCTCAGTATTCAGTATTCAATTCTTTCCTACTGCTCCCTCCCCAACTCTGTGGCTAGATTGAAGTTCTAGTCCTTCAAAGCACACCCAGATTAGTCACAATATACACACTGAGTAGTGCATCAGCAAGATATGACCTGTTTAAAGGTCTGTTTTGGTTAACTACTTAAAGCCTGTTTTGGTTAACTACTGCCACTCTGGAAGGAATATACCACACATGGGATGACTTTAACAAACAAGAGTTTATTCTCTTACAGTTTGGGAGGCTAGAAGTCCTAGTTCAAAGGCCCAGGCTCTAGGGGCTTGGTGAAAGCTCTGCCTATTGCTCCTGGCCCACTGAAGCTGGAGGCTTTTCTTCACCCAGGTAGCTGCTGGCTGTTAAGGCTGACAAATCCAAGGTTGACAAGTAACAAGGCACAATCCCGATGTTATGAAACCACACGGCAGACCATTGACACAAGTCTATTAAGAGTCCCAAGATCAGACTGATAAATGATATGACCACTGTGGAAAGCAGTATGGTGATTCCTTAAACAGTTGGAATTAGAAATACCATTTGACCCATCAATTCCATTACTAGGTATATATCCAAAGAAGTGAGAGCCAGGACAAGAACAGATATATGCACACCCATGTTCATTGCAGTGTTATTCACAATAGCAAAAAGATGGAAACAACCAAGGTGCCCATCAACAGAAGAATGGATAATCAAACTATGGCACATAAACACAGTGGAATACTATGCAACATTAAAGAGTAACGTAGAATCTGCAAAACAGCACATAATGTGGATGAACTTGGAGGACATTACACTGCATGAAATAAGGCAATCACAGAAGGATAAATATTATATTAGTCTGTTATTGTAAAAAGTCAAGGAAAGGTTTATATATAGAAGGAAATTTTATTTGTTGGTTACCAGGGGTCAGAGGGGAGGGGAGGGTAAGGAACACTGCTAGATAGGTAGAGACAAGTATTGATTTGGGTGAAGGGAAGGGCCATATACCAATTGTGAGTGATCAACATGGTGGCATTGAGGAAAAGGAAGACATAGAGAGGTGTATGGGAGGTACAGACAACAAAGATGAACACTTCTGTATAAACAGTACTGCGTTGTCAGTGAAGGCAAATATTGATCCGTGGGTGAATAGATGGGTGGACAGGCTCAATAATTAGGTATGTCTATGAAGAGGGGAGTGTGCCCTCGACCATGTATAGGTTGGCAGACAATTAATATTTTTACATTCTGTAAGAATTTCCAGGTATATAGTAAAGCTGACAAGGGACAAGGCTGTAGTCACTTCTTGGGCACAACCAACTACCCAGAGGGAGCAAGTAGTTAGACCCGTAGGCTCGAAATCATGGTCACAGGGAACAGCAAGCTCAATTGACATAACATACTACACAAAAGCATTGTTCCACATCCTACTTTGGCAAGTAGCGGCTGGGATCTTACAAGTTGGCAAGCAGCCATCTAGATGCAACGATGGGTCTCTCCTCATCCAGAGCAAAGAAGAATGAAGAAAACCAAAGACTTATGGAAATAATTAATCCAAGGAACTGGTACACCATACGATCCTCAGCCTATATAACTATGAGACCAGAGGAACTAGATGGTGACTGGCTACCAATGTCAACCACTAGGAGTGGAAACTATGTAGGAGATCCTGGATAGAGTGGAGAACATTGTGGAACAAAACTTAAAATTACAAAAAAATAAAAAAGGGACTGGGTTTGCTAGTCTGATAGAGCCTGGTGGGACCACTGGGAGTATGGCCTCTAGCTGCCCTTCAGGTCTGGAATTGAACCCACTCCTGTGGCTTCCAGCCAAACAAAAGATAGGCATATAACCTGAACATTTACGTTAGGTAGATAAACTCTTGGAGAAATCAAATAGGAGAATAGAATGGCTCTGTATGCACAGGGAGACTGCTCAGGGGGCAGCAGTGTATGGGAGGGAAGGACACAGGGAAGAGGTAACCATGGGGAGGAAGTGGGAGGGTGGCTGGTGGATTGTGGGAAATTTCACCCAATGTCACGAGACAAAGTATATGTGAGCTGCTGTATGGAAAATGAATTTGCTTTGTAAACTTTTGCCTAAATCACAATAAAAAAAAAAAAAGTCCCAAGATTGGCAGGCTGCTGAACAACATTTCGGCTACATTCAGGGTCCAAGCATGCCATAAACTGTAGACCATTTTCAAAGCTTCTCCTTATATATGGGAAGCAGACTACATCCCTGAAGCAGCTACTCAGCTGCTCATGGCAGATTCCAACATGGAGTTGATTGGCAGTCTCATCATGGGGGATGACTACCACCAGATGTCCAGCCACTCGAAACCATGCTTAGCCAAGTTGACATACAGCCTTAACTACCACAGACCCAGTACTGAACAACAACATATCTACAAAATTCTTGATGGGCTTTTTATAGGAGTTTCATTGAAACTATGCATCAATTTGTACAGAATTGACATTGTCCAGTTCATAAACGCAATGTCTCTGCCTTTATTTTTATTTATTTGTTTTATCAGGAATTTCATAATTTTCACATGCAAATCCTGTATATATTTTGATATATGTAAACTTAAGTGTTTCACTTCCTGTGGAGTAATTGTAAATGGTATTGTGTCTTCAATTTGATTTTTGGCATGTTTATTTTTGTTATGGGGAGCTCTGGTGGTGTAGTGCCTAAGGCATTTGACTGCTAACCAGAAGGCTAGTGGTTCTAAACCACCACCCACTTCTTGGAAGGAAGGTCGACCTTTCTACTCCATAGTGATGTTTGTTATTGTTATGTGCCCTTGAGGTAGTGATACCGCCTGGGAAACCCAAGGAGGGGTCGCTATGAGTCAGTACCAACTCGAGGACAGTGAGGTTTGTTTTTTTTTTTTTTTAAATATTGTTATTATATAGATACGAAGTTAATTTTTATGTATTGATTTTGTGTACTATGACCTTACTGAACATATTTATTAGTTTTGGGAACATTTATGTATGTTGTTGTTATGTGCCGTCAAGTCGGACCCGACTCATAGCAACCCCTCCTTGGGTTTCCGAGGCAGTACCACTACAGAAGTAGATTGCCCAACCTTTCCTCCAAGGAATGGCTGGTGGGTTTGAACCACCTGCCTTCTGGTTAGCAGTCAAGTGCCTTAGGATATATATGCAATTATATCATCTGCAAAAGAGGCAGTTTTTATTTTTCCTTTCCAATCAATTTGCCTTTTATTTCTTCTTACATTATTGCACTGGCTGAGGAGAACTTCCAGTACAATGCTGCATAACAGTTGTGAAAGTAAATATACTTTAATTGTTCCCAAAGCATTCAATTTTAAACTTTAATTGTTCCCAAAGCATTCAATTTT
>NW_006922099.1:40573-45816 GCF_000298275.1 Orycteropus afer afer | reverse complement strand
AGAAGGCTGGTGGTTCATACCCACTAGCCACTCCTTGGAAGGAAGGTTGGGGAATCTACTTCTGTAGTGATACTGCCTCAGAAACCCAAGGAGGGGTTGCCATGAGTCGGGGCCAACTCGATGGCACATAACAACAACAACATATAGTAAATGACACTGATTGATTTTTTAATTGTTGAATGAACCTTTATATGTGGAATAAATACCATTTGGGCATGGTGTATAATTATTATTATTATTCTTTTATAATGCCTGATTCTGTTTGCTAGTATTTTGTAAAGGAGTTTATTTTGTCTAAGTTCACAAGAGATAGTGGTCTCTAATTTTCTCTTTTTATCAGACTGTCTTGGTCTTGCTCTACTTTCAGAGTGTTACTAGCCACCTAAAAAGAGTTAGAAAATGTTCCTCCTTTTCTTTTCTAGAGAAGGTGCTAAAGGGGCAGGGAGGCTGCATCTTCTGATCTCTTCTAAACCCAAAATAGGAGGAAGAATCACCATCAGTAGCCCAAAGCCTATCCCTGAGAGGACAGACATGATGCCTCCCTCCAACCTTTCACCAACCCTGACACCAACTATTCCTCCCACAGCACCCATCACCTCTCTGCTGAGTTTGATAATTCACTGCAGTGGCCACATAGAACTCAAAGATTATGAGGTTTATTAGGGAAGAAACAAGCTACAATTCAAGTTCAGAAATGCATTCAGTCTCTTGCAGCGCACCGTCTCTCAGCTGACAGTTTCTCTCAGTAGTATGTGTCTCTTGCATCTCTCTGTCAGTAGCACGTGTCTCTCATGTCTCTCAGGCATGTTTCTCTCAGCAGTATGACTTTTTCAACCAGCAGTCAGAGAGACTTCTTCTGCCTCTAGAAGAGCTCCTTTTGAGCCTGGCAGAGTGACCACTAACCAATCCCAACATCAGAATTCTATACACATGAGAAAGAGCGAACTTCCCAGAAAATTACTTGGTGCTGCTCCCAACAAAAATACCCCAGGTGGATAACTTAAACAATCAGCAGCTACTCAGTTGCTCACAGAAAATTCTACCACGGAGTTTATAAAGACTTATGGCTAGAAAAGCCATACCAGATAATTTATTACACCACAGGAGGTAAATTTCTATTCATTTTTCTTAAATATTGGTTGAATTCTTTAGTGAAACTATATAGACTAAAAGGTTTCTTTTGAAGAAGATTTTAAATTCAATATTTAAAGAGCTGTAAGAATATTCAGATTGTCTATTTCATCTTGATTGAGTTTCAGTAGATTTTGGTTTTCAAGAAATTGGTCCATTTCTTCAAATTGTTAAATATTTGAGTGTAAGGTTTTTTGCTGTTTTTTTTGTTTTTGTTTCTGTTATTTAATATTCCCTTATTATTATTTAAAAAAATCTGTAGTGGTAATCCCTATTTTATTTCTGATGTTAGTGATTGTCTTGTCTCTTTATATATATCAGACTAGCTAAAGGTTTATCAATCTTATTTCTTTGTTGAAAAAACAGCTTTTTGTATCATTGATTCTTTTTCTATAGCATTTCTATTTTCAATTTTATTGATTTCTGTTCTATATTATTTCCATCCTTCTTATTGCTTTGGTATATCTTTCTCTTCCTTTCCTAATACCTTGAGGTATGAATTTAGATTATTGATTTGAGACCTTTTTTCATCTCTAATGTAACAATTTATTACTATAAATATCCCACTCAGTTCTGTTTAGCTGTATTTCGTAAAGTTCCATATGTTGTATTTTCATTTTTATTCACTTTTGTGTATATTTTTATTTTTTAAAAAGCTTCTTCTTTGATTATGGATTATTTGATTTTAGATTATTTAGAATTGTGTTGTTTAATTTCCCTGTGTTCAGAAATTTCCCTTTGTGTTTCTGTTACTAATTTCTAGTTTTATTCTGTTACGGACAACGAACACACAGTGGATGATTTCAGCACTTTTTGGCCCCTTTGATAGTGCTGATCATAATTCCTGAACTCATCCTATTTTAACTTTGATTAACTAATTCCAGTTCAGTCTCACCTGAATAAGGTTCCCTGGTTATCCATGTCTATTTAATTTGCCTTGCCTATAACTGAGGAGCTCTGGTAGCATAGTGCCTAAGACATTTGACTGCTAACCAGAAGGTACCATTTGGGCATGGTACCTTATCTTATCAGGCTAGTGCTGGATAAATTAGATGATTTAAGTTGACTCCCTAAAACAACAACAACAACAACAAACCCTCTTAATCCCAGCTGAGAATTAAAGCCATTAAGGCATGACAATATTCAATTTTGGTGTTGTGGTAATTAAGGTTGTGTGTCAACTTGGCTGGGCCTGGTTTTGAGTAGCTGGGCAACTGGATGTACTTATTCCCAATGATGAGACTGGTCATCAACTCCATAGTAGAATCTACTGTGAGTAGCCTTAGGGTTGTAGTCTGCTTCCAGGATATAAGAAAAAGCTTCCACTCCATGGAAGGAAGTCTGGGCAATCTACTTCTGTAAAGATTTACTGCCTCAGAAACCCAAAGGGGGTTGCTATTAGTTGGAATTGATTTGATGGCAGTCATTTTGGTTTGGTTTTGGTTTTGGTTTTGCCTATAACTAGAACAAAAGTGGGTGATGATAGGCACATGATTGTTAGTTATTTAACAGATAGATTTTCATTCCCACTGCTCTTTATTCTACTTTTGAAAAATCTGTTCCTCAAAGCTCCATCTTCAACCCTTTACTCTTTCCTCTGTATTATAATAATGTCCTTAATGCTTTACCAGTTTCAAAAGTTAACCATTTTGCTTTTTGCCAAAATTTTTCAAATTTTCACTTCTGTAATTCTCCCACTAGCATTTTTATTTAATATAATACCTGCCTATCAACACCTTAATACTCAACTTGGAAGAAATTAAATGTTTATTTTTCATGAATTCTTATATTCCCAATTCTATTCTATTCGAACATTTTATGTTCCTTTAACCAACAACTATGAAGACACTTTAAGTTTTTAAGTTTCTCATCTCAGTCATGCTGTCTTATTGATCACTCCACAGTTTCTATTGTTTACTTTTTTGATAACTGTCTAAACCTTCCTCGTGTTATGTTTTTCATTAATATGATCTAACACTGTTTTGCTCTCTAGTACTACTATAACAGACATACCACGAATGGGATGGCTTCAACATGCAGGGATTTACTCTCTTACAGTTTAGAAGGCTAGAAGTTCCAGTTCAAAGGCCAGCTCCAGGGGTGGGGTGAAAGCCTCTTGACCTTGGGCTTCAGCTCTGCCCCTTGCTTCCAGCCTACTAAAGCTGGAGACTTTTCTTAACTCAGACAGCTGCTGGCTGCTGAGGCTGACAAATCCAAGGTTGACCAGTAAAATAGCAGAGTTCCAAGACTATCAAACATGTCAGGCCACTGGTTCAAGTCCAGGAACAATTCCAAGATTGGCAAACAACATGGCAGGCTGCTGAATGAAGACTCAGCTACATCCAGGGTCCAAGTGTGCCCCCCAAACTGGAAAGCATTCTCAAAGCTTCTTCTTATATACTGGACACAGACCACACCCCTAAGGCAGCTGCTCACAGTAGATTCTACTATGCAGTTGATTACCAGTGTCATCATGGGGAATAAGTACATCCAGCTGCCTAGCTTGCACTCAAAACCAGGCCCAGCCAAGTTGACACACAACCTTAACTACCACAAACACCAAAACTGAATGTTGTCATGCCTTGATTGCTTTAATTCTCAGTTGGAATTAAGAGGTGTTTTTTTGTTTTGTTTTGTTTGTTTTTTTGTCAACTTAAATCATCTAATTTATCCGGCACTAGCCTGATAAGATAAATTTATTCCTGGTGGAGTGATTTGCCTTTGAGTATTAATAGGTAGAAGTTGAGAGACCAAAGAAATGAGAAGCAGAGCTGCCTCAGCCTCAGAGAGTAGGACCATTATCCCCTTGGTTTCAAAGAGTCAAATCTTCACCAACTTGGTTCTGGAGTGTGAGGATGCCATTCATGAGGACCAGTAGGATAGGGCCATAGCAGCTGCCCCAACATGAGAGGCCAGGGCTGCCATACCCAGGGGACAGACAAATGGGGCCTGCTAGGCCAAGGAAGTGAGGCAGAATGGCATAGTCCCAAGGGTTTTGATATTAGTGAGAGTGAGGTCTCCTACTTTGTTCTTTACTAGTGCTTTGTTTATCTGGGTGTCTTTCTTTTCTATCTCAAGTTGTTGGTTAGTGTTTCCATCTCTTTAAAGAATGATGACATAATCTGGATTGGGATTGGATTATATATGTACATTGATTTGGGGAGTATTGTCATTTTCACAAAGTTAAGTCTTCCTATCTATGAGCATGGTATATTCTTCCATTTATATAGGTCTCTTTTAGTTTCTTGTAGTAGTGGTTTGTAGTTTTCTTTGTATAGGCTTTTATGTTTCCTAGGGCATTTGACTGCTAACCAGAAGGCTGGAAGTTCAAACCCACTAGCCACTCCTTGGAAGGAAGATAGGGTAATCTATTCTGTAGTGATATGGCCTCAGAAACCCAAGGAAGAGTTGCTATGAGTCAGATCAGACTCAGTGGCAGTGAGTTGAGTGAGTGAGTGTATCTGGTTAGATTTATTCCTAACTACTTCATCTTTTGGGTGGTGTGATAGTTAAGCTTGTGTGTTAACCTGGCTGGGCCATGATTCAAAGTGGTTTAGCAGTTATGATGTAGTTATACCTCATGATGACATCTGATATAATGTAAATATCTTCATGATGAGATCTGCTATGAGCAGTCAATCAGTTGAAAGGGAGATGTGACCTGCTTCTAATATATATGGAAAAGCTTTGGGAACGGTCTATGGCTTTCTGCTAGATTTGGATCCTGAGTCTGGCTCATTATGATCTCTAGTTCTTGGACTTGAACCAGGGGTCTGCTGTATTGCCTGCTGACATTAGGATTCTTTCCTTCACAGCCTGTGAGCCGACAACTTCCCTTTTACCTGCCAATCTTAGATTTATCAGCTTCTCAAACTAGCAGCCTACTGTATTGCCTGCTGATCTTGGATTTATCAGATCCTGTAGCTGCATGAGTCAGGCGAAACCTCCAACTTGAAGTTAGAACCATGGACTTGCAAATTCCCAGGCTCTACAACAACTGCATGAGCTATTTTAGGCAGTATCACTATGGAAGTAGATTGCCCCATCTTCCTTCTGAGGAGTGGCTGGTGGGTTTGAACCACCAGCCTTCTGGTTAGCAGTCAAGTGCCTTA
>NW_006922099.1:28086-40264 GCF_000298275.1 Orycteropus afer afer | reverse complement strand
AGTGCCTAAGGCATTTGACTGCTAACCAGAAGGCTGGCAGGTCAAACCCACCAGCCACTCCTTGGAAAGAAGATTGGACAATCTACTTCAGCAGTGAAGTATGAGTCTTCATACCTCATGAGTCTGGCTATGAGTCAGATCTGACTTGACGGCACATAACAACAACAATATGTATATGTGTGTGTGTATACATATATGTACATGTATATTTACATATATATTTCATTGACTTTGCTTCTTTAGAGAACCCACCCTAAGACATTTGGTACCAAGAGTGGTTACAGAGAAAAAAAATAAGGATTAGTTTTTTAAATTGGTTCTCAAGTTTGATAGTCATAAAGGCACTGATGACTCTACTTCCATGAGTGAAGAAGGTACTGCTAATCCATGATATGAGGTGGTAATATTAGTACACAAAATAGGACCACCAATAGATCAAGTATTGGTGAGAAATAAGGCTCTGGGTGTTCACATGTTTGATACTTTCCTACATTTTTGTCAGAATGAGGAATATAAAGAAGCTTGTTGGTTAGTCTTACTTATAGTAGACTAAATGATGAAAGGACAAGATGAGATCAGGGCTTTGGAGTCAGAGTTTAATTGCTGTATAAAAGACCTCAATGTTTCTAATTGTACCCTGAAAGAAAGCCTTATTTCTTGTAGGAATAGAGCTGGTATTACTCAAAACCAAACCCAGAGGCTTATCATAAGAGTGGCTGAAGGACAATGCCAGTTGAATTGCAAATTTTAAATAGTGTCTGAAGTTAACGTGAGGGCATTGTTTAGGCAGAAATGGAGTCCTGTACTTGGGATGGGGACACCTAGACAGATAACTAGGAAGTTGGGGACACTGAGTCCCCCTAAATTCCATTGACACACTCCTTCCAACACAGTCCTCTTAGCCCCATTTGATGAAACAAAACCCAGCTATGCCTGCTGAGTCATTGTCTGAGATATCCTGGGGCATTTTCTGGGATGCACCTGGGGCATTGTCTGAGGTATTGCCTGAGGCAGATACCTTACAAGACATTGCTGAATTTTCCCAGGAATGACCCTCACCACCCATTGTTGCTTCTATACCTATAACTTTAAAAAGTTGAAGTACAAGGTGTGATACAGGAAGAGGTTCACAGCACTTGAATATTGTTGCTTGATTTTTATAATACATATGTTTAGAAACCTGGAGAATAAGTACTGGAATGCTATTAAGAGTATAGGAAAATGATGCAAGGAACAGAACATTGGATCAGTCTTAGTTTATTGATTTAGGCCCAGTAAGCACAACAACAAAGCACAGATTTTAATTCAATGTTTCAGCTTGAGAGATTAAGAAAGAATCTAATAGGAATCTAAGAAAATTGGAAGTTGTCAAAAATGAAATGGAACGCATAAAGATTGATAATCCTTGGCATTAGTGAGTTGAAATGGACTGGTTTTGGCCATTTTGAATCAGACAACCATGTGATCTATCTACTATGCCAGGAATGACAGTTTGAAGAAGAATGGCCTGGCATTCACCATCACAAAGGATGTTTCAAGATCTGTCCTGAAGTACAATGCTGTCAGTGATAGGATAATAAACAAACGCCTATAAGGAAGACCCTTTAATACGACTATTATTCAAATTTATGCCCCAACCACCAAAGCCAAAGATGAGAAAATTGAAGATTTTTATCAACTTAAACAGTCTGAAATTGACCGAACATGCAATCAGGATGTGTTCATTATCACTGGTGATGGGAATGCAAAAGTTGGAAACAAAGAAGAATCACCAGTAGTTGGAAAATCTGGCCTTGGTAACAAAAATAATGCTGGAACTTGCATGGTAGAATTTTGCAAGACCAACGACTTATTTGTTGCAAACACCTTTTTTCCAACAACACAAACGGTGGCTCTACAACGTGGACTTCACCAGATGGAACACACAGGAAACAGATTGACTACATCTGTGGCAAGAAGCGGTGGAAAAGCTCAATATCTTCAGCCAAAATGGGGCCAGGAGCTGATTGTGGAACAGACCACCAATTGCTCATATGCAAGTTCAACTTGAAGTTAAACACAATTAAAATAAGTCCAAGAGAGCCAACATATGATCTTAAATATATCCCCCCTGAATTTAGAGATCATCTAAAGAATAGATTTGATGCATTGAACACCAATGACTGAAAACCAGAAGAATTGTGGGAGCATATCAAGAACATTATCCATGAAGAAAGCAAGAGATCACTAAAAAGACGAGAAAAGAAGAGAAGACCAAAATGCATGACAGAAGAGACTCTGAAACTTGCCCTTGAGTGGAGAGTAGCTAAAGCCAGTGGAAGAAATGACAAGATAAAAGAGCTAAACAGAAGATTTCAAAGAACAGCTCGAGCAGACAAAACCAATTACTATAATGGAATGTGCAAAGAACTGGAGTTTGAAAACCAGAAGGGAAGATCACTCTCGGCATTTCTCAAGCTGGAAGAATTGAAGAAAAAAATTAAGCCTCGAGTTGCAATATTGAGATATTCTATGGGCAAAATATTGAATGATGCAGGAAACATCAAGAGAAGATGGCAGGAATACACAGAGTCACTGTACCAAAAAGAACTATGGATCTTCATCCATTTCAGGAAGTGGCATATGATCTGGAACCAATGGTACTGAAGGAGGAAGTCAAAGCTGCAATGAAGGAAGTGGTGAAGAACAAGGCTCTGGGAATTGACGGAATACCGATTGAGATATTTCAACAAATGGATGCCCCATTGGAGGCACTCACTTTGTTATGCCAAGAGATTTGGAAGACAGCTACCTGGCCAACTGATTGAAAGAGATCCATATTTGTACCCATTCCAAAGAAAGATGATCCCACAGATTGTGGAAATCATAGAACGATATCATTAATATCACATGCAAGTAAGATCTTACTGAAGATAATTCAAAAATGGTTGCAGCAGTATACGGACAGAGAACTTCGAGAAGTTCAAGCCGGATTCAGAAGAGGACGGGAACAAGGGATATCATAGGTGTTGTCAGATGGATCTTGGCTCAAGGCAAAGAATACCAGAAAGATGTTTACTTGTGTTTTATTGACTATGCAAAGGCATTTGATTGTGTGGATCATGACAAATTATGGATAACATTGAGAAGAATGGGAATTCCCGAACACTTGATTGGACTCATGAGGAATCTGTACCTCGACCAGGAGGCTGTTGTTCGAACGGAACAAGGGGACACTACGTGGTTTAAAATCAAGAAGGGAGTGCATCAGGGTTGTATCCTTTCTCCACACTTATTCAATTGATATGCTGAGCAAATAATCCGAGAAGCTGGACTATATAAAGAAAAACGCATCAGGATTGGAGGAAGAATTGTTAACAACCTGAGATATGCAGATGATACAAGTTTGCTTGCTGAAAGTGAGGATGACTTGAGGCACTTACTGATGAAGGTTGAAGAATACAGTCTGTAGTATGGATTACGTCTCAATATAAAGAAAACAAAAATCCTCACAACTGGACCAATGAGCAGCATCACAGTAAATGGAGAGAAGATTGAGGTTCTCAAAGAATTCACATTTTTTGGTTCTACAATCAATTCCAATGGAAGCAGCAGTCAAGACATTAGACAACATGTAGCATTAGGAAAGTCAACCACGAAGGAACTCTTTCAAGTGCTGAGGAGCAAGGATGTCTCCTTGGGGACTAAGGTGTGCCTGACACAAGCCATGATATTTCCAATCACCTCATATGCATGTGAGAGCTGGACAATGAATAAGGAAGACAAAAGAAGAGTTGATGCTTTTGAATTGTGGTGCTGGCAAAGAATGCTGAAAGTACCATGGACTGCTAAAAGAACTAACAGATCTGTCCTGGAGGAAGTGCACCCAAAATGCTCCTTGGAAGCGAGAATGGCCAGACTTCGTCTCACCTATTTTGGTTATGTTGTCAGAAGGGACCATTCCCTGGAGAAGGATGTCATGCTTGGTAAGGTGGAGGGTCAACGAAAGAGGGGGAGGCCTTCAATGAGATGGATTGACACGGTGGCTGTGATGATGGGTTCAAGTATAGCAGGGATCATGGAGCTGGTGTGGGATTGGGCAGTGTTTCGTTCTGCTGTGCATGGGGTCGCTATGAGTTGGAGATGACTCGACAGGACCTAACAACAACAACAACAACAACAAAGCACAGATTCTTCATTCAATGTTTCAGCTTTAGAGGTTAAGAAACAGTCTAATAGTTTACTTGGTTGGTTTACTGAAACAAGAATTATTCAGTGGCTTACACTAAGTCAGGATGAAGTACCAGACATATCTTGATATAATGTAGAAGAAGATATCCAAATCCTTAGGAAAATTGGCATGTTGGAGTGAATTTATCAGATTAGACACATTAAGCCACACTGAGAATGCTCAGAAGACACATTTTACTACTGTGATGAGCAACAAATTTGTGAAGGGAGCACCAGCATCCTTGAAGACTGCTTTGAGTGTTATTTTATGTAAACCAGATTTGACAGTGGGAACTGCCCTAATTGAATTAAGATGATAACTACAATAGGACTTGTTGAATCCTGTGGTGATTCAAGTGGCAGCACTTAATTGACAAAGACAAAGTTGGCATGGTTATCATAAAATACATCAGAGTCAAAGCAGCAATCCAAATAGTCTGATTTGTATGGACTTATGGCATTAGCTACTTAAACATGGTGTCCCATGGAGTGGAATAGATAGGAAATCAATTAAATATTAACTTGACTTGCAGAAGGGGAAGAACTATAGGTCCAGTGAACAGCAAACTAACTTTGATCACCACAATACAGACTCACAGTCTCTCAAGCAATTCCCAGACTTGAGCCAGTTTACAGTCCCACGACTCCTTGAATGAAGGGGAGGCAAGGTGCACATGAGTAAGGAACCCACTATCCTGTCAAAAATTTATAATGTTAATATTTCTCCAAACCTTTTACAAGAATGATTCTTCACCGGGGAAAAGGAAATAATCAGGCTTTTGGGGGATTACTGGATACTGACTCTGAATTGACACTAATTACAGGAGTCCCAAAATGTCACTGTGACCCACTGGTCAGATTGGGGGCATATAGAGGTAAAATTATTGATGAATTTTTAGCATATTGTCTCACAGTGTGTCCAATGCGTCCCTGAAGCCATCTTGTTATGTTGTCACCAGTTCTAGAATGCATAATTAGAATAGATATATTCAGCTGCTGGCAGCACCCCTACATTGGATTTCTGACAGGTGGAATAAGGGCTGTTATGGTAAGAATCCAGCATTCATCTGTCAGTTTGTCATACTGTGGTGGCTTGAGTGCTGTAAGGCTAGAGGTTATGCCACTGGTGTTTCAAATACTGGCAGGGTCACTCATGGTGGACACATTTCAGTGGAGTTTCCAGACTAAGACACACTTGGAAGAAGGAAGGTATCATCTACAATGTCCTGAAACATTGTACCACATTGTACCTGGAAGATGAGCCTTTCAGGTCGTAAGACTCAAAGTATGACTGGGGAAGATCTGCCTCCTCAAATAGAGTTAACCTTAGTGACATGGATGGAGTAAAGCTTTTGGGGCCTCCATTTGCTCATCAGGCATGACTCAAAAATGAGAAATAACAGCTGTAATCATCCATTAATAATCAGAACATGGAATGTATAAAGTATGAATCTAGGAAAATTGGAGGTTGTCAAAAGTGAAATGGAATGCATAAAGATCAATATCCTAGGCATTAGTGAGCTGAAATTGACTAGTTTGGGCCATTTTTAAATCAGACAACCATGAGATCTATGATGCCAGGAATGACAAATTGAAGTAGAATGGTGTGGCATTCATCATCACAAAAAACCTTTCAAGATCTATGCTGAAGTACAATGCTGTCAGTGATAGGATGATATCCATATGCCTACAAGAAAGACCAGTTAATACTTCTATTATCCAAATTTATGCACCAACCACCAAAGCCAAAGATGAAGTTGAAGATTTTTACCAACTTCTGCAGTCTGAAATTGACGAAACATGCAATCAAGATGTGTTGATTATGACTAGTTATTGAAATGCAAAAGTTGGAAACAACAACGTATTACCTGTACTTTGAAAATATGGCCATGGTGATAGAAGTGACACTGGAGATTGCATGATAGAATTTTGCAACAGCAACGACTTATTCATTGCAAACACTTTTTTTCAGCAACAGAAACAGCAGCAATACATGTGGACTTAACAAGATGGAATACACAGGAATCATATTGACTACATATGTGGAAAAATGCGATGGAGAAGCTCAATATCTTCAGCCAAAACAAGCCCAGGAGCTGACTGTGGAACAGACCATCAACTGCTCATATACTAATTTAAGCTGAAGCAGAAGACAATTAAAACAAGTGCATAAGAGCCAAAATATGACCTTTATTATATCCCTCCTGAATTTAGAGACCATCTAAAGAATAGATTTTATGCATTGAACACAAATGACTGAGAACCAGATGAATTGTGGCATTACATCAAGAACATCCTCCATGAAGAACGGAAAAGGCCATTAAAGACAGGAAAGGGAGAAGATCAGATGAGGGTAGGGGAACAGAAGTATATACTAGACCAAGGATATATTTGGCAGAAGATAATCTTACATATGCACTTTTGCTACAAAATTAGCCACATACATTACAGAAGCAACAGAAGACAGTTAGAGTAACTTCTCAGAGACAACCAAACACCTGGAGACAGAGAACCACCAGGCCTGAGGACTCGGGACCATAGTCTTGGGAGACATCATGCTCAATTGGCACAACATAGTACACAAAAATCTTGTTCTACAACCTACTTTGATGAGTAGTGACCAGGGTATTAAAAGCTTTTGAGTGGTCAGCTAAGATGTAACTATTGATCTCCTTGCATCTGAAGCAATGAAAAATGAAGAAGATCAAAGTCATCTGGAAACAATTTGTCCAAAGATAAGATGGACCATGAGGACCTCAGCCTTCATGACCCTGAGACCAGAAGAACTAGATGGTGCCCAGCTACCAATGTCAACCACTTGGAAAGGGATCAAAACTGGAAATCCTGGGTAGATAGGGAGGAAAAATGTGGAACAAAATTCAAAAACACAAAAATGATCAGAACTACTGGTTGGATAGATACTGGTGGAATCCCTGAGACTATGGCCCTGGGTTACCCTTCAGACCTAGAAATGGATTCACTTCCATGGATTGGCTCTCAGCTCAAGAGTAGAAAGACCAACATGCAGAACACCTACACCAGGGCAATGTATCCTCCTATTTTAGGGATATGTACCCCTTAGATCAATCAGCCATGAGACACCAGAGGGGCAGCATTCAGATACCAGGAAAGACTGACAGACTGGAATGGACAGTTAAGAAGGGCACAGGGAGGGGGTAGTCACAGGAAGTGGAGGGGAGGAGAGTTTTTTATGTTTGAGATGGTAATCGGGGCCTGGAATCAAATGTGCATGAATTGTTGAATGTAAAACAAATTTGCTTTGTAAATTTACATCCAAAGCATGCACATGCACACACACACACACACACACACAAGATTACAGCCTTGGAAACCCTATGGGGCAGTCCTATTCTGTCCAATAGTGTTACTGTGGGTCAGAATTAACTCAACAGTAGTGGGTTTGGATTTTTTGGTTAAGGGGATAAGGAAAAATGGAGGGAGGAAAGTAATGTTTATGGAACACCTACCAAAAAACAAACTGACCAGTTGCTATTGAGTTCATTCCAACTCATGGTGATCCCATGTGTTGCAGAGTAGAACCATGAAACTATGCTGTTTTCAAGGCTTTGAACTTTTAAACCCAATAGCCAGACCTTTCTTTTGAGGTGCCTCTGGGGGGGGGGTGTCTTGAACTGCCACACTTTCAGTTATCAGTCAAATCCTAAACTACTTGCCCTACCCAGGAACCATCATGTATAATGTCTATGTTTTGCCAAAAGTCAGAGATTTTTTAAAAATAAAGCTCTATTAACAATATCCATTTAACATTTATATTAAAATCTATAGGATGTATTTTAGTGTCATCATTTCATAACTGAGTTACCTAATGCTCATTTAGTTTAAACAGCCTAGTTCTGAGATAAGTATTATCCCTATGTAAAGAACTTAAGACTATAAACTGTATGATTAAGGTTGTTAAATTACTTTCCCCAAGTCGTCCCCAAACTCACTCCCAGCACATGCCAGATCACAGTGAGCTGTGTGAGCTGTGTGTGGGAATACTAGCCACAAATAAGTGTACAAAGATTATTTTGCTTATATCTGGTAAGTGAAAATATGTGAGAAATCATAAAATAGAAATTTATCTAGGGAAACAGCTTTCAATTATGGTTTTCTTTTTTTAAGTGAGAAAGGTAATGAATAGATGAAAAAATGAAAAAGATGTAGCAGCATAACTGATGCTTCATTAGTGAGGATAGATATTGGTTCTGATTCTAGGATTGAAACCCAAGAAACAAAGCAGGAAATTAGAGTAATATATTTTTTAGAATTACTAACTAGCTGTAACAGATAAACCCTGAAATCTCAGCATCTTAAGAAAAGAAAATTTTAATTCTTGCTCATATTACAATCCACTGTGGGTTGGTGAGGACAGGATTCTGCTCCATGAAGTCTTTCAGGAGCCAAGGAGCTTTCCAAGTTGTGACTCTTCCTTCATCTGAAGTCTCAAAATTTTCTCTTTTGGTCAGCAGATGGGAGAAGAAAATGATGATCACCTGCATATTTCTATGGGCCAGGCTAGAAAATAATGCACATCAATTTTGCCAGTATTTCATTAGCCAGAACTCAGTATAAAAGCCACATCTACCTGCACTGATGTGGCTACCACTCACTACCTGTGGAAATGTAGTCAAACTCAGACCCAGGAAGAAGAGAGCATGTATGTAAGTGAACCTCTGCCACAATGAGATAGAAGGAATTCCAGACTTCCAGATGTCCAATCATGCCTAAATTTTCTGTACCTTTTAACTGAATACAATATGAAATTTTGCCATTTATAGTCTTTAGTTTCATAAGCCTCCATAGATATTCTTTGGTATGAATAAGGTATGAATGAACCTAAGTCAAAATAGATACATAGGCAACATCTTGGGAGGAAATGATGGATACTGGAGGCATGTCCTAAAAGCCCAGTAGTATACAGATTCAGGAATTAACAACGGACAAAGAAAATATCAAGTAGGCAGATATTTTAGGTTAGAAATTAAAGTAGGAACTCAGGCAGGAGGACTTCAATCAAACTTACATCTAGTGGAGACCAGAGTTCAAAGCACACACACACACACCAAAAAAAAAAAAAGACAGGAAAGGAAGAAAATACCAAAATGGATGTCAGAAAGGACTTTGAAACTTACTCTTGAATGGAGAGTAGCTAAAGCAAATGGAAGAAATGACAAGATAAAAGAGCTGAAAAGATTTCCAAGAGCAGCTCAAGAAGACAAAGTGTCAATTATTATAATGAAATATGCAAAGACCTGGAGTTAGAAAACCAAAAGGGAAGAACATGCTCAGCATTTCTCAAGCTGAAAGAACTGAGGAAAATATTCAAGCCTTGAGTTGCAATACTGAAAGATTCCATGGGTAAAATATTGGCTGATAAAGGAAAGGTCAAAAGAAGATGGAAGGAATACACAGAGCCACTGTACCAAAAAGAATCGGTCAATGTTCATCTATTTCAGGAAGTGGCACATGATCAAAAACACCTGGTCAAAGCTGCACTGAAAGAATTACCGAAAACAAGACTCCAGGAATTAACAGAATACCCATTGAGATGTTTCAACAAATGGATGCTGTGCTGGAGGCAAATACTCATCTATGCCAAGAAATTTGAAAGACAGTTACCTGGCCAACTGACTGAAAGTGATCCATATTTGGACACATTCCAAAGAAAGGTGATCCTACAGAATGTGGAAATTATCAAACAATATCATTAATATCACACACAAGTAAATTCTTGCTGAAGATAATTCAAAAACAGTTGATGTTTTCACCACAATGAAAGTGAAGGAAAAAAAAAAAAAAAGACTGCTAGAAGAACTAACAAATCTGTCCTAGAAGAAGTACAGCTGGAATGCTCGTTGGAAGTGAGAATGGCCAGACTTTGTCTCACCTACTTAGGTCATATTGTCAGAAGGAACCATACCCAGAAGAAGGATATCAGGCTTGGTAAAGTGGAGGGTCAACGAAAAAGAAGAAGGTCTTCAATGAGATAGATTGACACAATGGCTGCAATGATGGGCTGAAGCACAGCAAGGATTGTGAGGCTGGTGCAGGACTTCAGTCTATTGTACATAGGGTCATTATGAGTCAGAGCCAACTTGACGGCACCTAACAACAATGGTAGTGAAAGCCAAATGGAAGCAATTAGAACTACTCTTATCTAGGAAAATAGTGAACTGAAAACAATTCTGCATTTCTGTAGGAATTTCAGAGATTAGTACTACCATCATGGACTTGAAAAATGCAGGGGGTGGTGATTCCAATCACATCCCCATTTCACTCATCTACTTGGTCTGTGCAAAAAAATGCAGGATCTTGGATAATGACAGTGGATTATGAGAAACTTAACCAGGTGGTGACTCCAATTGCAATTGCTGCTCCAGATGTGGTTTTTATTGCTTGAGCAAGTTAATACACTGCCTAAAACCTGGCATCCAGCTATTGAGTTGCTCAATGCCGTTTTCTCAATTCCAGTTTTGAAAGAGCATGAGACACAGTTTCTCTTCAACTGTCAAGGCCAAAAGTACACTTTGGCTATCGTATCTCATGGGTATATCAGCTCTCCAGCACTATATCATAATTTAATCCACAGAGAACTTGATCATCATTTCCTTCCAGAAGATGTTACACTGGAAGGTTCTGGCAAGATGGCGGACTAGGCAGAAAGACTGCACAGACCCTCTCCAACAAAGAAAAGTTAAACCGATTAACAGAGACACAGAAGATAATCTTGGACCCCTGAGTCTTGAAAGGAAGGATATAGAACTGGACTAAATCCCAACTAGCAGAAGAATTTGCATGAAATTACCAAAAAAGGAGACAGACAGAGCTGTGGTCTGGCAGTGATCCTGAGTGATCCTGATGGCACAGACAGCTTGGAGATTCCTGAGTGGTGGTAGGACCTAAGAATTAACCTAAAAATCACCCTTCTATCCAGGGACTGCATGGAGAACTGTGCACGGTGGCTGGGGAACAAACGGAGAAGGTGAAGAGAAAGGGGGGCTGAACTGTGGACTTTTCCTGGTCCAGATGGCACCGCCATTTTGAAGGTTTAAAAGGTGGCTTGACTATTTTGGATATTTAAAGAGACAGCGCTCTTGCAGATTCTTGGGGCTTAAGAACATGTTCTGCTTTCCAGCAACCCCAAGGACACTTGGGACCTGCAAGACTGAAAAGATATGACATTCCTCTTGTTACTCTTATACCCAACACCTGCTTGGTGAACGGAGGTGTGGCCACCCCCCAACTCCCACCTACCTTCTTGGCCCACAGGAACTCCATCACAATCTGTGTGCTCAGATGGAGCCCGGATGCCCTGCCCTATCCTGTCCTCCACTGATTTTTTTTTTTTCCTCTTTTTTTATTTTTTGCTTTCTTTTTTCTGGTGATTAGTTTGCTTGCATTTGTCTGTTTTAAAACAACTAATATTATTAACACTTTTGTCCCTTTTATTATTATTCTTAATCTTCCCCTACCAGGTCCTAGTTTTCAGAATTTTTTCTTTTCCCTGTGCCTGGTTGAATTTTTTTTTTTTTTTTAATTTATGGTGTTTTTTATTTCTTTTTCCCCTGCTTTACTCATGATTGACACCATTCCTTGTTTCTCTTTTTGCATGGTTCCTATTATTTTCTTCATTTATTATTCTCCTTTCCTACTTTTTTTTCTTAGTGCTCTATGCCCAGATATTGCAGGTTTTCTTGTTTTTTCTTCTATTTTTCCCTTTTTTCTTTTTGGTAAGTGTTTCTGTGTGATCACACAGTGTGTTTTCATCCATGGACTTCTAGTTTTTTGATGGTTATTCAGTTGCAATTTGTGTCTAATTGAGTGGGAGACAACAACAGTCCCCATAAGACACAACTACACCCACACCTTCTGCAACTTCACTTACTGAGCAAGAGCCACTACCTCCTTCTCCACCAATGGACCAATGATAAACAACCACCAAGAA
>NW_006922099.1:21309-22669 GCF_000298275.1 Orycteropus afer afer | reverse complement strand
ATGGATAGATATGTATTTTCTATGTATCTTTCTATCTGTCTGTCTATCATCTATCATTTCTCTATCATCTATCTGTCTGTCTGTCTATCTATCTATCTATCTATCTATCTATCTATCTATCTATCTATCTGCCATCATCTATAAGCTTCACTGGTTTTATTCTCTAAAGAACCTAAGACAGGTGGATATTGTAAATTGTATTATTTTCCTAACTTCTTTTTCAGAGGTCACTTTGGTAGTGTGGAGGAATCTGATTGATTTTTGTATTTTGTTCTTGTACATGGCTACTTTTCTGAGTCCTATTTGTTCTAGCAATTCTCTACTTGAGTCTCTAGGATTTTCTATGCATAGGACCATATCATCTGTAAATAGAGATAGTTTTACTTCTCTTTTTGCCAATTTTGATATCTTTTATTTCCCTCTCTTGGCTTATTACTCTTGTCAGGACTTCCAGTACAATACTCAATCAAAAAAAGAAAAAATGAACTCACTGTCATCAAGTAGATTCTGACTCATAGAGACCTCTCTTTGGGTTTCCGAGGTGGTATTGGATCTGACTCGACAGCAGTGAGTTTGGCTTTTTGGTTTTGGATCTCTATGGAAGTAGATTGCCCAGGCTTCCTTCTGAGGAGGGGCTGGTGGGATTGAATCACCAGTCTTCTGGTTAGCAGTCAAATGCCTTAGGCACTAGGCCACCAAAGCTCCCTACAATATTGTATAGGAGTGGTGATAAATGGCATCCTCATCTACTTCCTTTTCATAAGGAGAATGTTTTCAGTCTCTGTACATTGAGAATAATGTTGGCCATTAGTTTTGTGTATATGCCCTTAACTTTGTTGAAGAATTTCCCTTCCATTTCTATTTTGGTGAGAGGTTTTTAAAAAAGAAAAAAAAAATCAAGAATGGATATTAGTCAGAGAAGAACTGATATCAATCCTATTTAAACTATTCCAAAACACAGAAAAGGATAGAATCCTCCCTAACTCATTTTATGAAGCAAGCATAACCTTCGATACCAAAACCAGGAAAAGACATCACTCAAAAGGAAAACTACAGATCAATCTCCCTCATGAATATAAATACAAAAATCTTCAACAAACTCCTAGTCAATATATTCCAACAACATATCAAGAATATCATTCACAATGACCAAGTGGGGTTCATGTCAGGTATGTAGGGATGGTCCAACATTAGAAAGACAATCAATGTCATCCACCACATAAATAAAAGAAAAAGAACCACATGATCATATCAATTGATGCAGAAAAGACTTTTGATAAAATCCAACACCCATTGCTGATCAAAACTCTCAGCAAAATAGGAATAGAAGGGACATTCCTCAACATAATAAAGGGCATTT
>NW_006922099.1:0-19591 GCF_000298275.1 Orycteropus afer afer | reverse complement strand
TTACTAGGTATATATCCTAAAGAAGTGAGAGCCATGACAAGAACAGACATTTGCACACCCATGTTCATCGCAGCATTATTTACAATAGCCAAAAGATGGAAACAACCCAGGTGTCCATCAACTGAGGAATGGATAAGAAAACTATGGTAAATAACACACAATAGAATACTATGCAACACTAAAGAATAATGTAGAATCTGCAAAACACCGCATAATGTGGATGAACTTGGAGGACATTATGCTGAATGAAGTAAGTCAATTACAAAAGGACAGATATTGTATTAGTTCATTATTATAAATGTCAAGGAAAGGTTTATCTATGGAGGGAAATTTACTTTGTTGGTTACCAGGGGTGGGAGGGAACACTGTTAGATAGATAGAGATAAGTATTGATTTGGGCGAAGAGAAGGGCAGTGTGCCAAATGTCTGTGATCAATATGGTGGTATCAAGGAAGAGAAAGACATAGAGAGGTACATGGGAGGTACAGACAACAAATATTAACCCTTTTGCACATACAGTACTGCATTGTCAGTGAAGGCAAACATGGGTATATGGGTGGATCAATGGGTGGACAGGCTGAACTAGTAGGTATGTCTATGAAGTGGGGAGTGTACCCAAGAACATGTATAGGGTTGGCAGACAATGACCCTGTAAGTTTATGTGTATGATCTGAATTCCCAAGTGTATAGTAGAGCTGACAAGGGGCAAGGTTGTAGTCATTGCTTGGTCACAGCCAGCTACCCAGAGGGACTGAGTAGTTGAACCTGTGGACTCGGGACCATAGTCACAGGGGACATCAAGCTCAATTGGCATGACATACTACACAAAACATTGTTCCACCTCCTACTTTGGCAAGTAGTGACTGGGATTTTAAAAGCTTGCAAGCTGCCATCTAGATGCAACAATGGGTCTCCTCTTGTCCAGAGCAAAGAAGAAGGAAGAAAACAAAAAATTCATGGAAACAATTAGTCCTAGTGAGTGTTACACCATGCAATCTGCAGCCTATATGACTATGAGACCAGAAGAACTAGATGGTGCCCAGCTACCACTGTCAACCTTTTGGAAGGGGATCTATGTAGGAGATCCTGGATATTGAGGGAGAACAACGTGAAACAAAACTCAAAATCATTTGAAGAAAAAACAAAGGCGGGGATCTGGTTTGCTGGTCTGATAGAGCCTGGTGGAACGACTGAGACTATGGCCCCTAGCTGCCCTTCAGGTCTGGAATTGAACCCAGAACTGTGGCTTCCAGCCAAATAAAAGGCAGGCATATGAGTTGAACATTTACCTAAAGTAGATACACTCCTTGGAGAGAACTATCATGGGAGAAAGAAGGGGTACTTATGCATAGACAGACAGCTCACAGGGCAGAAATCCATGGAGGGATGGACAAAAGGAAGAGGTAACTATTAAGAGAAAGTGGGAGGGGAGGTGTTGTATTGTGGTAAATTGTGGTCAATGTCATGAGAGAAAGTGTTTGTGAACTGCTGGTTGGAAAGTGAATTTGCTCTGTAAATTTTGACCCAAATCAGAATTAAAAAATATACAAAATAAAAAAAATAAAAAGAATGGATTTTGGATTTTGTCAAATGCTTTTTCTGCATTAATTAATATGATCATGTGGTCTATTCCTGCTGTGTCCAATAAAATTACACAGGTCACAAAACCAAGCACCATGAAAGCATTAATTGTTTTTTAAAGGGAATGGGGGCCAGGCAGATGCCCTGTATATTCTGCAATAGCGATCCCTGATGCCTTTGTTCTACTTTATTTATATGTTTATACATAAGAAGTTTTATACAAGGGCCTACAGAACCCTTTGAACAATTTGTGGATAGGATAAGTGTAGCAGTGGCTAGAAATATTAGTGATAACACAACCACCAATATCTTAATTAAGCAATTAGCTTTTAATAATGACAACAAAGATTGTAAACAGGCTATTAGTGCTACCAAAGAAGAAAAAAAGACAGAGGCTTATGCTATATTACTTGTTTTTCAGGATTTCTTGTACCAACCACTTAATACTGTGAGTGACAGCCAATATGTGGTTCATTTACTTACTCGTATTGAAACTGCCAAAATTAAACATATATCTAATGAATATAACTCTCCTTTTTACTTTACAGAAGACAGTGCAGGAACCTTTCATCTCTTTTACATCACACACATTAGAGCCCATACCCCCTTGGTGAACCTTCTCACACAAGGAAATAAACAAGCAGATGAACAACTCTGTCTTCCCGTACAGAAAACTATCCAATCACATGCTTCTTTTCATCAAAACAGTGCTAGTTTATGTAAGTAATTCCAACTTACTAGAAAACAGACTAGACAAATAATAAAAATCTGTTCTTGCAGTGTGCATCTCCCTGTACCACATTATGGCTTAAACCCTTCCACCCAACACCTGAGAGGCTGTGGCTGATATCTGTTGATATGGTTGTAAAGGATAAGTTAATTGAGGTGCAACCTCTAAAAATTGTCCAGTGCCAGAAAGCATTTCAAAATTAATGGAAACATTGTGTTGCTGATTTCTCATACTTTGCTCTGTACAGAAATCATGAAAATACATTTTCCACATCAAATAGTCTCCTCCTTCTAATGCAGCTTTAGCCAGCATATACCAATCATAAGTACATACAACTTCTTAAGCAATGGTTTCTACTAAGGTTTTTACAAACCCATATGCTGTTGGCCCATATGTGGTAGTAGCTTGTTTCAAATCTTTGAGAGTTTTAAAAGAAAATCCTTTATGTCCTGTTGTTGTTGTTGTTGTTATGTGCCGTCGAGTCGGCCCCGACTCATAGCGACCCCTCCTTGGGTTTCCGAGGCAGTATCACTACGGAAGTAGGATTGCCCAACCTTCCTTCCGAGGAGTGGCTGGTGGGTTTGAACCGCCAGCCGTCTGGTTAGCAGGCAAGTGTCTTAGCCACTATGTCCTAGCATTGGTAAATTACTCTGTGTGTCTACATATTCTGTTAAAGGAAAAACATGTCTCAATTCTAATGGAATGTCCTCATCCATGACCCTTGCCTTTTGACCTATAGTTTGTATAGGTGATAAAGGAGGCACGGTGAATGATAAACAGTTAACTTGCTTCCCTGAGCGAGGGAAAATGTTAAAAGGTGGAGGAGAGCAAGTGCTAGCAGGCATGGTTGCAGCTGCAACAACCTGATTTTAAAATGGATTTAAGGAAGGATACAATTTCTCCTCCTTTACTTCTGAGGGTTCAGATTCTAACTTTTGTTTAACTATTTCTTCTTGTAATTTTAACTTTTAATTTTGAATCTGTGTCTACATTTTTCTCCTTTCCCACTTTAGGATCTATGCCCACACCTATTCCATTGTCTAATTCAAAACAAAGTTTTAAAATACTCCAAATAGAAAAGCATTCTCGGGGAAAATCCTCTGGCGCATGTTCTTTTAGACACTCTTTCCTTTGTTGACTGATGGTTTTCCAAATTGTTAAATCAATGGTTCCTTCTGGAGAAAACCAAGGGTAACAGTGATCTACACATTGCAAAAAAATCCTCTAATTGTTTCTTAGACACTGAAAAACCTCTAGCCTGAACTAATTCTTTAACAACAAAAATATAACGATCCCTTTCATGAGATGCTGAATTCCCTATGTCAGCCTGGTTTAAAGAAAACTTATTTAATTCACCCACACTTACCCTTCTTCTTGTTATGGAGATCCAATTCCACTCAGTGGAGTGTCCTTTCGGGTGCTCGCAGGTTTGCTCCAGGTCCGTTTGGGTGCCAATTTGCGTGTCGGGTAAAACCTCACAGGTCACAAAACGAAGCAAGACAAAAGGATAGTTTTTTAAAAGGAGCGAGGGCCAGGTGGACACCCTGCATATTCTTCGAGAGGGATCCCTGATGCCTTTGTTCTACTTTATTTATATGTTTATACATGATTATTTTTGGAATCCATACCATCAGCTTATTCTCTACAAAGTTAAAGTTTTACTCTTCTATGTGCCCAAGGACAACAGGTGGTCATTAAAACAATCACAAAAGCCTCCTCAGGAATAAGAAGCATAAAACAATAAAAGTTTACTAGGGTGCAGTGACCCAAAGCATGAAACATCCCAATAAGATAAAAACATGGACCATTGGAATAACATCTACTTTTAATACTTGATGTTTTGCCAAGTAAGCATTTAACCATGAGAGAGACCTTGCCTTCTCTCATTGCTGTTGGAGAGTCCTTGCCTTCTCCTATCATTGTTGTCTTCTCTTGTTGCTGTTGGACATGTGCCTTACACTCATGTCCTTTGATGATTTCTCTCTTGGTCTCCAACATATTCCTTTATTTTATTTATGTGGTGGATTATTTTGATTGCTTTTCTGATGTTGAATGAGCCTTGCATACTTGGCATGATTCCCACTTGGTCATGCTATTTTATTATAATTATTATTGATGTATTGTTGAATTCTATTAGTTAGTATTTTGTTGACAATTTTTGCATCAGGGTCCATGAAGGATATTCGTCTATAATTTTCTGTTTCAGGGATGTCTTTGCCTGATTTTGGTATCAGGGTTATGCTTGCTTCATAGAATGAGTTTGCCAGTATTCCATCCTTTTCTATGTTATGGAATAATTTGAGTAGAATCAGTGTCAGTTCTTACCTGAATGTTTGGTAGAATTCTCCAGTGAAACCGTGTGGACCAGGACTTTTTGTTTGTTTGGAGTTTTTTAATAATCTCTTCAGTTTCTTCTTTTGTGATGGGTCTGTTCAGATTTGCTAACTCAGATTGTTAAGTTTTGGTAGATAGTGTGTATCTTGCTTCTGTAGTGCTGCTATATAACAAACATACTACAAGTGATGGCTTTAACAAACAGGAATTTATTCTCTTACAGTTTAGGAAGGTAGATGTCTAAATTAAGAGTGCCAGCTCTAGAGGCTGGATGAAGGCTGCTCAACCTTGAGCTACATCTCTGCCTCTTTTTCCAGGTCCACTAGAGTTAGAGGCTTCTCATAACTCTTGTAGCTGCTGGCTTCTGAGGCTGACAAATCCAGTGTTTACAGGTAAAATGGCACAATCTCTTGATCAACAAGCAATGCATTAGGCCAGTGGTTCAAATCCAGGAACTGGAGAGGAAGACTCAGCCAAGCACAGGATCAAAATGTACCAGAAAGCTAGATACCATTATCAAAGCTTCTCCTCATATACTGGAAGCAGGCCACACTCTGAAGGCAACTACTTACCTGCTCTTAGCAGATTACACCATGGAGGTGATTATGAGGAATAACTGCATCCAGCTGCCCAGCACTAAAAACCATAGCATAGCCAAGTTGACACACAACCTTAACTACCACAATGTGTTTCTAGAAATTTGCCATTTAAGAAGAAAAATGAGAAGGGAAGAAACTGGTGTATTACCCACCAAATATAGTCGCATTAGGAAAGTGGAAATCACTCTGGTGGAGTGCCCACTGCCCTTCACATAAGGGTGGGGAGGCACTGCTGATTGTGGGGAGTGAGCAACTGTTCCACAGGATCAAAAGAAAAAGAAGTAGGGAAGAGGAAGAAAACAAGGGAGACAAGAGGGGAGTACTATGAAGGAAAAAAGCAGCACAGTACATGCAAAAGTGACATTCACTAAATACAGCTGTTTGGAAATGCAGACCTTGCTGGGTGGAAGAGTTCATGTCTCACCAGTTGAGGGACAGGGGCAGGTGCTGCTAACCACATGGGCAGCTGGGGATGGGGCTCCTGCTTTTCTGGGATCCAAGAAAATAACCAACAGATGATGAAGAAAAAAAGAAAGGAGAAAAGAAGGAGGAGGAGAGGGAAGAACTAAACAGAAAAACAAAAAAAACAAACAAACAAAAAAGAAAAGCAGCATAGCACTGGCAGTGGGCAAGAGTAGGGTAGCCACACCTGTGGTCACCAGGAGGTTGTGGAAGGTAAGGGGACAGGTCAAACCTCTCTGGTTGCCTTATCACGAATGTGAGTACTGGTGCAATCCTGGGTAAGCAGATCCAGTTATCTGACTCCTGCTCCAATCAGAACCACGCTTGCAATAATTCAAAATGGCCACATTGTGATGGTTGGCAGTTTACTACACATTCAATGTTTTTGTTCACTCTTTTCTTCTCATTGGTATTTGACCTGCTTCTTTATTCATTCCTTTGAAGCTCTAGGTTGCAGGATTGTTATCCATAGCTGTTTCACTTGTTTCCTCAAATCTTCATTGTAGAGGCTATGGATAGTGTATCTGTCTAGTCTGCCATCTTGGTTCCTCCTCTGCCATTAATGCTTATGTTTCTTCCAATGTCTTTGTTTGTCTTGATCATTCTGTGCTGATCCCCCTCTTACTGTATATTACCTTTCCTTTCACTCAAATTAGTTTTTGCCTACCCTCTAGTTAGTGATTTATCCTGCCTTCCACTCACATCCCTGGAAAACTTCAAAGAATGTTTTTTTGTGTGTAAACATTTTCTTGATATTTTTCAGTATTGGTCTCATACAATATTTGTCCTTTTATGATTGACTAATTTCACTCAGCATAATGTCATCCAGGTTATGAGCTATTTCACAGATTTGTCATTATTCTTTAATCTTGTGTTGTTGTTGTTGTTGTTGTTGTTTGCCGTCGAGTCGGCCCCGACTCATAGCGACCCCTCCTTGGGTTTCTGAGGCAGTTATCACTACGGAAGTAGGATTGCCCAACCTTCCTTCCGAGGAGTGGCTGGTGGGTTTGAACCGCCTGCCTTCTGGTTAGCAGTCAAGTGCCTTAGCCACTATGCTACCAGAGCTCCCTTAATCTTGTGTAGTACTCTTAAATGTGGATTTCTCTAAATGGAGTACACAGAAATCAGACTGACTACATCTGTGGCATGGATGCCCTTTATCACCACTCTTGTTCAATTATATTGCCACAGATGTAGTCAGTCTGATTTCTGTGTACTCCATTTAGAGAAGTCCACATTTAATCTTGTGTAGTACTCTTAAATGTGGACTTCTCTAAATGGAGTACACAGAAATCAGACTGACTACATCTGTGGCAATATAATTGAACAAGAGTGGTGATAAAGGGCATCCATGTCTGGTTCACATTCACAAGGGGAGTGTTTTCACTCTCTCTCCATTTGCAATAATGTTGGCCATTGGTTTTGTGTGTTGTTTATTGTTGTTAGGTGCTGTCGAGTTGTCTCCAACTCGTTGAGACCTTATTTACAACAGAATGAAACACTGCTCAGTCCTGTGCCACCCTCATAATCCCTACTATACCTGAGCCCATCATTGCAGCCACTGTATCAATCTATCTTGTTGAGGGCCTTTCCCTTTTTCATTGACCTCCATTTTACCAAGCAGGATATCCTTCTCCAGAGAATGGTCCCTTCTGATACTGTGACCAAAGTAGGTGAGATGAAGTCTGGCCGTTCTCACTGCCAAGAAGCATTCTGGCTGTACTTCTTCCAGGACAGATTTGTTAGTTCTTTTAGCAGTCTATTGTATTCTCAATATTCTTTGCCAACACCACAACTCAAAAGTATCAACTCTTCTTTGATCTTCCCTAGTCATTGTCCAGCTCTCACATGCATATGAGGCAATTGAAAATACCATGGCCTGGGTTAGGCACACCTTAGTCTTCAAGGAGGTTTTGTTTATATACTCTTAATTGTGTTGTGGAATTTTTTTATATTTCTATTTTCTGAGTTTTTTTTTTTGTCAAATGCCTTTTCTGCATCGATTGTTAGGATGATGTCATTTTTTTCCTTTGTTTTATTTTTATGGTGGATTACATTGTTTTTGAAATGTTGAACCACATTTGCCTAACTACTGTGAATCTCACTTAGTCATGATGTACTATTAGTTTTTTGATATGTTGTTGGATTCAATTGGTAAGATTTTGTTGAGAATTGTTTCATCTATATTCCTGAGGGATATTGGTCTATAATTTTCTGTTTTAGTGGTGTCTTTATCTGGCTTCGGAATCAATTTATTTTGTGGATTGAGTTCAGAAGTATTCCATCCTTTTCTATATTGTGAAACAGTTTTAGTAGAATTGGTGTCAGATCTTCTATGAATATTTGGGAGCATTTAGCAGTGAAGCTATCTGGGCCAAGAATTTTTGGTTGTTGTGAGCTTTTTTGTTTGTTTGTTTGTTTGTTTTTTATTTTTATAACCTGTGAATTTCTTCTTTTAGAATGGGTGTATTCAAATTTTCTACTTCAGCTTGTGTTAGTTTGTGTAGACAGTGTGTTTCTAGAAATGTATCCATTTCTTCTATGTTTTCAAATGTGTTAGAATCCAGTTCATCATATACTGTTTTCTTTTTCAGTAGGTTCTCTTATGCTATTACCTTTTTCATTTCTTATTCATGTTATTTGCATATTTTCCTTTTCCTTTGTTAAATATGCCCATGGTTTGTCAATATTATTTATATTTTCAAAGAACCAACTTCTAGTGTTGTTGGTTCCTTTAATTGTTTTTGCATTTTCTGTTTCATTCATTTCTGCTTGGACCTGGTGGCATAGTGCCTAAGGCATTTGACTGCTAACCAGGAGGCTGGCAATTCAAACCCACTGACCACTCCTTGGAACAAAGGTTGGGCAATCTACTTCCATAGTGATAATCCCTTCGAAACCCAAGGATAGGTCGCTATAAGTTGGATTCAGCTCGACAGCAGTGAGTTTTTTAATTTTATTCTTTTAACTGTAGACATTTTTGCTTTTGTTTTTATAATTATTGGAGCTGTGGGTTAAGGTATTGATTTTGTTTCTTCCTTCTTTTGTGATGTGGGTGTTTATTGCTATAAATTGTCCTCTGATTACTGCTCTGGCTGTGTCCCAAAGATTTTGGTATGTTGTGTTTTCATTCTTGTCTGATTGAGAATTTTTTTTTTAGTTCATTTTTTATTTCTTCTATTGCTGAGTAGTTTTTAAGCAGGGTATTAATCAGTTTCCATTATTTAATTTTTCTTTGATCTTCTTATTGATGATTTCTGATATTATAGCATTGTGATCAGAATTTCCATGTTTTTCAATTTATTGAGCCTTGCTTTGTTGTCTAGCATGTATCTATTCTGGGGAAAGTTTGATGTATGTTGAGAAGAATGTATATTGTACTGTTAATAGGTGGAGTGTTCTGAATACATCTATGTATTGGTTGATTATATTGTTTAGATATTCCGTACCTCTGTTGAGTTTCTTTCTAGTTATTCCTTCATAAAAAGTGGTGTATTAATGTCTCCTACTATTATTAGAGTACTCTGCTCTTCTTTTCAATTCTGTTAAAGTTTGATTTATGTATTTTGGGCCTCTTTCACTGGACATTTAGATATTTATGTTGGCTATGTCCTCTTGTTGGATTGATCTCTTAATCATTATATAATGTCCATCCTTGGCACTTTTGCTGCTTTTTGCCTTCAAGACTATCAGATCAGAAATTAATATTGCCACTCCTGCTCTTTTGTGAATTGTCATTTGATTGATATGTTTTACTAGCCTTTGATATTTAGCTTACTTTTGTTTTTCTCACTAAGTTGTGTCTATTGTAGACAGCAAATTGATAGGTCATACTTTCTTTTCATTCTCCCACTGTATAACTTTTGCCTGGTGTATTTAATCTTTTTATAATAAAATTACTGATAGATATGAATTTACCATGGACTGGTAAAAGAACTAACAAATAGGTCCTAGAGGAAATGCAGTGGGAATGCTCTTTGGAAGCAAGAATGGCCAGCTTCATCTCACCTACTTTGATCATGTTGTCAGAAGGGACCATGCCCTGGAGAAGGATGTCATGCTTGGTAAGGTCAAGGGTCGACGAAGGAAGGGAAGGCCCTCAATGAGATGGATTGACAGAGTGGCTGCCGTGATGGGCTCAAGTACAGCAGGGATTGTGGAGCTGGCGTGGGACCAGGCGGTGTCTCATTCTACTGTGGATAGGGTTGCTATGAGTCAGAGATGACTCAATGGCGCGTAACAACAACAACAACAATGAATTTACTGCTGTCATTTTCTTTTTTTAATGTAGGGGTGACAGTTTCTTTCTTCCATATATTTTTCTAGGTTGAGTTCATTTTGTTTGTGGATTTCCTTATTTATTTCAGTGCTTTTATTTTATCGTTTACTGAATATTTCTCATTTTCTTCTTTTTTACTTTGGTGAGATATTTTATTAATTTTTCTGAGCTTACCTTGTAATTTAGTATTGTACTCACAAGTTTAAATCTGTCCATTCTAGCTTGATATCATCTTCTCCTCTCTTCTCAGGTTGTTGTCTGCCATTGTTGATCTTCTGTCCTGGGGGCTCATTTTAGCTTTCCTGTAAGGTTGGTCTAGTTTTTATAAATCCCTTTATTTATTTATCTGGAAATGCCTTAATTTATCCATTGTATTTGAGGGGCAGTTTTGCTGGATATATAATTCATGGCTGCCATTTTTCTTTTTCCTTTCAAGTTTATATATGTCATTCCATTGTCTTCTTGCCTGCATGGTTTCTTTGAAGAAATCAAAGCATAGTCTTATTGTTTCTCCTTTGTAGGTAACTTTTCATTTTTCCTGAGTTGGCTTAGGGATACTTTTTGTCTTTGGTTTTGGAAAATTTTATAATGATATACTTTAAAGATTTTCCTTTAGTGTCTACCCTATTTTTATTTGGTGAACTTCTTGAATGCATATCTTTTCATTTTCATGATATTAGAAGTTTAACAACAAAATTTCAACACTGTTCTCTGTTTATTTTCTCTTTCTGTTCTGGAATTCTAATTATACATAAGTTATTCCTCTTGATGGTGTCCCACATAATTCTTTGGTTTTCTTCCTCTCCCCCCATTTGTTATTGTCTCTGATTTTCCTCTAACAGATTCATATTAAGAGCTTTGTCTTCAATTTCACTAATTATGTCTTCAATTGATTCAATTAATTCTCTTGTCCTTTCAATGCATTATCTATTTATGGAATTTTAGTATAAATTTCCTGGATTTCTATTTGCTGTTTTCACATGGTTTCTAATTTTCTATGTGTTGTTAATTTGTTCTGGTATTGTTTTCTTGAATTTGTCTAGAGTTTGTCTGTGTTTTCCTTGATTTTGTCTGATTTCCTTGATGTTGTCTGTGTTTTTGTTATCTCTTTCTTAATGTACTGAAGGGTCCTAAATATATTTCTTTTGAGTTCTTAATCAGATAGTTCCAATACCATTTCTTCCTCTGGAAGATATTCTTGTTTTGTATTTTGGTCACTTTTGTAAACCATCTTACCTTGTTTTGTTTTTTATGTGATTTGAAATTGTTTATTTTTTCTCAAGCATTATGGTGTTATTGAATTTATTTGTTGAATGTATGTTAGTTTCCTTCACCTTTATTTTTTGATATGTACATACAACAGGTTGGGTGTGCAATTTTGGTCACCAGTTTGGCAGCACTGGGGTGCTCACCTGTCTCTGTGGATTTGTAGTGGTTGGAAGTATGGGTGCCAGTCTCTGATGGCTAGACATGTAGAATAGGTGAGGCCAGGCTGAGCAGGTGTTGGCCATCACCTGTCTTTGATGCAGTTGTGTGGTAGTGTGTAGTGGCACTCTCTCAAAGGTGAGGTGGCAGATGTAATCAAAATGGCTGGATATAGTTGCTGTTTCCTGACTAAAGTGGAAACAAAAAGAAAAAAATGAGGGGAAAAAGAGGAAGAAGAAAAGGAAAATAATGGTGAGTGAAGAGGGAAAGAATTTTAAAAAAGGGGGGGGGAGCAGCACAAGTCCAGAGCAACCTCCATCCACCAAACATAGAATTGTGGGCTCCTGTTTGATGGAAGAAAAGAAAAGGAAATATAAAATGGGGGAGGGAAGAGGAAATAAATAAGAAGAAAGAAGGGGGAAAAAAGGGGAGAAAAAAAACCTGGCACAACACTAGTGCAAGCTCCAGCTGCAGATGTTTGAGGCATCAGGCTCATGGTACTCAATTCACCAGAGCATGCCTCAGGCTGCTAGAGGTGTTCTCTATCTTCTATGTGGTTGAAGTGTCTGTTAAGGGGAAGGGAGCAGTGGGCCATGTGAAACACCAGGTGGATGAGGGGTTATGGGGAGTGCTTGACTTTTCTCTGGATGGGTGAGGGTGGAAGGGCCATGCTTTTGGTCACCCAGAGTTTATGCAAAGTAAAAGGAATGAATATACCTCTCTGGTCACTGGTCACAGATGTGGGTGCTGGTGTAGTCCTGGGCAAACAGAGCCAGTTATGTGATTCCTGCCACAATAGGAATGTCGCTTGCGATAATTCAAAATGGACATTCTGTGCTAGGTTAGGTGACCAGTTATCATCTTGTATGTCTCCTTGTTTGCTGTTTTTGTTCAGTTTCTTCTTCTAATCAATTTTTAAAGAGTTTGTTTTACAATAAATGTTACATGCACATTTAGTTTCACTCCCCATTTACCATACCCAACCCTAACCCAGTCTCCTCCCCTCCCTGCCCAGTAACCCTCCCCCTGTGCCCCTCATGATTGCACTACAGTTTATCCTGCATTTCCTCTGTGTGAATGTTGCCCCTCTGGGGTCCCATGGTCTATCACTCCAAGGGATGTATTTCCATAGGGTGCATAACCCTAACTTAACTGATCTGCATGTACATCTTGTAAACTAGTGGGCTGAGAGCCAGCCCCTGGTAGTGTATTTTACTCCAGGCCCAGAATGTATCTAAAGGCCATAGTATTGGGGATCTCACCAGACTCTGTCCAACCAGTAATTCTGGTCATTATTTTTTTATTTTGTTCCACGTTTTTCCTCCAACTCTATCCAGGATCTCCAGATTTCATCCTCTCCTGACTGGTTGGCATTGCTAGCCAGGCACCATCTAGTTTTTCTAGTCTTGAGGGCCATTGTGTCCTAGGGCTGATTGCTTCCAAATGCCCCCTTCACCTTTTTTTTCCTTCACTTCCAAAGCTAGGAGACAATTAGGTGCATCTTAGATAGCCGCTTGAAAACTTTTAAGACCCCAGTCACTACTTACCAATGCAGGATGAAGAACAAGGCTTTTATGTATTTTGTTGTGCCAGTTGAGTCTGGTGTCCCCTAGTACTATGGTCCTGAGACAGGAGATCCATTGTATCTCTCTCCCATAGTGTCTGGGTGTCTGTGAAGGATTTCTGTGCGTCTCTCTTCTACTGTTTCTGCAAGGATTGCAGGTATTTTGTATCATGGATGTCTGTGCAAGATTAGCCTGTGCTGAATCTATCCTTGGTCTAGAGTATACTCCTGTTCACTGACACCCATCTGGTTCTCTCTGGTGTTTATGTGTTTATCTGTAACCTGGTGTTTGGTGTTAATGGTAATGCAGTATTGTGGGCACACTGGTTGGTATTAGCATCTGTTGCCTATCTTCTATGTGCACAATTCCGTGTCCTTCCTTTTCCTAATGTTATCATGGTGGTCTCAAGACTCCTTCCATATATCCCTACCCTTACCCACATCAGTGTGTGGGCCACCAACTAGCATGAAATTAATCCCTCCCCTTCCTTCCTCACCCTGATAACCTACAAAGTGAGTCCCCTTTCACAAGCAAACCCTTCTTTGTCTTTTTGCACTAATGTGCTCATACAGTACTTTTTCTTCTGCGGTTGACATTGTGAGATGATTCCTATATCCCTCATTGTTCTTTAATGTAGCATAGTATTCCACTGTGTGTATGTACCATAATTTGGTTATTCACTCCTCTGTTGATGGGTGTTTAGGCTGTTCCCATCTCTGCTGTAGTGAATTATGCTGCAATGAACATAGGTGTACATATGTCTGTTCATGTGCTGTCTCTCATCTCTTTAGGATATATTCCTAGTAATGGAATTGCTGGGTCAAATGGTATTTTTGTTTTCAGTTTTTTAAGGAAATGCCATACCATTTGCCACAATGGTTGTACCATTTTACAATCCCAACAGCAGTGCACAAGAATTCCAATCTCTCGGCAACCTCACCAGCATTTGTTATTTTCTCACCTGTTGAACTTTGCTATTCTTGCGAGGGTGAGATGATATCCCATTGTTGTTTTGATTTGACTAATGATTGCGAGCAATTTCTCATGTGTTTGTTGGCTGCCAGTATATCATCTTTGGTGAAGTGTCTGTTCAAGCCTTTTGCCCGTTGGTGAATTGGGTTATTTCTTTTTGGTGTTGAGGTGTTGAAGTTTTCTATAGATTTTGGAGATAAGTCCTTTATCAGACACGTCATAGGCAAATATTTTCTCCCCATCTATAGGTTCTCTTTTTTGTCTTTTTGATGAAGTTTTTTGATGCACATAAGAATTTGATTTTTAAAAGGTCCCAGTCATCTATCTAGCTTCTCTTCTCTCTCCTGCACATTCTGGGTTAAGCTTGATAGTCTATTTATGCCACAAATTAGAGCTCCCAGATTTGCCCTATTTTATCTTTGATGAATTTTATAGTTGGGGTTTTACATTTAAGTCTTTGATCGAGCTTGAGTTTGTTTTTGTGCATTGTGTGAGGTATGGGTCTTGTTTAATTTTTCTGCAGGTGGATATCCCATTTTGTCAGCACCATTTGTTGAAGGGGCTGTCTCTTCTCCATTTAATGGGTTTTGGACCTTTGTCAAAGATCAGCTGTCCACAGATGGACTTTCCATTCTGTTCCATTGGTCTATCTGTTTATCATTATACCAGTACCATGCTATTTTGACTACTGTGGCTATATTCAGATACTAAGATCCAGGAGTGTGAGACCTCCCACTTTGTTGTTCTTCTTCAGAAGTGTTCTGTTTATCCAAGGTCTCTTTCCATCCATATGAAGTTAGTAATTGGCTTTTCCATGTGCTTAAAAATTTTGTTGTTATCTGGATCGGGATTGCATTCAATGTGTAGGTTGCTTTAGGTAGTATTGACATTTTCACAACATTCAGTCTATTTATCCATGAACAAAGCAGGTTCTTCCATTTATGTAGTGCTTTGTTCTATCTTGTAGTTGTGTTTTATAGTTTTCTTTGTATCGGTCTTTTGTGTCTCTGGTAAGGTTTATTCCTAGATATTGTATCTTTTTAGTAGCTTTTGTAAATGGTATCTTTTCCCTTATTTCTTTACCAGAGGATTCCTTGTTGATGTAAAGGAATCTAAAGGATTTTTGTATGTTGACCTTGTATCCTGCCACTTTGGTGAACCTATTAGTTCCAGTCTTTTTTTTTAGTCCCTTGGGTTTTCTATGTACAGGATCATATTGTCCACAAATAGAGATACTTTTACTTGCTCCTTGCTAATTTGTATGCCTTTTCTTTCTCTTTCATGCCTTATTTCCCTGGGCAGGACTTCCAATAAAATGTTAAATAGAAGTGGTGATAGAGGGCATCCCTGTCTGGTTCTGGTTCGTAAGGGGAATGCCTTGAGTCCTTCTCCATTAATAACGATGTTGACCATTGGCTTTACATATATGCCTTTCATTATGTTGAGGAATTTCCCTTCTATCCCTATTTTGCTGAGAGTTCTGAACAGGAACTGGTGTTGGATTTTATCAAATGCTTTTTCTGCATCGATTGATATAATCATATGTTTCTTTTCTTTTTGTTTGTTTATGTGGTGGATTACATGATGGTTTTCCTGATGTTGAACCACCCTTGTAAATCTTGTATGAATCCCACTTGGTCAGGGTGTATTAATTTTTTGATATGTTGTTGGATTCTGTTGGCTAGGATTTTGTTAAATATTTTTGCATCTATGTTCATGAGGGGTATTTTCCTTTTTAGTGGTGTCTTTCACTGGTTTTGGTATTATGATTATGGTTGCTTCATAAAATGAGTTTGGTTGTATTCCATCTTCTTCTATCTTCCAGAATAGCTTGAGTAGCATAGGTGAACACTTCTCTGAATATTTGGTAAAATTCCCAGTTAAGCCATCAGGGCCCAGACTTTTCTTTGTGGGAAGTTTTTTTTATGACCTGGTAAATTTCTTCTTTTGTTATAGGTCTGTTCAAATACTGTATCTCCAAGTGGGATGCTTTAGGTGGGTCTTATGATTCTAGAAACTTGTCCATCTCTTCCAAATTCTCAAATCTGTTGAAGTACAGTTATTCATGATATTCTGTCAGTGTCTTTTTCATATCAGTTGGTCCTGTTGTGATGACACCCTTTTCATTTACAATTCTTGTGATTTGTATCTTCTCTTTCTTTTCTTTGGTTATATTTGCCTATGGTTCATCGATTTTATTAAACTTTTTGAAGAACCAGGTTTTTGTTTTGTTGATTTTCTCTTTGTTTTTGTTTTCTGTTTCATTTATTTCTACTCTGATCTTTATTAGTTCCTTAATTCTAGATACCGTAGGATTGTTTTGTTGTTCTTTTTCTAGTTGTTGGAGTTGATGCATTAGAGTATTGATTTTGTTTCTTTCATCTTTTTCAATGTATGCATTTATTGCTATAAACTGTCCTCTGAATACTGCTTTTGCTGTGTCCCATGGACTTTGGTATGATGTACCTTCACTCTTGTTTGTTTCTAGGATTTTTTTTATTTCAGTTTTTATTTGTTCTATTACCCAGTAGTTCTTGAGCAGTGAATTGTTCAGCTTCCATGTTTGGTGTTTTTTCCTTCATCTTCCAATTATTAATTTCTAATTTTATAACAGCAGCTCTGGTAGCAAAGTGGCTAAGACACTTGCCTGCTAACCAGGCAGCTGGCGGTTCAAACCCACCAGCCACTCCTCGGAAGGAAGGTTGGGCAATCCTACTTCCGTAGTGATACTGCCTCGGAAACCCAAGGAGGGGTCGCTATGAGTCGGGTTTGACTCGACGGCACATAACAACAACAATAATTGTATAGCACTGAGGTCTGAGAAGATGCTTTGTAGTATTTCAGTGCTTTTGAATTTATTGAGGCTTGTTCTCTGTCCTAACATATGGTCTATTCTGCAGAAGGATCCATGTGCACTGGAGAAGAATGTGAATTGTGCTTTTTTGGGGGTGAAATGCTCTGTATATGGCTATGTGGCTGAGTTGGTTGATTATATTGTTGAGCTCTTCTGTATCTTTGTTGAGTTTTTTTCAAGTTGACCTGCCCCTCTGAATGAGATTTTTCTATTGGATGAGTGAGGGTATTGATGGAGAAGGTGGGGTGAAAGACAGGAAGAAGGGAAGCTGCATGTCGCTAGGGGTGGTTTCTAGGGCTTTGAGTGGGTTGCTAATGACGACGTTGTGCTGTTATTCACAGGCACACAGCTCAGGATCAACAAAGCCTCCAGTACTTAGGGGATCGCCACTTTCTGACAGGCTCAGACACACGCAAAAACCCTGCTCTCGAGTCCTTTCCATGCCAAAAAGCTGACCCAAGACACCTGGCCCACACTGTGATCTGCCACGTGAGTTCTCCCAGAGCCCACACACTTGTGGCCCCAATGATCTCTCTGCTTGGGTTTCAGTGGTGCTGGAGGGAGAGAAATGCCTGCTCACACCCAGCAGATGCAAGATTACTGACAGAGTCAATCACCAGCCCCTTCATGCCAAAAAGCTGGGCCCAGCCCTTTCTCGTGATCTCCTGCAGGAGTTCCTCCTAGGGAATACCCACTTGTGGAGTTAATGGTCTCTGCTCAGGTTTAAGCAGTGCTGGAAGTGCCTGCTCACACATAGTGGACTCAAGTTTACTTATGAAACCAGGTGCTGAAGGTAGATCTGTGGGGTGAGTGCTGGTATACTGGTGTGGTGCATCTTCTTCCTTAATTCAGGGAGACCTTTCTCACCTGTCAGTTAGCACTCCCCCAGGAAGGTCTTCAATGGCCTTTCTTGCCTGCCGGTCAGTGTTCTGCAGGACAGATTCCCCTGTTTTTGTTATTTTTCCCCTGACCCTTTTTCCCTTCTATTCCTATTCCCCTGAGTTTGGCACACTCTGACTCAGTGAGTTGTTTAGAGCACCAGAATCCCTATGTCAAACTGCTGCCCAGTTTTTCAGGCACTAAGATGCTAGAGGGAATAAACATGGGGACTGACCAGATGCCATTTTGCAAGTCTCTAACAGATGCTGTCAAATATTATCATTGAATTGGCTATATCGGCCATCAAATATGCCAGCTTTGATTCATGTATTTTTGCAGTTCTGTTGTTATGTGCATATATTTATAATTGCTATATCCTTCTAATGGACTGGCTCTTAATATAAAATTACACTTAATCTTTAATACCACCATTTGTCTGTCAGTTTGTCATACTGTGGTGGCTTGTGTGATGCTGTGAGGCTGGAAGCTATGCCACTAGTATTTCAAATACCAGCAGGGTCACCCATGTGGACAAGTTTCAGTGGAGCTTCCAGATTAAGAAAGACTTGGAAGAAGGAAGAGGCCATCCATTTCTCAAAGAAATGGCCAGTGAAACCCTTAAGAAAAGCAGTGAAACATTGTCTGACATAGTACTGGAAAACTTTATGAACAACCCTGAAACATTGTCCTATATAGTGCCAGATGATGAGCCCCTCAGATTGGAAGGCACTCAAAATACGACTGAGGAAGAGCTGCACCCTCAGAGTACAGCTGACCTTAATGATGGGGAAGGAGTAAAGATTTCAGGGCATCCGTTTGTAACATGGCATGACTCAAAGTGAGAAGAAACAGCTGGAAACATCCATTAATAATCAGAACATGGAATATACGAAGTATGAATCTAAAAACATTGGAAGTTGTCAAAAATGAAATAGAATAAATAAAGATTGATGTCCTAGGCATGAGTGAGCTGAAATGGACAGGTTATAGCCATTTTGAATCAGACACTCATATGATTCACTATACCAGAAACTACAAATTGAAGATGAATGGCATGGCATTCATTATCACAAAGAATGTTTCAAGATCTATCCTGAAGTATAGTGCTGTCAATGACAGGATAATACCCATACACCTACAAGGAAGACCAGTTAATATTACTATTATTCTAATTTATGCACCAACCACCAAAGCCAAAGATCAGGAAATGGCAGATTTTTACCAACTTCTGCAGTCTGAAATTGACCAAACATGCAATCGAGGTGTATTGATTATCACTGGTGAATGGAATACAAAAGTTGGAAACAAAGAAGAATCACCAGAGTTGGAAAATATGGCCATGGTGATAGAATTTTGCAAGATCAAGGACTTATTCATTGCAAATACCTTTTTTTCAACAACACATATGGTGGCTATACATGTGGACTTTGCCAGATGGAGTACACAGGAATCAGATCTACTATATCTGTGGAAAGAGGTGATGGAGAAGCTCAGTACCTTCAACCAAAACAAGGCCAGGAGCTGACTGTGTAACAGACCATCAGCTACTCATATGGAAGTTCAAGCTGAGATTGAAGACAATTAAAACAAGTCCAAGAGAGCCAAAATATGACCTTCATTATGTCCCTCCTGAGTTTAGAGACCATCTAAAGAATAGACTTGATGCATTGAACACCAATGACTGAAAACCAGAGGAATTGTGGGATGACATCAAGAATATCAACCCTGACCAGGTTTGCAGGTCTGGTAGAGCCTGATGAAACCACTGAGACGATGGCCCCTAGCTGCCCTTCAGGTCTGGAATTGAACCCACTCCTGTGGCTTAAAGCCAAACAAAAGACAAGAATATGACCTGAACACTTACATTAGGTAGTCACACTCCTTGGAGAGATCAATAAAGGCAGAATGGAA
>NW_006922098.1:1970184-1971627 GCF_000298275.1 Orycteropus afer afer | reverse complement strand
GACATATCTGACAAGGGACTTATCTCTAGAATTTATAGAAAACTCCAACACCTCAATAACAAAAAGACAAACAATCCAATTAAAAAATGGGCAGAAGACGTGAATAGATACTTCACCAAGGAGGATATTCAAGTGGCCAACAAACATGAAGAAATCCTCACAATTATTAGCTATCAGAGAGATGCAAATCAAAACAATGAGATACCATCTTGCTTCAGCACTAGTAGCAAAGTTCAATGAGGCAGAAAATAACAAATGCTGGCAAGGATGTGGAGAGATTGGAACTCTCATACACTGCTGGTGAGACTGTAAAATGGTACAACCATTGTGAAAAGCAGTATGGCGATTCCTTCAAAAGTTGGAACTAGAAATACCATTTCACCCGGCTATTCCATTACTAGGTATATACCCTAAAGAAGTGAGAGCCATGACAAGAACAGATATATGCACACCCATGCTCATCGCAGCACTACTTACAATAACCAAAAGATGGAAGCAACCTAGGTGTCCATCAACTCTGAGGAATGGATATCCAAACTATGGTACATATACACATTGGAATACTATGCAACCCTAAAGTATAATGTAGAATCTGGAAAACACCGCATAACGTGGATGAACTAGGAGGACATTATGCTGAGTGAAATAAGTCAATCACAGTAGGACGAATATTGTATTAGTCTGTTATTGTAATAGTCAAGGAAATGTTTATCTATGGAAGGACATTTTCTTTGTTGGTTTCCAAGAGTGGTGGGGATGGGAAGGAGCACTGTTAGATAGATAGAGAAAAATATTGATTTGGATGAAGAGAAGGGCAATGTACCAAATGTGATTGATCAATATAGTGGCATTGAGGAAGAGAATGACATAGATAGGTACGTGGCAGTTACAGACAACAAAGTTGAACCCTTTTACACATATAGTACAGCATTGTCAGTGAAAGCAAGCATGGGTATCTGGGGGGTAAGACGGGTGGAGAGGTTGAACTATTAGGTATGTCTATGTAGTGGGGAGTGTACCCGAGAACATGTTTAGGGTTGTCAGACAATGGTCCTATAAGTTTATGTGTATGATCTGAATTCTCAGGTGTATAGTAGATCTGACAAGGGACAAAGTTGTAGTCACTGCTTGGTCACAGCCAGCTACCCAGAGGGACTGAGTAGTTGGACCTGTGAGCTCAGCATCATAGTCACAGGAGACATCAAGCTTAATTGGCATAACATACTACACAAAACATTGTTCCACCTCCTCCTTCGGCGAGTAGTGAATGGGATCTTAAAAGCTTGCAAGCTGCCATGTAGATGCAACGATGCGTCTCTCCTTATCCAGAGCAAAGAAGAATGAAGAAAACCAAAATTCATGGAAACAATTAGCCCTAGCGACTGGTACACCATCCGATCTGCAGCCTATATGACTATGAGAACAGAAGAACTAGATGGTGCC
>NW_006922098.1:1967963-1969240 GCF_000298275.1 Orycteropus afer afer | reverse complement strand
GAACAGATAGAAAGGAAAAAAAGTGGGATAAGAGGAGAGTAGAAAAATGAAGGGAGAATAAGGTAACTGGATTGTGCATGGATTTTTCTAGTTATGTTCACCCACTGGCCCTGGCAGCTGGCTTTTGTGGTAGAATCTGCTCATTCACAAGAGTATCCACAAAGTAGAAAGGAGACTGGTGCAGGAGGGAAGAAGGATAAATCTTGTTTTATGTGCTTACTCTGAGATAGATCAGGCAGTTATGCAGATGTGAAGGACAACTGCAGTCCCTGTGTCTGTTTGGAGAAGTTTGCTGATGGTGCTGTTCAGCCATCAATCAAAGCCATGTGGTTCAAGCCTGCCAGCTGCCTAGAAGAAAAGACAGCCCTCCTCCTCAAGGATCCACATGTCCCAAAGTCCCAGACCTTAGTTCCACTCTGTGCTAAAAAGGGTTACTAAGAGTTGAACTTGAGCCCACTTCCATGGGACCAATTTGGGGTTTGTTTATTTGAAGAGAGTTTCTCTTCTCTTTCCCTTATGCCCTCCTGTACTCTGCAGAGCTTAAGCTACCAAGGTCTGATCTGTTTCCCAGAAAAATCTTCACCCACATGCATGGCTTTAGGTCACCTTGAAATCCTCCTGATCTGGCTGAGTCTTTAACATCCAGGGTTTCCAAGAAGTTCCCCCACCCCCCCCCCCCTTCTTGACCTCCTTTGTGTTTCTAATGACTTCTCTTTTAGTTCCATTGGCTGACCCACTTTTGTTTTTATTTTTCCCAGTCACTTAACCTGCTCTCTGTCCCCATCTTCTCTGGATCTAATACTTTATCTTCTCATTAGATACTATTAATTCCAGGATCATTATTTGTATCTGTTTTACTGAATTTCTCAAAATCTCTATTGAAAGAGACATCTCATGTGCAGCCTGTTATTAGTATGCCATCTTAACTCCTGACTGTGTTTTCAGGTGTTTAAAGACCATTTCTAACTGACTGAGGTAAAGGTGGTAAGCCCTCTTTCTTCTTAGATCCTTTGATTAAGGATTTTTTTTTGTCCATGAATAAGTATGGTTTCAGTTTTACACCGTCAATTTTATCAATGTTTTTCATTAATTCTTCTGGAATTTGGGTCAAAGTTTGGAAAGTTTCCCATACTTCTATGTTAAGACAAAGTTAGTGGATAATGTCTTCATAATTTAACAAGAAAGATTAAAAAAGTATTATACTATGAAATTATGAAAGCAGTGCCACAAAATATGGAAACATATAAGAAAAGTAAAGAAGAAAACAGAAAACAAAA
>NW_006922098.1:1965830-1967275 GCF_000298275.1 Orycteropus afer afer | reverse complement strand
GCTGTGGAGTCGGATCCTACTCACAGCAAACCCTCCTTGGGTTTCTGACACAGTATCACTACAGAAATATGTTGCCCAACCTTCCTTCCAAAGAGTAGCTGGTGGGTTTGAACCACCAGCCTTCTGGTTAGCAGTCAAATGTCTTAGGCACTATTACACCAGAGCTTTTTTAGCAAATAAAAATTCATAATGCATCAAGTATAATACCTCTGTCTATATAAAGTTTATATCAATAATGTAAGGGTGATTCAATATCTGGAAATATATCTACATAATCAATTACTCAAATATTAATGTAGACAAATGTGGTAGTTAAATATGTATGTCAACTTGACTGGGCTTGGTTGAGTGGCTGGGCAGCTGGTGGTAGTTATTCCCCATGATGAGACTGGCAATCAACTCCTTGGTGGGATCTACAACAAGCAGCTAGTAGCTGACTTTGGGATGTGGTCTGCTTCCTGTATATAAGGAGAAGCCTTGGGGATAGTCTCTAGTTTATGGCACACTCAGACCCTGTATGTAGTGCTGGTGTTGTTCAGCAGCCTGCCATGCTCTGCCAACTTGGGGACTTACGATGGACTTAAATTAATGGTCTGCCACTCCTTGGAAGGAAGATAGGGCAATCTACTTCCGTAGTGATACTGCCTCGGAAACTCAAGGAGGGGTCACTATGAGTCAGATCCGACTCTACAGCACATAACAACAACAAGAAATGTGGTTTGGTAACATCAAGAATGTGCCTTTTTACTTGTAAACTTTGGGCTTGTTAGCCTCAGCATCCAGCAGCTGTCTGAGTGAAGAAAAGCCTCTAGCTTCAGTGGGCCGGGAGCAGGAGGCAGAGCTGAAGCTCAAGGCTGAGGCACTTTCACCCAGCCCTAGAGACTGGCAGTCTGAACTTGGACTTAAAGCTTCCAAACTGTAAGAGAATAAACTCCTGTTTGTTAAGGCCATTTCATTTGTGGTATATTATTGTCAGAGTGGTACTAGGTAACCAGAACAACAAATCATATGGTGTTACCAAAAGATGATGGAGCATTTGATTAAATACTCTACCCAGGAAGAAGGAAGATGATGTCATACAGATAACCCGCATGTTTAATCCCTCTTCCAAATGAGAGTCTGAAAACTAGGTACAGCAGATACAAATAATGATATTGGAGTTATGAGCAACTTAGGAGAAGATAAAAATATTAGATTCAGTTACGGTGATGGAAGAGAGCAGATTAAACATTTGGGAAAAAATAAATGAACCTGCCCATCTGGGAAAGACAGAGATAAAAAACAAAAATGAGGGAAAAAACTGTGTAGTCACAGAACTACTAAATGGTGAGGAAGTTAAGAGAGTTGCAAGATAAAATGGACTGTTGTAACAAGTTCTGTACCTTACACCATACACAAAAATGAACTCCAGATGGATCAAAGGCTTAAATGTGAAACCTAAAACT
>NW_006922098.1:1961328-1965030 GCF_000298275.1 Orycteropus afer afer | reverse complement strand
TTTAATAATAATAATAATAAAGAATACAGAGTCACTGTACCAAAAAGAATTGCTCAATGTTCAACCATTTCTGGAGGTAGCATATAATCATGAATCAATGGTATTGAAAGAAGTACAAGCCACACTGAAGGAATTATTGAAAAACAAGGCTCCAGGAATTTATGGAATGACCACTGAGTTGTCTGAACAAATGGATGCCATCCTGGAGGCACTCATCTATGTCAAGAAATTTGGAAGACAGCTACCTGGCCAACTGACCAGAAGAAATCTGTATTTACACCCATTCCAAAGAAAGGTGACCCCACAGAATGTGGAAATTCTCAAATAATATCATCAATATCACATGCAAGTAAAATATTCCTGAAGATCTTTCAAAACTGTTGCAGCAGTATATTGACAGGGAACTTCCAGAAATTGAAGCTTGATTCAGAAGAGGATGTGGAATTAGGGATATCATTGCTGATGTCAGATGGATCTTGGCTTAAGGCAAAGAATAACAGAAATATGTTTTATTAACTATCCAAAGGTATTTGCCTGTGTGAATCATAACAAATTACAGACAACATTGTCAATAATGGGAATTCCAGAACATTTAATGCAGAATCTGTATATAGAACAAGCTGTTGTCATTTGAACAGAGCAAGAGAACACTGCATGATTTAAAATCAAAGAAGGTCTTTTTCAGGTTTATATCTTTCACTATACTTATTCAATCTGTGTGCTGAGAAAATAGTTCAAAAATTTGACTATGTGGAAAAGAATGCAATATCAGCTTTGGAGAAAGACTCATTAACCACTTGTGATGTACAAATGATGCAACCTTGTTTACTGAAAGTGAGAAGGACTTGAAGCATTTACAGATGAAACTAAAGAGTATGGCCTTTGGTATGGATTACACCTCAACAAAAATCCTTATCATTGGGTCTATAAGCAACATTATGGTAAATGGAGAAAATACTGAAGTTTCAATTATTTTATTTTACATGGATCCACAATCAATGTCTATGGAAACAGCAGTCAAGAAATCAACCTACTGAATTAAACAAATATGCTGCAAAAGATTTCTTTAAAGTATTAAAAAGTAAAGCTGTCACTTTGAGGACTAAGTTGTGCCTGACCCAAGCCATGATGTTTTCAATCACCTCATATACATTTGAAAGTTGGACAATGAATAAGGAATAATAAATAATGGAGGCATTTGAATTATGGTATTGGCAAAGAATATTGAATGTACCTTGGACTTCCAGAAGAATAGACAAATCTCTCTTGAAAGAAGTACAGCCAGAATGCTTCTTAGAAGTGAGATAGCAAGACTTCATCTCACTCTCTTTGGACATGTTATCAGGAGAGACAAGTCCCTGAAGAAGGAAATCATGCTTCATAAATTAAAGGGTCAGGACAAAAATGGGGGAACCCCAAGGACATGGATTGACACAGTGACAGCAACAATGGGCTAAAACAAAGCACCAATTATGAAGATGGAACAGAGCCAGGTATCATTTTGTACTGGTGCATGTAAGGTTGTTTTGAGTTGAAACAATTTGACAACACATAATAGCAACAATGCTCACTTAATATAGTCTCAAAATTTATAAAGGAAACTCCAACAGAATTAAAAGGAGAAATAGAAAGATATACAATTATAGTATGAGATTTTAATATACCACTTTCAATGACAGATAGTGTAACAAGAAAGAAAATCAACAAAGAAAGAGACTTGAAGTACATGATTAACCAATTGGCTCTTACAGACCTATATAGAACACTACACCCAAAAGCAGCAGACTATATATACATTTATCTCCAATGATGATGAATCACTCTTCAAAATAAACCATATTTTAGAACACAAAGAAAATCTCATTAAATTTTAAAAGATTGAAACCTTATAAAGCATCTTTTCTGACTATAATGGAAATGAATCTAGAAATCAATAACAGGAATAATATTAGGGAAAAAATACATATGAGAAAATTAAATGACACACTACTAAATACTAATGGACTCATCAACAGAGGAAATCAAGAGAGAAATAAAAAGAAAATTAAAATTGAAACAAAATGAAAACACAATATACCAAAACCTATGGTGAGAGCTATGCTCACAGGGAAATTCAAAGCATTAAACACTTACATTTTACAAAAAGAAAGATGCCAGAACAAAAGCTTAATTTTACAACCTGAGGAAATAGAAAAGAAAGGCAAAAGTAGCACAAGAATGAAAATAATGAAGATCAGAGCAGAAATAAATGAAGTAGAGAATAGAAATGCATCAGGAAAAATATCAAAGAAACCAGAAGTTTGTTATTTGAAAAGATTAATAAAATAGATAAACCACTGCCTATAATGACAAAGAAAAAAATAAGAGGATGCAAATAACAAAAATAAAAAATTAAATTGGAGAGATTGCAATAGATACAACTGAGATAAAGATAATGAGAATAGTATGAAAAACTGTACTCCAGCAATCCTGAAAATTTGGATAAATTGGACAAATTCCTAGAAACACATCACTTACATAAACTAACACAAAAAGAATTAGAAAATATCAACAGGCCCAGAACAAGAAAAGAGATTGAAATAGGCGTGAAAAACCCCTCAATAAAAAAACCCTGTTATCAGATGGGAATTGTATCAAATATTTAGAAAAGAATTCACGTCAATCCGAAACCAACTCTTCCAAAACATAAGAGGAAGAAGTACTCTCTAACTCATTCTACGAAGGCAGCATTACCTTGACACCAAAGGCAGATAAAGATATTAAGAGAAAATAAAATTACTATTATCCATCATCAATATAGATGCAAAATTTCTCAAAAAAATTTTAATGAAAAGAATGTAAAGACATATTAAGAGAATTATACACCTTGAGTAAGATTTATTTCTGGAATACAAGAATGATTTGATATTAGAAATTCAAATGATGAAATACATCACATTAATAACACAAAAGAAAAGATCACATAATCATCACAATAGATGAAGAAAAGACATTTGAAAAAATAAAACACCCTTTCCTGAAAACACTCCCAACACAATCAGAAACAGAAGACTAACTCATTAACATGATGGCGATTATCTATGAAAAAAGAACTGTCACTATTATACTAAATGTAGAATGACTATTATTCCCTTGAGAGTGGTAATGAGACAAAGTTGATCATTATTACCACTTCCACTCAACAGTGTATGGAAAGTGCTAGCCAGGAAAAGAAAAAGATATAAATGTAACCCAAATTTGGAAAGAAGAGTAAAACTATATTTGCAGATAGCATGCTCAAATACATAGAAAATACTAAAGAATCCACAAGTAACCTGCTGGAACTAATGTAGAAATTTTACAAAGTTGTAGGGTACAAGATCAACACACAAAAATCAGTTGGCTTTCTACACAAGAACAAGGAGAAATCTGAAAGGAAATCAAGAAAACAATTCCATTTATGTTAAAAATTAAAATACATAACAATAAGCCTAACTTGTTGTTGTTGTTGTTAGGAGCCGTCGAGTTCTTCTGACTCATAGCGATCCCATGCACAGCAGAAATAAACACTGCCCGATCCCGGGCCAGCTCCATGATGCCTGCTATACTTGAGCCCGTCATCACAGCCACGGTGTCAATCCATCTCATTGAAGGCCTCCCCCTCTTTCATCGACCCTCCATCCTACCAAGCATGACATCCTTCTCCAGGGAATGGTCCCTTCT
>NW_006922098.1:1959373-1960530 GCF_000298275.1 Orycteropus afer afer | reverse complement strand
AGAAGTGGATGGCCTCTTCCTTCTTCCTAGTCTGTCTCAGTCTGTAAGCTGGGATGATACCTGTGCAGCATGTGCATCCCACTGGGTTAGAAACACCAGTGGCTCAGCCTCAAAACTCACATCAACACAGTAGGACAAACCGACAGACATGTTTGCCTCCCTGTTGAAAACCTCTCATACCACCCTTACCTGGGTCCCTGTGGCAAGTTCCATTGGTATGGAAATTATAATACTTTTAGAAGATAACAGAGGAGAAAACTTCAGGTTCTAGATTTATTCTAACAGTCTCAATGATTTTATCCAATCTTTTATTATTTCATTTCATCCAGGTAAGAATTTCATCTTCATTAAACATTCCCAAAGTTTCTAAACTTCCTTGATGTCTTACTGTAGTGTTTAAGTACATATAATTGGAAAATGAGAAGACATGTATCAAAATGCAAATTAGTATTTGGGTGACCTTGAGCCTCAGATATATTTCCTGAAAAATGAGGTTAATAATATTTTCAACATCATAGGGACGTTTTTGTGTATATTAAGGGTGATCTACTTCTGTAGAGATACAGCCTCAGAAACCCAAGGAGGAGACTCTACGAGCTGGAGAATGACTCGATGGCAGTGAGCTTGGTTTTCAGGGTGATAATGTGTATAAAATTTTTACTTTTATACTAGGTTAAATGAAAAACAAAAGCCATATTAGCTACAATCTTCTGCTTGGCATACACAACAAAATAAGCTCAGCACAGAAAATTATATGCAACAAATAAATCAGCAATACCACTAAAAAGACATAAGAAAATGACACCAATAAATTTATACTTGTTTATAATTACACTGAATGTAAGTAGATGAAATGCACCACTGAAAAGACAGAGAGTTGCAGACAGGATAAGAAAACATGAACCAACAATATGGTGCCTACAAAACACACCTTAGAGTTCCAGTAAGATGGTGGAATAGGCAGCAAGACTGCACAGACCCTCTTTAACAAAGAAAAGGGAAACCAGTTAACACAGGTACAGAAGATAATCTTGGACCCCTGAGCTTTGAAGGGAAGGATATAGAAGTGGACTAAACTCCAACTAGCAGAATAATTTGCATGAAAATACCAAAAAAGGAGATATATGGAGTTGCGGTCTGGCAGCGATCTTGACGGC
>NW_006922098.1:1957596-1959017 GCF_000298275.1 Orycteropus afer afer | reverse complement strand
GGCAGGAATTCCATCCCTGTCTGTGTGCTCCAAAGGAGCCTGAGAGTCCTGCCCCTCCCTGTCCAGATTTTTTTCTTTTTCTTTTCTTTTTTTTTTCAGTTTGTTTTTATCTGTTTTAAAACTACTGCTATTATTATTACTTTAGTATTTTTATTACCATCCTTTATTCTTCCCTTCCCAGGTTCTAGTTTTCAGCTTTTTTTCTTTTCCCTGTTCCTGGTACCAATTTTTTTGTTTTTCTTTCTCATGGGAAACCCCATTTCTTATTTTCTTTTTGTGTTTATCCCATTTTTTCCTTCATTATTCTCCATCTCTACTTTTTTCTCTTAATGTCCTCTCCCCAGATATTGCAGTGTTTTTTGTTTTGTTTTGTTTTTGCTTTTTTCCCTTTTCTCTTTTTTGGTTACTGTTGCTGTGTGATTACATGGTGTGTTTTTTCTCCATTTGCTTTTACTTTTTTGATGGTTATTCAATTGTTATTTTTGTCTAACTGATTGGGAGACAGCAAGAGTCCCCATATGACATAACAACACCCACAACTCCTGCAGCTTCACTTACTGAGTGAGTGACCACCTCCTTCTCCACAAACAGGCCTATGCTAAACAACCACCAAGAAAAGACTGACTCACTCTTGGCTGCTCTTCACAAACAGTAAACAGAGATCTAAATACACCAAGGTCATAATGTCTCAGAGACAACAGACCATCACACTACACACAAAGAAGCAAGATAAAGTGGTAGAAACAAGGGAGCAGGATACAGTCCCAGAAAATATTCCTGGGGAAGAAACAGCATTGGAACTCCGTGATAAGAAATTCAAAAGAATTATATTTAGGTATCTTTCAAAGGATTGAGAGACAGATCAAAGAAAACACAGACAAAACCCTAGAAGAATTTTGGAAGAAAATAAAAGAACAAAGTGACAAAGTAAATGAAAAATTAGAAGAAATGATTCAAAATCTACAGAGAGAAATCCAGATGATTAATAATAAATTGTCAGAAATAGATAACACATTGAAAAGGCAAAGGGGTAGAACTGATGCAATGGAAGACAGAATAAATATAATTGAAGACGAATGCCTGAATACTTCTATGGAAAGGGATCAATTAGAAAAAAGATCAAAACAAAATGAAGAAAGCCTAAGGATCATGTGGGATACCATCAAAAGAAATAACCTACATGTCACTGGAATTCCAGAACAGGAAGAGAAAAATAAAACTACTGAGAAAACTGTCCAAGATTTCTTGGAAGAGAACATTCCTGATGTAAGGAAAGATGAGAATATATCAATTTAGAAAGTCCAACGAAGCCCAAAAAGGATAGACCCCAAAAGAAAATCAAGGCATATCATCATCAAACTTATCAAAACCAAACACAAAGACAAAATCCTGAAAGCAGCATGGGAAAAACAAAAAGTTAC
>NW_006922098.1:1955167-1956437 GCF_000298275.1 Orycteropus afer afer | reverse complement strand
ACAACATAGAGACAAAGACAAACATAGACTAAATATCAAAGGCTGGAAAAAGATATATCAAGCAAATGGCAACCGTAAAAGAGCAGGAGTTGCAATATTAATTTCTGATCAAATTGACTTTAAGACAAAAACCACCATATGAGACAAGGAAAGACATTATATAATGATTAAAAGAATAATTGAACAAGAAGATACAACCATAATACATATCTATGGAGCCAATGAAAAAGCCCCATAATACATAAATCAGAATTTAAAAGAGTTGAAAAGTCAAATAGTTGACTCCATAGTCATAGTGGGAGACTTTAATACACCACTTTCTTTGAAAGATAGAACAACTGGAAAGAAACTCAACAAAGATGCAGAAGAGCTAAACAATACAATCCACCAACTTGACCTTATAGACATCTACAGCATACTTCACCCAACAACAGCACAATACAAATTCTTTTCCAGTGCACATGGAACATTTTCCATGATAGGCCATATGTTAGGCTATAAAGCATAGCTTCTTAAATTTAAAAACATTGTAAAACTGGAAAGCATCTTCTCAGATCATAATGCTATTAAATTAGAAATCAACAATAGGAAGATCAATTGAAAAAGAGTAAACACGTGGAAACTGAACAACAGCCTCCTTAAGAAAGACTGGGTAAGAGAAAAAATAAAAAGTGAAAATCAAAAATCCCTTGAATCAAATGAGAATGGAAACACAACATACCAAAATCTTTGGGACCCTGCAAAAGCAGTGATCAAAGGCCAAAATGTAGCAATGAATGCACATATCAAAAATGAAGAAAGAGCCAAAATGAACACTTTAAATCAACATATCCAACAATTAGAAAAAGCACAGTAAGAAAAGCCTACAGTCACCAGAAGAAAGGAAATAGCCAAGATTCAAGCAGAAATCAATGAAACAGAAAATAGAAGGGCTGTAGAAAAATATCAAGACCAGAAGTTGGTTTTTTGAAAAGATCAATAAAATTGACAAACCACTCACAAATTTAAGAAAGAAAAGAGGGAGAGAATACAAATAACATGAATAAAAAATGAAATGGGTGACATCACAACAGAACCAACTGAAATAAAAAGGATAATATCAGAATACTATGAAGAAATGTACACCAACAAATTTGAAAATCTGGAAGAAATGGACAGATTTCTAGAAACACATCACTTACCCAAACTAACACAGACTGATGTGGAAAAGTTGAACTGATCCATAATAAAAGAAGAAATTGAACAGGTCATCAAAAAATTACAAAAAAAA
>NW_006922098.1:1953508-1954044 GCF_000298275.1 Orycteropus afer afer | reverse complement strand
GTTGGATTCCTCTACACCAGCAAAGAGATTGCTGAAAATGAAATAAGGAAATCAATACCATTTACAATAGCTACCAAAAAATAAAATTCTTGGGAATAAATCTTACCAGGGACATAAAAGACCTGCACAAAAAAACTTTAAAAAAACTACTTCAAAAAACCATAAGAGATCTATATAAATGGAAAAACATCCCATGCTTGTGGATAGGAAGATTGAACATTGTGAAAATGTCAATTTTACCCAAAGAAATATATACATTCAATGGAATCCCAATCCAGATCCCATCAATATTTTTTAAGGATATGAAAAAACCAATCACTAACTTTATTTAGAAAGGAAAGAGACCCTCGATAAGCAAAGCACCACTGAAGAAGAAGAACAAAGTATGAGGTCTCACACTGCCAGGTCTCAAAACCTACTATATAGTCACAGTAGTCAAAACTGCCTAGTATTGGTACAGTGACAGACACATAGACCAATGGAATAGAATTGAGAACCCAGAAATAGATCCATCGACCTATGGTCAGCTGATCTTT
>NW_006922098.1:1947455-1952469 GCF_000298275.1 Orycteropus afer afer | reverse complement strand
CCAGGTTTGCTGGTCTGATAGAGCCTGGTGGAACCACTGAGAGTATGGTGCCTAGCTGCCCTTCAGGTCTGGAATTGAACCCACACCTGTGGCTTCTAGCCAAACAAAAGACAGGCATATAAGTTGATTCACTAAAGAAGATTCACTTCTTGGAGAACACAATCATGGGAGAAAGAAGGGCTGTTCATGCAGAGGGAGACAGTTCAGGGGGCAGGAGTGCATGGAAGGATGGACACAGAGAAGAGATAACTATTGGGAGGAAGTGGGAGGGGAGCTGTTTCATTGGGGTAAATTGTAGTTAATGTCATGAGACAATGTGTGTGTGAACTGCTGTATGGAAAGTGAATTTGCTCTGTAAACTTCAACCCAAATCACAGTTCAAATAAATAAATAAATAAATAATGGTAATAAGAAGAAGTGAGAATGGCCAGATTTTTTCCAAAAAAAAAAAAAAAGTTTTTGAAAGAAATACCATTTCATCCAGCAATCCCATTACTAGGTCTATGTCATAAAGAAGTGAGAGGCAGAACATGAATAGATATATGCACACCCATGCTCATCTCAACACTATTCACAATAGCAAAAAGATAGAAACAAACTAAGTGCACATCAACTAAGGAATGGATAACCAAACTGACACATACACAATGGGATTCTGTGCAACCCTCAGAATAATGTAGAATCTGCAAAACATAGCATATTGTGGATGAACTTGGATGACATTGTGCTGAGTGAAATAAGTCAATTTCAGAAGGACAAATATTGTATTAGTCCAATTTTGTAAAAAGTCTAGGAGAGGTATATGCATGGAAGAAACTTTCTTTGTTGGTTACTTTGTATGGGAAGGGACTGGAGGGAAAATTCATAGATAGGTTGAAAAAAATATAGACACTGAATATTATTATTGGTTACCAGGATTAGGAGGGAAGGGGAAGAGGAAGTTTTGTTTGCTGCACAATGAGTTCATGCTAATGGTGGTGGAATATATTTGAGAAAGGATAGCAATAATGGTGGCACTATATATATATATATATATATATATATATATAATGTAATCAATATCCCTGAGCTGTAAGTGTGGAAGATGTTATACTGGAGAATATCTTCTTGTGTATGTTTTCACCACAAAAATAAATAAATAAATAGATAAAGAGGAAGAAGAAGAAAAAGAAAGAAAAGAAAAAAGACTAGACTTTGGTTCCTTGAAAAGATTAATAAAATCTACAAACCACTGAAACATTTAACAAAGGAAAAAAAAAAAGAAGATGCAAATAACATGAATAAGAAATTAAACTGTGATGTCACAGAAGAATTAACCAAAATAAAAAGGATATAATCTGGATACTGTAAAGTACTGTACTGTAACAATTTTGAAAATGTAGAAGAAATGGACAAATATCTGGAAACATGTGACCTACCTAAACACAGACTGAGGTAGAAAATTTGAACGGACCCATAACAAAAAGAAGAAACAGAATGGGTCATAAAAAATTTCCCACACGAAAGAAGTCCTGGCCAAGATGTTTTCACTGGAGAATTCTACCAAATGTTCAGAGAAAAGCTGACACCAATCCTACTGAAACTATTCCACAACATAGAAAATGATGGAATCCTTCCAAATTCATTTTATGAAGCAAGCATAACCCTGATACCAAAACCAGGCAAAGACATCACTAGAAAGGAAAACCTCAGACCAATATGCCTCACTAACATAGATGGAAACATCCTAGTGAATAGAAACCAAAGCTATACCGCCCCCTCCCCAGAAAAAAATCATTCGCTATGACCAAGTAGGATTCAGAACAGGTATTCAAAAATGGTTCAACATTAGACAAGAAGTCAACATAGTCCATCACATAAATAAAACAAAGGAAAGGAACCACATGATCATATCAGTTAATGCAAAAAAGGCATTTGATAAAATTGAACATCCATTCCTGATTAAAAAATAATAATAATAAGCAAAATAGGAATAAAAGAGAAATTCCTGATTGTAACAAAGAGCATATAGGCAAAACTAACACCCAACATTATTTTCAATGGAGAGAGTCTGAAAACTTCCTTTTGTGAATGGGAACCAGACAAGGAGGCATTCTATCATTAACTTCTATGCAACATTGTATTGAATGTCCTAGAGAAGGCAAAAAGGCAGGAATGGGAAATAAAAGGCACACAAATTGGTAAGGAAAATTTCAATCTATCCTTATTTGCAGATGATATCTTCCTACACAGAATATCCCAGAGACTCAGCAAGAAAACCACTGGAACTAATTGAAAGATTCAGCAAAGTGGCAGGATGTAAGACCAACAACAAAAATCAGTTGGCTTCCTCTACATCAACAAAGAGATCTCTGAAAAGGAAATAGGAAAAGATTACCATTTACAATAGCTTGCAGGAAGATAAAATAATTAGGAATAAATCTTTCTAGGGACACACAAGACCTATGCAAAGAAAACTACAAAACGTTACTACAAGACATTATAAGAGACCTACATAAATGGAAGAACATCCTATGCCAATGGACAGGAAGACTGAAGATTATGAAAATGTCAATACTACCCAAAACAGTCTATAGATTCAATGCAATCTTGATCCATATTCCATCCACATTCTTTAAGGCCCTGGAAAAACCAATCACTTCTTTTATATGGAAAAGAAAGAAACCTCAGATAAGCAAAGCACTACTGAAGAACAAAGTAGGAAGTTTTACATTTCCCAGTCTGAAAATCTACTATGGTGGTCAAAACAGCCTTGTATTCATATAATGACAAACACATAGAGTTGTTGTTGTTGTTATGTACCTTTGAGTGGTACCTGACTCATAGCGATCCCTCCTTGGGTTTCTGAGGCAATATCACTACATAAGTAGATTGCCCAACCTTCCTTTTGAGGAGTGACTGGTAGATTTGAACTGCCAGCCTTCTGGTTAGCAGTCAAGTGTCTTAGGCACTATGCTACCAGAGCTCCAACACATAGAGTAGTGGAATAGAATTGAGAATCTAGAAGCACATTCATCCATCTATGGATAGCTGATCTTTGACAAAGACCCATAACCCATTAAATGAGGAAGAGATAGTTTCTTTAACAAATAGTACTGGAAAAACTGAATATTGTGTTTTAAGAAAAATGTACCAAGACCCATACCTCATTTGTTGTTGTGTGCCGTCGAGTTGGCCCCGACTCATAGTGATCCCTCCTTGGGTTTCCGATGCCCAACCTTCCTTCCGAGGAGTGGCTGGTGGGTTTAAACCGCCAGCCTTCTGCTTAGCAGTCAACTGCCTTAGGCACTATGCTACCAGAGCTCCCCCATGCCTCATACCATACAAAAAAACTAACTACAGCTGGATCAAAAAACTAAATGTAAAACCTAAAACTGTAAAGTTCATCAAATAAAAAAATAGGGGCAAATTTAGGGGTCCTAATTTGTGGCAGGCAACTCTGGTGGTGTGGTGCTTAAGCCTTCTGCTAAACAGAAGGCTGGTGGTTAAAATCCACCAGCCACTCCTCAGAAGGGAGATTGGGCAATCTACTTTACAGTGATACTGCCTCGGAAACTCAAGGAAGGTTCACTATGAGTCGAATCCGACTCCACGGCAGTGTGTTGCGTTAGTTGTTTGCATAATTTGTGGCAATAGACCATAACACATAACCAAAAATGGACAAAAAGAAGATAAACTAGATGGCTGGAACCCTGTGAAAAATAAATTTTTATGTGCATCAAAAAATTCTTCAAAAGAGTAAAAATAAAACCTACAGATGGGGAAAAAATATTGGGCAAAAAAATGTCCCACAAGGCACTTATGCTTAAAATTTATATGAAACATCAACACCTCAATATCTGAAAAACAAATAATCCAATTCAAAAATGGGGAGAGGATACGAATTGATACTTCACCAAAGAAGATATTCAACAAACACGTGAAGAAATATTCATGATCATTAGCCATTTGTGAGATGCAAATCAAAACAACAAAGAAGTATCATCTCACTCCAGCAATAATAGCAAAGTTAAGTGAGAAAACAGCAAATGCTGGTAAGGGTGTGGAGAGATTGCAACTCTAATACACTGCTGGTAGGCTGTAAAATGTAACAACCACTATGAAAAATTATGGCAGTTCCTTAAAATGTTGAAAATTGAAATACCATTTGATTCAGCCATCCCACTGCTAGGTATAGATCCTAAAGAAGTGAGAGGCGGGTCATGAAATGATATATGCACATCCATGTTCATCACAGCACTATTCATAATACCAAAGAGATGGAAACCACCAAAATTCCCATTTTATCAACTCCCATTTCATCAATAGATGAATGGATATCCAAACTGGGGTACATATGCACAATGGCATACTATACAACATTAAAGAATAATGAAGAATCCTTGAAACACCTCATAAAGTGGATGAACTTGGAGGAAATTTTGCTGAACGTAATAAATCAATCACCAAAGGAGAAATATCGTATGAACTCACTACTATAAAAAAAAAGTCACAGAAATGTTCACACACAAAAGGAAATTTTCCCTTTGATTGCCAAGGATGGGAGGAGAGGGAAAGGCAAATTGCTAGCTAGATAAGAAACATGTATTAATTTGTGTGAAGGGAAGGCAATATACCAGCACAATAACACTAAGGAAAATGAAGACACAGAGAGGTCCACAAGAAGTACAGACAACAAAGGTAAATACTGTTATATATACAATACTGTATTATTAGTAATAACAAACATTAATCTATGTGTATATTCATAGTTATTTAAAAGAAAAAGAAAAAAATCATGAACTATGTTTGTCATATTTATAAACCGTTTGAATCAGAGGTCAATACGAAAGTTGGAGAAGCTTTCATTAGTTCTTATGAGGAACTTCTGTTTCCTATTTTTGTTCCCTGTCCTCTCTTTGGTGTCTGACCTCCTAGTGGGTGAAATAAGCCATCAGCCACCACAGCTTGAGCTTCTGCAACCAATTTCACCCTGTACCACAGGCTAACAGCTGGAGGCAAGGCTTGCTTAATT
>NW_006922098.1:1946321-1946880 GCF_000298275.1 Orycteropus afer afer | reverse complement strand
CATAGTGGAGCTTAGGAAAATACCTCCTGGGAGAAGTCCACAGTTGGTAAACAAATGTTAAAGGTGTGCATTATTTGCATTAAGTACAATATCTGATGGCATAGTGGTTAAAGTGTTTGCCTGCTAACCAAAGGTCAACAGTTCAAACCTACCAGCCACTCTGGGGAATAAAGAAGGGGTGGCTTACTTCTGCAATGATTTACGTCCTGGGAAACCCAATGGGTGTCTCTTTGAGTCAGAATCCACTTGATGGCACTGAGCTTGGTTTGGTTTTATACAAAAGCCTATCTTAATTTTGTGACGTAGCAAAATTTAATGATAATGAAATACTAATCAAAATTATGTAATTTTTTAAAGCTACTGCTACTGTTGCATCCAACTGAATTCAAGTCCCAATAACTGACCTAACAGAATAACCAAATAAAATAACATAGGCATAATAAAGGATGTGAATTAAAGACTTAATTTGGAGAAGTGGGAAGATGACAACCATGTCAGATTAAACAACTTCAAAATTGTTGTTCTGTACTGGAGCTACTTATTGATACCCTGCATTTCG
>NW_006922098.1:1937831-1946216 GCF_000298275.1 Orycteropus afer afer | reverse complement strand
ATAATAATAAAATAGTCTATTCTTGGAAAGATGACTCTACTTTCTTATTATAAATAGGACAGAACAATGAAACCCAAATCTATGCTTGTGGAGAATTATTCTTACCATGAAGTTAACTAACCTATGAGAAATTATCATAATCAGACATTGGCCTTACTAGCCTTTTATTCTAACATTAATTGTTGTTAGGTGCCATTGAGTCACTTTCAACTCATAATGACCCTATGTACAACAGAATGAAACACTACCTAGTATTGCACCATCCTCACAATTGTTGCTATACTTGAGCTCATTATTATACACATAGCTCTTAAAAATTAATTAAAAGTTTATTACCACAATAGAAAAATGTGAAAAAGTCATGACTAAGGAAACAGCAAAAGGCAAACAAATAACCAAAATAATAGAAAATAATATTTAACCTTCATGGTAATAATAAAAATGTGAATTGTAACAAAATGATTAAACATTTTTCCAAAGATTAAAAAAGGGTAGCTCTTGTGATGTAGGGCCTAAGGCATTTGACTGCTAACCAGAAGGCTGGTGGTTCAAATCCACCAGCTGCTCCTTGGAAGGAAGGTTGGGCAATCTACTTCCCTAGTGATACCCCCTCGGAAACCCAAGGAAGGATCACTATGAGTCTAATCTGACTCGACGGCAGAGAGTTTCTTTTTTCTTTGTTTTTGAGGATGAAAACATGTTATAAAAATTCTAATACCCAGGGTTGAAATGAGGATTTTGTCCTCTTTACACATTACTGATGTGACTAAAACAGGTTTATATACATGACGATTTTTTGTATGGCTAATTTGGTAGCCCTTCAGTGTAAGTAGTTAAAAAAAACATGAGCTTCAGATAATGGGCTTCTGAAGTTAATGAACCTTCAGTCTACTGTAGTATACTGGTCGAGTGCCCTGGCTTTGAAGTCAGATGGGACTTAAGTTATTGGAGACTGGACTCTTGACTTCAAGTGTTTCCTAAAAATGAGAAGCAGTAATAGTATTTGAGTTTTGTTTATACACTTTTTAACAAGGATTACATAGTATCATGCACATAAAAGGCTCAGATTAGAGTCTGGAAAAAAGTTATTTCCCTATGAATGTAAAACTATATATATGTGTGTGTGTGTGTGTGTGTGTGTGTGTATACACACACACACACACATATATACACTAGTATCCACCTAGATGAAGAAAACAAAAAGTCATTAAAAAGACAGGAAAGGAAGAAGAGACAAAAATCGATGTCAAATGAGACCCGAAACTTGCTCTTGAATGGAAAGTAGCTAAAGCAAATGGAAGAATTGCTGAATTAAAGGAGCTGAACTTCTGTTTTCAAAGGGTGACAGGAGAAGACAAAGTAAAGTATTATAATTAAATGTGCAAAGACCTGGAATTACAAAACAAAAAAGGACGAACATGCTCAGCATTTCTCAAGTTGAAAGAACTGAAGAAGAAATCAAGCCTTGAGTTGCAGTCTTGAAGAGTTTTGGGGGCAAAATATTGAACGATGCAGGAAACATCAAAAGAAGGTTGACGGAATACACAGTCACTACACCAAAACAAGTTGATCTACGTTCAGTCATTTCAGGGGGTAACATATGATCAAGAACCAATGGTAATAAAAGAAGATGTACCAAGCTGTCCTGAAGGAATTGGCAAAAAACAAGGCTCCAGGAACTGATGTAATACCCATTGAGGCATTTCAAAAAATGGATGCAGTGTTAGAGGCACTCATTCTGTCAAGATATTTGGAAGCCAGCTACCCGGCCAACCAAGTGGAAGAGATCCATATTTGTGCTCATTCCAAAGACAAATGATGGGACAGAATGCAAAAATTATGCAATGATACCAATAATAATCACACATAAGTAAAGTTTTGCTGAAAACAATTGAAAAAAAGGTTGCAGCAGTATATTGACAGAGAACTTCCAGAGGTTCAAGCTGGATTCAGAAGAGGACGTGGAACAAGGGATATCATAGCTGTTGTCAGATGGATCTTGGCTTAAGGCAAAGAATACCGGAAAGATGTTTACCTATATTTTACTGACTATGCAAAGGCATCCAACTGTGTGAATCATAACAAATTATGGATGGCATTGAAAAAATAAGAATTCTAGAACACTTACTTGTGCTTATAAGGAGCCTGTACATAGACCAAGAGACAGTTGTTTGAACAGAACAAGGCGATTCTTTGTGGTTTAAAATCACAAAAGGTGTGTGTCAGGGTTGTATCCTTTCACCATACATATTCAATCTGCATGCTGTGCAAATACTCTGAGAAGCTGGACTATATGAGGAAGAATGCAGCATCAGGGTTGGAGGAAAACTCATTAACAACCTGATAAATGCAGATGACACAACCTTGCTTGGTGAAAGTGAGGATGACTTGAAGCACTTACTGATGAAGATCAAAGACTTAGGTATGGATTACACTTCAACATAAAGAAAACAAAAATCTTTACAACTGGATCAATAAGTGATATTATGATAAATAAAGAAAAGTTTGAAGTTGCCAGGGATTTCATTTTCCTTGGATCCATAGCCAAAACCCATGGAAGCATCAGTCAAGAAATCAGAGGACTTATTGCACTTGGCAAATCTCTTTCAAGTGACATCTTTAAAGTGCTAAAGAGTAAAGATGCTGTTTTAAAGACTAATGTGCCCCTGACCTAAGCCATGGCATTTTCTATACCCTCATAGGCATGTGAAAGATGAGCAATGGATAAGTAAGACCACAGAGGAACTGATCCATTTGAATTGTGGTATTGGTGATGTATACTGTAAATACTATGGACTGCCAGAAGAATGAGCAAATCTATCTTGGAAGAAGTACAGCCAGAATGCTCCTTAGAAGCAAGAATGGCAAGACTTTGTATCACTTACTTTGGTCATGATGTCAAAAGAGACCAGTCCCTGGAGAACGATATCATGCTTAGTAAAGTAGAGGGTCAACCAAAAAGGGAAAGACCGTCAAGGAAATGGATTGACACAGTGGCTAAGATGATGGCTCAAGCATAGCAAATATTGAGAGGCTGATGCAGGACCCAGCAGTGTTTTTTCCTGTTGTCACTATGAGTTGGGATCTACTCAATGGCACCTAATAACAACTATATCCAGCTAGATATAAGAGTCTGCAAGCACCAGTGAAATACTGGGGAACCCTAAAGAATAATGTCAAATCTGCAAAACACCACACAACATTCACTATTGTAAAGAGTCGAGGAGAGATTTATACTAGTAAAGAAACTTTCTTTGTTGGTTACCAGGGATGGGAGGCAAGGGGAGGCTAAATTCCTAGATAGGTTGAAAAAAAATACATACAGAAACCAAAGATTATTAGTGGTTACTAGGTAGGGGTAGGCAGGAGGGGAAAAGGGGATCCTTTTGTTGGTGGGCAATGAGTTAATGCTAATGGTGGTAGAATAGTTTGGAAAAGGATAGCAATAATGGTGGTACAACATGAAAAATGTCATCAATGTCCATGCTCTGTAAATGGGGAAGTTACTGTGTTGGCAAATGTCTTGTGGTGTATGTTTTCACCACAATAAAAGTTAAAAAAAAAAAAGTGGGTCTGCTGCAGGCTCCAATTAAATATCCATGAGAAGGCTATATTTTCATTATCTGTAAAGAGATAGATGAAGTAGAAAGTTTATTGATTATGTGGATGATAATAAGAATATATAGGTCTTCATTCAGTACTCTAATTCAAATTTTCCTGTGTAATTTTTCTCTCATAATTGATTCAGTTATTTATTTTTATTGCTAGCAAGAGTCGACAAACTTTTTCAACAAATGCCTAGTTAGTAAATATTTTTGGCTTTGTAGTCTATGCTGTCTCTGTGACAACTACTCAACTTTGTTATTGTAAGGCCAAAGCTGACAAACATAATGTATTAATAAATATATATATGGCTACTTCCAAGTAAAACTTTCTGCAGGACAAAACCGGCCCATAGACAATTGTTTCACAATCTCTGGTATAGAGCATATATGCTATATGCATATATAGATAGAGAAAATTACCTAAATACTTTTTTTAGGAAATACTCCTTAACACAAGAAAACAATAAAATTAAGGAGATCTGGAGGATTTTTTAAAACAAACTCTTTTGAAAATATTTAACCTACTAAAACAGTAACTAGTAACAAAAGCAGCATTATGATTCTACAACTCTTAATATATCTCCCATGCTGGAAAATTATATAAGTCATTTTAATAAATCTATTTAAATATTAGTTGATAAATAACTGTGAAAATGCATCACATTCAAAATAACAAATAGGAAATACATCAGCTATCAACTATTCTGCATCATAACAGAAGCTGTTTTGTACGGAAAAACACTTGAATCAATGCAATGGAAAAATAAATTAAAGAACATCTGAAAAATGTTTCATACTTAAACATGGCAACTGGCTCTGTTCTTAGCCCTCTGAATTGTTTTTAAACCATTATATCTTTTTCCTTCTTTTTTTCTCAAAATTAAAAAAAAAAAAGTATGCATTCAAATGCTAGGCTCTATCTACATGCCGTAGAGTTCCTCACTTAAGATATGAAAAAAGTAATGCATCTGTAACTGTTGTGTCGTTGTTAGGTGCAAAGGAGTTGGCTCTGATTAATAGGTACTCTACGAACAAGAGAATGAAACGCTGCCTATGTTTGTGCCATCTAACCCTTGGTAGGCTTGAGTCCATCATTACAGCCATTGTGTCAATCCGTCTTATTGAGGGTCTTCCCCTTCTTCGCTGATTCTCTACTTTACCAAGCATAACATACTTCTCCAGGGACTGCTCCTTTCTGATGACAAGACCAAAATAGGTGAAAAGTCTGGCCATTCTCGATTCCAAGGAGCATTCCAGCTGCACTTCCTCCAGGGCAGATTTGTTTGTTCTGGCAGTCCACGGTATTTTCATCACCATACCACACTTCAAATGCATTAGTTCTTCTTCTGTCTTCCTTATTCATTGTCCAGCTTGCACGTGCATATGACATGAATTGAAAACACCATGACTTGAGTCAGATGCACCTTAGTCTTCAAATTGATATATTTTCTTAACACTTTAATGATGTTGTTTGCAGCAGATTGTCCCAGTGGAATATCATATCTTATTTCCTGACTGCTGCTTACATGGGTGTTGGCTGTGGATCCAAGTAAAATGAAATCCTTGACAAGTTCAAACTTTTCTCCACTTATCATGATGTTGTTTATTGGTCCAGTTGTGAGGACTTTTGTTTTCTTTATGTTGAGGTGTACTTCACACTGAAGACTGCAATCTTTGCTCTTCATCAATAAGTGCTTCAAGTCACCTTCACTCTAAGCAAGCAAGGTTGTTTCATCTGCATATCTCAGGTTGTTAATTGATCTTCCTCCAATCCTGATGCCACATTCTTCTTCATATAGCCCAGCTTCATGGATTATTTGCTCAGTGTACAGATTGAATAAGTATAGTTAAAAGGATACAACCCTGATGCACTCCCTCCTTGATTTTAAACCATGCAGTATTGCCTTGTTCTGTTCCAACAACAGCCTCTTGGTTTATGTACAGGTTCCTCATGAGTACAATTAAGTGTTCTGGAATTCCCATTCTTCACAATGTTATCCATAATTTGTAATGATCTACACAGTTGAATGCCTGTAACTATCTGAAACTACTGAATGGAAAAAAACATGGAGGATAGAACTAGCCTCATATAATAGTTTTGAAGGGCCCAGAAAAGACGTGTCTGCTTTAAAGTCAACTTTTTCCCAACTATGTTAAAAGTCTGAAATCAGAGTGTTATTGCTTTCAAGGTAGCATTTCATATTTACAGATACCTTAAGAAAAACTTTATGTAGTTATCCATAAGTTACCACAAAACCAAACCAAATCCATTGCTATTGAGTTCATTCTGACTCCAACTCACATGGTGACCTTACTGGCCAGCATAGAACTGTGCTGCAGGGTTTCCAAAGCTGTAAATCTTTATGAAAGCGGACTACTTTGTCTTTCTCTAGCTTTTCTCTAGCTGCTGCCAGGATCAAACATCTAATCTTTTGGTTAGCAGCCAAATGTGTTAACCACAATGTCACCAGAGCTCCTTAAATATGTTACACTTCATATAATTAGTGTACTAATTAGTATTCTAATTAGCTAAAAACAGTTCAACTGTCATGAAGTAAAAGTGGAAGGAATGAATCATTACACTCCTGTTTTTCTCTTTTATTACTAATAGTAGAGCTCTTAGAACTCTCCCCATCTCCCAGAACTATCATTTCTTTGTATCAATAAATTTAAATGAGTAAATAACAGCATTATTGGAATATTGTTAAAAGGAAATTGACTGGGTCCTACTCTAGAGGTATAGCACTTCTGGGAGTGGGTTTCAGGAATCTGTATTTTTTTTAAAGCACCACAGATGATTCTGCTGTACATTTGGGATTAAGAAATACTGTTCTAAGATTGCCATAAGAGATTTTTCTTATGTACAGGGGGTCTTTTCCTTAGCATATAGTCATGGAGATTCACTTAGGATAGGAAAAAAAGCTATAGATTAATACCTGATGTAGGTGCTCACTTTACCTCATGATTAATTTGCATTCCAGTCTAATGAATGAAATCCATCTGTCTTAATCTATTTTCTCTCTCAGGAATAATTCCTCTAGAGTGTTTTCTTTTTTCCCACTAACATATTAAAAGGAAATGTGAGCATATACATTAGATTAAGATACACATTACAAGTTTACAATCTTTTCTTTTTTAACTGAAATTGAAATGATAATTTTTAACCTTTTATTCTGATTGAGTGAAATTTTACAGAGCAAATTCACTTTCCATTTAACAGTTCATACACATTTTGTTTCATGACATTGATTAAAATCTTCACCAGGTAACAGCTGCCTTCCCACTTCCTCCCTGTGTTTGTCTTTTCCCTGTGTCCTTTTTTCCTAAGCATTCTTGCCTTCTGAGTTTTCTCTCTGCACAAATGATGCCCTTCTCATCTTCCATGGTTGATTGTTCTAAGGAGGGTATTTCTCTGGTGTAATTGTTTAGCTTATATGCCTTTCTATTTTTGTCTGAGAGATAAGCCACTAGAGTGAGTTCAATTACAGGCCCGAAAAGTGAGTAGGGGCCATACTGTCATGGGTTTCACCAGTTTCTTTACTATCAGTAAGCCTAGTCTTATGTGTCTCAGATTTTGTTTCATGTTTTTCTCCCACTCTGTCCAGGATCTCAAATTTTTATCCCTTCCCTAATAGCTGGCATTGATAACCATGCATCAGCAATTTCTTCTGGTCTCAGGGTCATGCAGGCTGAGGTTATAAATCTTAAAAGGAACACAAAAGACCTATATAAAGAAAATTGCAAAACACTGTTTCAAGAAACTATAAGATCTACATAAATGGAAGAACATATTAAGCTCATGGATAGGAAGATTGAACATTGTGAAAATGTCAATATTACCCAAAGAGATCTACACATTCAATGCAATCCCAATCCAGATAACGTGAACATTTTTTAACTACATGGAAAAACCAATCACTAATTTTACAAGGAAAGGAAAGAGACCTTGGAAAAGCAAAGTGCTACTGAAGAAGAAGATCAGACAGAGGTTGGCAAACAGGAATATACCCTAGACCAGTGACAGATTTAGCTGAGGATAATCTTGAAGAGATACTAATAATACAAAATAACCACAATAATTACAGAAGCAACAGAAGACAGAGTTGGAAATTTAAAAAGAAATAATGAAAAAAAAAAAAAAAGGATAACAAATTAGGAGGTCTCACACTCTTGTTCTCCAAACCTATTGTACATCCATAGTTGTCAAAACAACCTGGTATTGGTACAATGACAGATACATGGACAAGTGAAACAGAATTAAGAACCCAGAAATAGATCCATTGACTTATGGTCAGGTGATCTTTGACAAAGAACTAAAGTCTATTCAATCTGGAAGAGATGGTCTCTTTAACAAATGATGATGACAAAACTGGCTATCCCTTCATAGCAAAATGAAACAAGATCCATACCTCACACCATACACTAAAATGAACTCTAGATGGATCAAAGACTTAAATGTGAAATGCAAAAGTATAAAGTTCATTAAAGAAAAAATAGGGACCAACTTGGGGTCCTAGTTTATGGCATAAATAGACTATTAAGCATAACCCAAGGTATACAAAAGCAGAAGAAAATGAAACGATTGGGACCTTCTAAAAATTAAATTCTTAGGTGCATCAAAAGACTTTTCCAAAAGAGTAAATAGAGAACCTACAGAATGGGAAAAAAAATATTCAACAATAACATGTTAGACAAAAGAATTATCTCTAAAATTTATGGAAAACTCCAACACCTCAATATCAAAAAGACAAACAATCCAATTTAAAAAATGGCAGAAGAC
>NW_006922098.1:1935783-1937156 GCF_000298275.1 Orycteropus afer afer | reverse complement strand
CAACTGAGGAAGGGATAAACAAACTGTGGTACATACACACAATGGAATTCTATGCAGCCATAAAGAATCATGTAGAATCTACAAAACACTGCATAACATGGATTAACATGGAGGTCATTATGCTGAGTGAAATAAGTCAGTCACAGGACAAATATTGTATTAGTCCACTATTGTAAAACGTCAAGGAAAGGTTTAAAGTTAGAAGGAAACTTTCTTTGTTGGTTACTAAGGAGGGAAAATTTTTATTTTTTTTTGTTGTTGTTGTTAGCTGCTGTCAAGTTGTCTTCAACTCATACCGATACTATGCACAACAGAACGAAACACCACATGATCCCCACGCCAGCTCTGCAGTCCCTGCTATTCTTAAGACCATCTCCGCAGCCACTGTATCAGTCTGTCTCATTGAGGGCCTTCCCCTCTTTCATTGACCTTCCACCTTACCATGCATGACATCCCTCTCCAGGGAATGGTCCCTTCTGACAGCGTGACCAAAGTAGGTGAGATGAAGTCTGGCCATTCTCGCTTCCAAGGAACTTTCCAGCTGCACTTCCCCCAGGACAGATTTGTTAGTTCTTTTAGCAGTCCATACATAGTAACTTCAACATTCTTAGCTAGCACCACAACTCAAAAGCATCGATTCTTCTTTGGTCTTCTTTATTCATTGTCCAGCTCTCACATGCATATGAGGCGATTGAAAATATCATGGCTGTGTCAGTTGCACCTTAGTCCTCAAGAAGACATCTTAGCTCCTCAGCACTTGAAAGAGGTCCTTTGCAGCCAACTTGCCTGATGCTACATGTCATCTGATGTCTTGACTGCTGCTTCCCTTGGCGTCAATTGTACAACCAAGCAATGTGAAGTCTTTGACAACTTCAATCTTTTCTCCATTCATCATGATGTTGCTTACAGTTCCAGTTGTGAAAATTTTTGTTTCCTTTATATTGAGATGTAATCCATACTGCAGACTATAGTCTTCAGTGTTCACCAGTAAGTGCTACAAGTCATCCTCACTTTCAGCAAACAAAATAGTGTCATCAGCATATCGCAGGTTGTTAATGATTCTTCCTCCAGTCCTGATGCCATGTTCTTCTTCATATAGTCCAGCTTCTCGGATTATTTGCTCAGTATATAGATTGCATAAGTACGGTGAATGGATATAACCCTGATGCACTCATTTCTTTATTTTTAACCATGCAGTGTCCCCTCGTTCTGTTGGAACAACAGCTTACTTGTCTATGTACAAGTTCTTCATGAGTACAATTAAGTGCTCTGGAATGCCCATTCTTCTCAGTGTTATCCACAATTTGTTATGATCCACACAATCAAATGCTTTTGCATAGTCAATAAAACACAAGTAAACATCTTTCTGGTAT
>NW_006922098.1:1933465-1934108 GCF_000298275.1 Orycteropus afer afer | reverse complement strand
CAGCCCCAACTTATAGCGACCACTCCTTGGGTTTCCGAGGCAGTATCACTACGGAAGTAGATTGCCCCATCTGCCTTCCGAGGAGTGGCTGGCAGGTTTGAACTCCCAGCCTTCTCATTAGCAGTCAAGTGTTTTAGGCATTATGCTACCAGAGCTCCTTGTAGGCACATGAATATTATCTTATCAGTAACAGCTTTATACTTCAGGACAGATCTGGAAACACCCTTTGTGATCATAAATGCCATGCCATTCCTTTTCAAATTTTCATTCCTGGCATAGTAGGTCATATGATTATCTGATTCAAATGGCCAAAACCAGTCCATTTCAGCTCACTGCTCCCTAGGATATCAAACTTTCTGTGTTCCGTTTCATTTTTGGCAACTTCCAATTTTCCTAGATTCATACTTCGTGCATTCCATGTTCTGTTATCAATGGATGTTTGCAGCTGTTTCTCCTCCTCAATTTGAGTCATGCCACGTCAGTAAATGGAGGTCCTGACAGCTTTACTTTATCCATATCAGTAAAGTTGGTCTTACTTTGATGATGCAGCTCTTTACTTGTAGTATTTTGAAAGCCTTCTGACCTAAGGGGCTCATTCTCCTTCACTGTATCAGATAATGTTTCTGGGCTATTCATAAAGTTG
>NW_006922098.1:1927926-1933159 GCF_000298275.1 Orycteropus afer afer | reverse complement strand
GTATGCATAGAGCCTAAAGGTCAGCCACAATTGAGAACTTAGAGCCATCTGAAATGCTTACTGAACATGTTCATGGCCCTAAACATTCCCCCAGACTTCTAGACTCTCAGGTATATGTCAGAGATTTGCAAGTCCCCTGTGGACATCTAATTGCCTAGCTTTTTCTTTTTATTTTTTATTCTGTCTGGTTAGCCTATTGGTTGTTACATGCCTCAGACAGCCATGCAACGAAACATTTCCCCCTAATTGTATTAAATAAATCCTCCCACCTCCTGGGAAAAAGGCTTTTTCCATAGGACATGCTGTGCTCAGGTGACACAAAATCATCCTTGCAATTGGAGTCTTACAGGAGGCACAAGATAAGTCAAATAATAAAAATTGTACAATAATAATAATTTAAAGTGGCTCCAACCATGCTCTGGTTCCTCCGGTAGCTGCCAGAGTTTTCACAGTGTTTGTGTACTGACTGTTTTTGAGAATTCTGCGGAAGTGAAGAGAGACTGAGGAAGTAAGGCAAGGTTAAAGAATAAAAAATTTTCTATTCAGTCCAATATTCACATTTTTTTAAAAAATAAATGGTTCCCATATTTTTATAAGACTTTGTTATTTTGGTTAATTTCCAGAGTTTTCAAAAAGTTACTTCTGATATTTTTGTCAATGTTTTTATAGATTTTATTAAAGCAAATTTTTGGAAGTTCATATTCCACCATTTTCACTAACTTCATCTCATGAAACTCCCTTTGAATCCTGAAAGAATAGAAAATAATTACTGTTAGAATATTTTAAAAGATATTTCCAGTTAGAAAATAGTTGATATGCATGTAATATCACAAATATCCACTTAATAAAAATATAACTGTTGTAAAATATTATTCTGAAGTACATTTCTAAGCTAAATGGTTTAAATATTGGTATGGTCAGAATTTTGGGTTACCAATCACTTGCCTTTTCATTCCCTCTCTGGATTCTAACCAATAGAGAAAGAAGAGATGGAAACAAAATGGTGATCAACATAACACTTAAAAAAAATATTTAAACAAGCAAGAAAATCAGGTATGAATAGGTGAATGGAAATAGATCCATGACCACACATAGGTTTGACAGATGATATTTGTAAATACATATTTGTATATGCTAAAACATCTATATGCAGTTTGAAGTTAGCAGGGAGCAAAGTTAACCTAACTTCATAGCCACAACTAAGCACCTTGAGGGAGTGAGTCACTGGGTCTGTGGGTTGGGTACTGTGATCTCAGGGGACATCAAGCTCAACTGGTACAACATAGTACACAAAAATATTATTCTACACCTTACTTCAGTGAGTAGTGACTGGGGTCTTAAAAGTTTGCAAGAGGCCATATAAGATGCAACTATGCTTCTTGCCTGGAGAAGAGTGAAGAAAATCAAAGATTCATGGTAATATTTAGTCCAAAGGACTAATGAACCATGAGAACCTCAGCCTACATGACCTTGAGACCAAAAGAACTAGATATTACCGAGCTATCAGTGCCACCCACTCAAAAAATGATCAAAATTGGAGATCCTGGAAAGTGGGAGAAAAAACGTGGGAAAAAAATTGAAAAAAAAAAAGATCAGGTTTAATGGTCAGGTAGAGACTGGTGGAACCCTGGAGACTATGTCCCTGAGTCACTATTCGGGCCTGGAATAGAACTCACTCCCATGGCTTAATTGTCAGCCAAACAATAGGCAGTTCCACGAGCCAAACAACAACAACAACATAAAATATTTAAAGTTGTATTGCTATGTCTGGGTGGCACAAAGTTTAAACTCTAAGTTACTAACTGAAAGTGAAAAGCTGGGGTGCAAATCAACACAGAGGTGTTTCAGAAGAAAGGCCTGGTGATGCACTTTGGAAAAGCTATAGTCACTGAAAACCCTATGCACAATCCTACCCTTCCATTTTGACCATGAATCAAAATCAGCTTGATGGCAACTGGCTTGTGTTTTTTAATTGATATATAGTTCACACACTGTAAAGAGCTCTGGTGGTGTAGTGCCTAAAATATTTGACTGCTAACCAGAAGGTTTATGGTTCAAACTCACCAGTCCCTCCATGGAGGAAAGATGGGGCAATCTACTTCCATAATGATCTACCACCTCAGAAACCCAATGGGGTGCTATGAGATGTATATGTAGAGTATATTTTGGGGCATTGACTCGATGGCAGTGAGTTTTTTTTTTTGGTTTAGTCATAAACATACAATAAATCTATTTAAATTTTATAATTCAAAGCTTTTGAGTATATTCCATATATATGCAACAAACATCACAGTTAATTTTAGAAGTTATTCATTACCTCAAAAAGAAATCCTATTTCTTCAACTGATCATCCTCTACCCCCACCTCTCAGCCTAGTACTAATCATCCACCAATCTACTTTCTGCCTTTATAGATTTTCATCTTAGACATTTTATTTAAATGGAATTCTATAAGGTGTGTTATATTGTGAGGAACTTCTTGCATTTAGCATAATATTTTCATGCTGTAGTATGTATCAGTATGGCATTCTTCTTTATGACCAAATAATATCCATTATATGGATATACCTTATTTTCCTTATTCATCAATCTGTTGATGAGCGTTTTATTTTCCCCACTTTTTGCCTATTATAAATAAAGTTTATATAAACATTCATTACATATTTTTGTGTGAAGATTTTTTTTTCATTTCTCTTGGATGTATATGTAGAGTATTTATGGGATATAGTGAAATTTCTGGGTTTCATATAGAAACTCTATGTTTAATCATTTGAGTGAGTGCTACACTGTTTTTCAACATGAGTACACAATTTCACATTCACATGCAATGTATGAAGTTTCTGATTTCTCCATATCTTCTCCAATACTTGTTATTGTCTGACTTTTTAAATTTTTACTGTACTAGTGTGTGTGAAATGGTATTGTTTTGTGGTGTTTACTTGTCTTTCTGTGAGAACTAATGATGCCAAACATCTCCTCAGGTGCTAACTGGATTTTATGTATCTTCTTGGGGAAATATCTATTGATGTTGACACTTATTTTGGGGGAACACAATTCAATCCATAACATTCCACTCTGGTCCTCAAAAATTCATGCCCTTACCACGTGTGAAGCACCTTCACCTCATCACATCATCTGAAAAACTTCAAATCAACTCTAAGTTCCAAACCTCCCTGGGAAAAAATTCCTCTTCATCTGTGAACCTTTGAAATCTGGAATATAACTTTTCCATTTACAAGTACAGTGGTGGAACAAGTAGACATTTCCACTAAAAATGAAGAAATTAACAGGCACCAAGGAAGTCCAAAATCCAGCAGCACAATTTCTCTGTGATCATCTGGGCTATGACGCTGTCCTCCAGACCCTGGGTGTCAGCTACAGCCTCTGGACTCTGGGTGGGGGTTCCATATCCCTGAGCTTCAGCTCCACTTTACAGACCCACTAGGATGCCAATTTCAGTCTTGCAGCTTTGGGTGGCTCCATTCTCCTAGTCCAACTGAGTGGCAACTTCAACTGCTTGGCACCAGCAGGCCCCATTCTCCTGTCTCATTAGTATGGCAGCCTTACCCACTTAGCTTTGGGTGGCATATCCTGTCCAATCCTGCTGGCACTCATGAATAGCAGCCCCACACTCTGGAATGAAATTGAGGAATATCCAACTCTGAAATCTAGGAGGTTGTGGCCCCACTTTTGGAAACTCCAGAGGATGCAGCCTGACCCTTTGATACCGAGGTATCTCTAATTCCTGCGCTCCTTGTTTCTTCAGCACCTGCTTCTTGGTTCCTTAGCCTCACAGCCCCTTGACCCCTCAAACCTCTTGGCCTAGACCTACTTCTGCCCTGATTGAGTAAATGTTACAAAGCTCTTTAACTCTACTGATAAGTAGAGGATGCCTGGATACACCCCACTTCACGAGTAAGCCTCAATTTGAAGGTGCTCAGCTCTCTTGCTCCATAAGTTGGCAAGCCTAGCTCCATCAACAAGTGCCTGTAGGCAACCCACTCCACCAGGAAACCTAATACCTGAATATACTCAACTCTCTTGCTCCATGAACTGACTCCTGTTCTGTCTTGTGCCAGTCTCCTGGTTCTGCTGCCACTGCTCTCTGTTGCTGCTTTTCACCATCTGCACCTTCTCCAGTGTTACAGCTCTCCTCATTTCCTTCTGACCTCTCACCAGAATTATCTTTATTGTCTATAATTCCAGCAACATTCTCTACAAGGTGATCTAGGCTTTTACTAGTAGGTACCTTAAAATGCTTCCAGTCTCTACCCATCACCTAATTCCAAAACGACTTTCTCATTTTCAGATAGCACCCTACTCTTTCAGTGCCAAATTCTAGTGTTTCTATAACAGAGATACCACAAGTGGATGGCTTTAACAAACAGAAATTTATTTATTTTTTTACAATTCAGGAGGCTAGAAATCTGAATTCAGAGCTCTGGCTCTAGGGGAAGCCTTTCTCTCTCTGTCAGCTCTTGAGAAAGATTCTTGTTTTCTTTCATCATCTGTAGGCCTGGAGTTCCTTGAATATAACCATGTGTCTTTGCATTAAACTTCTCCTGGGTCTTGAAGTTTCTCAGTGCAGGAACTCTGGACCCAAAAGGCATACTATTTCCAGCTCTTCTTTCTTAGTGGTAGTCAGGTTCCTCTAATCTCTGCTTGCTTGTTTTATCTCTTTAATATTTCAGAAGAGATTGACTCAAGATGTAATCTAATCATGTAGATTTTATCCAGATTCATTAACAAAACTGTCTCTAATCCTGCCTCATTTACATCTTAGAAGTTAAGGTTTACAACACAAAGGATAATTACATCAGATCACAAAATAGAGGATAATTACATAATACTGAGAATCATGGCCTAGACAAGTTGACATATATTTTGGGAGGACAAATTCAATCCATAACAAACCCTTACTTCACATTATACAAAAATTATTTCAAAATGAACCATAGATCTAAATGGAAGAACTAAAACTACAAAAATCTCTGAAGAAAACATTGAGATTAATCTTAAATATTTTGGATTTGGAAAAAGATTATTCAATATAGTGAGCAACAACAAAAAAATAGATAAAACAGTCTTCATAAAACTAAAAATGTTTTTCTTCAAAGGATACAATCAAGAAAGTAAAAAGAGAGCTGAAAAAGCACGACAAAATATGTGCAAATCATGTATTTGTCAAGGGCTTATATGGAAAAAAATAAAGAAAAATCCAGAATGAATAAAGG
>NW_006922098.1:1918948-1923575 GCF_000298275.1 Orycteropus afer afer | reverse complement strand
GGTGGTTCAAACCCATCAGCCACTCCTTGGAAGGAAGATGGGGCAATCTACTTCCATAGTGATACTGCCTTGGAAACCCAAAGTGGGGTCGCTATGAGTGGGGTCTGACTCGACGGCACATAACAACAACAAACAACAAATGTTAGTCCCAGGGACAAGAAGTTAAATAAAACAATTGTTCCTACATTATACTTCCAAATATCAAAGGAAATGGGAGAACATTGAACTAATTAAGGAATTGTTCTTTCTCCATGAGTAATGAAAACTACTCAAAGATAAGTTTTGTAGCTACAAAGTTGCTGATGGTCCCACATTTGAAGAAGGTATGAAGTGTTGAAAGTTGAATTGCCTAGTCTTGAAAATACGAAGTTGTTTTTAAGGCCATAAGCACTGAAATCGTACATAATAATTGCATGATTTCTTTGAGGCTAACTTACCTCACTAGCACAAGTTGAATGCAGTATTGTTTTTTATTTCTTACTAGAAGATGGTATAACCTGTTAGGTAGCTGCCGTTTTCCAGATTTCCTGTCTATGTGATTCTACCCAAATTGGAAGGGAGTGCACTATTCTCACTTTTTGCTTGCTTGATATTTGGATCTGGAGCCTTTTAAAATGTCAAATGCATTTCTCCATGCTGAAAGCATTTTACTCCAAGTGGTTGAGAAGAAAACTATATGTATATTACATCAAAGTAAAAATAATTTAACAAAGTTAGTGGATGTCTGCATGGGTGTTGGGAGATGAGTGTAATAGTAGGAGGTATTCAGGAAGCTGTGCTAAAATTCTCTTTCAGTGGCTTTGTTTTCCAAAATAATAAATCGTCTATTGCTGTATGTCCTGTTTCTGATTGATAAAAATTAGAATAAAAGCACTTGAGATGAGATAATTTTCCAATTTAAATTCTTTGGCACCATTCCGTGACAAGGAAAGGATCTTTGAGATAAGCACACACACCTGTGACAAAACAATAGCTGTTAATTAATAATTTAATAAATAAACTCAAGTAGACCTTGGTTCTAGGAAGGCAATTGTCCATGAACTGCGTGCTTCTAACAAAAGCTCTTTGGTATTTACTTGCTATTCTTTACAGTGAAGGATAGAGAAACAATTATGTGTGATCAAAATGAAATGTGTGTGTGTGTGTGTGTGTGTGTATTGTGACTGTTGGATGTGAAAGTAGAGGAAATATCCTTTAAAAAAAAAAAGAATTGTAATGATATTGGCCTCAGAACACTATTAATCTTCACACGAAAGAACAGATGTCAAAAAGAGAGACAGGAATCTGCTGTGAGCAAAATCATTTCCAGTTGTCAGTTACTGTGGCGTCAATTCCAACTCATGGTGACCCTTGTGGGTCAGAATAGAAGTGTATGCAGTAGGATTTTCAAGGCAGTGACCTTTCAGAAGCAGATGGCCAGATCTGTCTTGGAGGTGCCTCTTGGTGGTTTTAAACCACCAGCCTTCCCAGTCAGTAGCTGTGCTCTTAACTGTTTGTGCTACCCATGGACTCCTAAATCCTTCTCTTGTTGTTGTTGTTGTTTTGTGCCCTCAAGTCAGACCCGACTCATAGCGACACTTCCTTGGGTTTCTGAGGCAGTATCACTATGGAAGTAGATTGCTCAACCTTCCTTCTGAAGAGTGGCTGGTGGGTTTGAACCGCCAGCCTTCTGGTTAGCAGTCAAGTGCCTTAGGTACTATGCTACCAGAGGTCCTTAAATCCTTCTCTAGAACCTAGAAAAAAATAATTCTTAATTTTTGTCCCTAACTTATTAATCTTAAGCCTCTCTTCTCTCATTAATCTATACTATAGATAAAATTCATTCTTACCTACCTTACACTCGCCCTGTTTTTAGTAACTAAAAACTACTGTAGAAAACTAGGCTACGTTTTCTTTAGGCATTCATCAAATTCTCCCATATTGTGTACTGGTAAGTGTTAACTTTGTTCCAGCACTAAAACTAGTTGGCATAGAGAAAATTCTGATTCTATGACATCATGTGTATCAGAGTAGATTTTCTTTTTGTAGTGTTTTGTTGTGTTTTAGGTGAAAGTTTACAAAGCAAATTAGGTGCCCATTTAAAAATTTTTATACAAATCATTCCAGGACATTGGTTAATGTTTTCTCAATGTGACAATATTCTCATTTTCCATTATATTGGTTGTTTCCATTGGTCTAGCTTTCCTGCCCTTCCTTACCTTCTCATCTTTACTTTTGGGTAAATGTTGAAAATTTGTTCTCATATAATTGATTTTTTAAGGGAATGCATTACTCATGGGCAATGTTGTTTATTTTTTATGAACCAATCTATTGTTTGTCCTAAAGGTGACCTCCAGGAGTAGCTTCCATTCCAAGTTCAAAGGGTGTCTTAAGGCAATAGGTGTCAGGGGTTCCTGTAGTCTCTATTGGTACAGTAAGTCTGGCCTTTTTCATGGATTTAAACATTTTCTATGTTTTTCTCCCATTATATCCATGATATTGTGTCCCTAGTCAGAATGGTCAATAGTGGTAGATGGACACTATCTAATTCTTCTGGCCTCATGCTAGAAGAGGCTATAGTTCATGTCGACTATTTGTCCTGTAGCCTAGATTCTCCTTCAAGTATTTCAATTCCTTCATTCTTTTTTTTTTCTTTTCTCCACATGAGTAGAGAACAATAGTTATTTATTAGATGACTAGTCTCAAGCTTTTAAGACCCCAGATGCTACCAAACAAGTTAATATGTAGAACATTATCTTTATGAACTATACCAATTGATTGATATTTCTGAGGCTATGATTCTAAGCCTTTCAGCCCAGTAAACCAATCCTGTGAAGTATTTGTATATGTCTAGGAAGTCTCTATAACTGAACCATTTATGTACTTTATTATACATATATGTATGTATGTATGTATGCATATGTGCAGCATACCCTAACATGTATATACATATGCCTACCGAGACTCCTATGCATGCACATGCATGTACTCATATATGTGTTCCTATACCCATATATGGGAGCTCTGGTAGCATAGTGGCTAAGACACTTGCCTGCTAACCAGACGGCTGGCGGTTCAAACCCACCAGCCACTCCTCGGAAGGAAGGTTGGGCAATCCTACTTCCGTAGTGATACTGCCTCGGAAACCCAAGGAGGGGTCGCTATGAGTCAGGGCTGACTCGACGGCACATAACAACAACAACATACCCATATATGCACATATATCTACCTGTGTAACCACACACGTTTTGGTTGTTATTACTGTTGTAGAAAAATTGTATGTATTATAGCATTTACTGAAATTGTACATTTTTCTTGCATACTTCTTGGTGTCTTCAACTGAGTCATGTTGTGCAGTCTTCACCTATATTAAAAAAAAAAAAAAAACACCCATGACCATCAAGTTGATTCTGACTTAGAGCAACTCCCATTGGGTTTTCAAGGCTGTAAATCTTTACTGAAGTAAATTGCCCCATCTTCTTTCCAAGGAGCAGCTGGTGGGTTTGAACTGCCAACATTCTGGTTAGCAGTCAAATGTCTTAGGCACTGTGCCACCAACCAGAGCTCCTAATTAGGTATCACTTTTTCCATAACCAAAAATAACAAGTGGTTACTATCTAGAAAGTGATTCCCTCCACACTTCTTCCATCCTTAGTAACTTTCAAATAACAATGCTTCCTATGTCTACCTATCCTTGACGTTTTATAAAAGTGAGATCATACAATATTTGTCATTTTGTGTTTGACTTATTTCATTTGTCATGTCTTCCAGATTTATCTGTGTCATAATGTATGTTTCAGACTTTTCCTTACTCTTTATAGTAGTATAATATTCCATTATATGTATGTACCACAATTTGTTTATACATCCATCTATTGATGGACATTTAAGTTGTTTCCATTTTTTGCTATTGTGAATAATGCTGCAATAAACATAGGTATGCGTATGTTTATTTGTATCACTGCTTTTATATCTCTAGGATATATAACTAGGGCTGAAACTGTTAGATAACTAGATATTTCCATTTCTAGCATTTTGAGGATGCACCATGCCATTTTCCATAGGGTAGTACCATTTTACAATCCCACCAGCAGTGTATAAGATTTGCAATCTCTGCACAACCTTGCTAACATTTGTTGTTTTTTGTTTTTTTCATCAGCGACATTTCTGTAAGTGTGAGATAGTATCTCATTGTAGTTTTGATTTGCATCTAATGGCTAATGAAAGGCATTCTTCTGGTGCAGTGGTAAAGGTATTTGGCTGATAATCAAATGGTCAGTGGTTTGCAATCAAGAGCAGCTCCACAGATGAAAGATGATATAGTGTGCTTCCATAAAGATTTACAGCATTGTAAACTCTATTAAGGCAGTGCTACTCTGCCTTATAGGGTTGCTATGGGTTGGAATCAACTCGGTGTCAGTGACTTTGGTTTTTGGTTAACAGTTAATGAGCATGAGCATCTTTTCATGTGTTTGTTAGCTGCCTGAATGTCATTTTTGGTGAAATGCCCAACTTGAACTAAAACACATATGCAAGACATACCACACAACAACAGAGTGATACACATCCTTCTCCAATACACATGGGACATTCTCCAGAACAGACCATATTTTAAGTCACAAAGCAAACCTCAATAAATTAAAAAAAA
>NW_006922098.1:1916474-1918322 GCF_000298275.1 Orycteropus afer afer | reverse complement strand
TGAATCTAGAGGCATCTATTCACTCAGGCAGCTTCTGGCTGCTGAGGCTGACAAACCCAAGGCTGACAAGTGAAAAGACGCAGTCCTGATAATACAAAACCACATGGCAGGCTATTGATTCAAGTCCATTAAAAGTCCCAAGATTAGCAGACAGCATGGCAGGCTGCTGAATGAAGACTCAGCTATGTGCAGGGTCCAAGTGTGCCAAAAAACTAAAGACCTTCCTCAAAACTGCTTCTTATATACTGGAAACACATCACATCCCTAAGGCAGCTATTTGGTTGCTCCAGTAGATTCCACCATAGAGTTGATTACCAAACTCATCATGGGGAATATCTACATCCAGCTGAGCAGCCACTCAAAACCAGGCCCAGCCAAGTTGACATAAAACCTTAACTACCACAATTCCACCCCTTGTCAACTTGCCACCTGTACAGAGCTTCATTAGGTGGCACCTGTACAGATAACCTTCACTGAGTGGCTTCAGTCCCTTAGTTCATCTGAGGGGAGACTTCATCTTCTTGGCCTGATGGTCCCTGTTCCTCTACCTCTTGGGTAATGCAGCCCTGCCCCTTCACTCTTGGGCAGCAGCTATGGCCCCATACCACTGGCCCACATGAAAGAACAGCCCCACACTCCAGAACCAAGTTAGTGAAGTTCTGACTCTTTGAAACCTAGGGACTGTGGTGGTTCCATCCCCAGAGGCCATGGTCCTACCCTTTGAGTCTGAGGAATCTCTGCTTCCCATTGTCTTGGTCTCTCCTCTTCTGCTAATCAATGCCCAAGGGCAACTTACTCCATCAGAAATCTTCCTGCCCACTTAGCTTTCTTGCTCTGTGGGTTGGCTGACCTGCTACTCCAACTCATGCTTGTCTTTTCTACCAATTAACACAGGAAGGCAACCCACTCCACCAGGAATCTGCCTACCCAATGGTATCCAGCTTTCTCTTTGGGATGGTATGCCTGTTGCTCTCTAATGTTGGTCTTTCAGCTCTGTTGCTACCATCTCTCTGCTGATGTCTCAGCACAGGGATCTCGGGTCAAGGATGCACTCCACTCCTGTTTCCACATTTTAGGTATCTGTCAGAGCATCACCCAATGCTCTCAGTACCATATTCTGTTTTGGTTACCTAGTGCCTCTCTAACAAAAATACCACAAATGGGATGCTTTTAACAAACAGGAGTTTATTCTCTTACAGTTTTGGAAGCTAGAAGTCTGAGTTCAAAGTGTGGGGTACTAGGGGCTGGGTGAAACCCCTTTAGCTGCTGAGGCTAACAAGCCCAAGGTCGACAAATAAAATGGTACAGTCCCGTTGTTACCAAACCACACAGCAGGCCATTAATTCAAGTCCATAGAAAGTCCCAAGGTCAGAAGAGCATGGCAGGTTGCTGAATGAAGTCTCGGATACATGCAGGGTCCAAGAGTGCTAAAAAAGCTAGAGACCTTCCTCAAAGCTATTTATATACTGGAAGAAGACTACGGTAGAATTGACATTTTCACAATGTTCAAACTTCTTATCCATGAGCATGGGATGTTCTTCCATTTATGTAGATCTCTTATGGTTTCTTGAAGTAGCTTTTTACAGTTTTCTTTGTACAGGTCTTTTGTGTCCCTGGTAAGATTTGTTCCCAAGTATTTTATTTTTTTGGCAGCTATTGTAAATGGTAATGAATTCCTTATTCCTTCTTCAGCAATCTCTTTGCTGGTGTAGAGGAATCCAACTGATTTTTGGATGTTGGTCTTGTATCCTGCCATGATGCTAAATCTCTCAATTATTTCCAGTAGATTTTTGACTGAGTCTCTTGGGTTTTCTAGGTATAAGATCATATCATCAACAGATAGGGATA
>NW_006922098.1:1909120-1916374 GCF_000298275.1 Orycteropus afer afer | reverse complement strand
TGGCTCTCACTCAGTAAGTGAAGTTGCAGGAGGTGTGGGTGTAGTTATATCTTATTGGGACTTTTGTTGTCTCCCACCCAGTTAGACAACAATTACAATTGAATAACTATCAAAAAACTAAAAGCCCATGGACAAAAAATACACCATGTAATCACACAGGAACTGTAACCAAAAAAAAAGAAAAAAGGGAAAAAAGAAGAACAAAAAGACAAGAAGACCTGCAATATCTGGGGGAAAGGCACTAAGAGAAAAAAAGTAGGGAAGGAGAATAATGAAGAAAAAATGGGAAATATGGAAAAAGAACAACAAGGAATGGAGTTAACCATCAGAAAAAGGGGGAAAATAAAATAATTTAAATTAAAAAAAAAATTCAACCAGGAATAGGAAAAGAAAATGAAAGCTGAAAACTAGGACATAGGAGGGGAAGAATAAAGAATAATAGTAAAAAGACAAGAGTATTTATAATAATAATAGTTTTAAAACAGACAAATGCAAGCAAACTAAACACCAGAAAAAAAAAGATAAAAGTTGGAGGACAGGGCAGAGCACTCAGACTGTGATGGAGTTCCTGAGGGCCCAGAAGGTGGGTGGGAGTGGGGGATGGCCCACATCCATTCACCAAGCAGTTGTGGGGTATAAGAGTACTAAGAGGAATGTCCCACCTTTTTAGTCATGCTGGTCCAGAGTGTCCTTGGGCTTACTGGCAAGCAGAACCCATTCTTAAGCCCCTGGAATCTGGTAGAGCGCTGTCTCTTTAAATATCCAAAATGGTCAAGCTGCTTGTAAACATTCAAAATGGTGGCACCTCCAGACAGGCAAAAGTCCACAGCTCAACCCACCTTCCTCTTCGCTGCCACTTCGCCTTTCATTTCCCAGCCACCAGAGCAGTCCTCCGTGCAGTCCCTTGCTAGCAGGGCTGATTTTTAGGTCAATTCTTAGGTCCCACCACCACTCAGGAATCTCCAAGCTGTCTGTGCCCTTGCCTGGTTTTGTTTCAGAATTATGTGTGCTTCACAGAATGGACTTAGGAGTATTCCATGCTTTTGTATGTTCTGGAAAAGTTTGAGTAAATTTGTTATCAGTTTTTCTCTGAATGTTTGGTAGTGTTTTCCAGTCAACCTTCTGAGGACATTTTTGTTAATGGTTTGTGCAATTTCTTCTTTTGTAATAGTCCATTCTGTGTATATCCTCACCATCAATAACAAAAAATAAATAAATAAATAAAATAAACTAAGAAAATAAAACAAAGCCATAAAAAAGTCACATATTGGAGAAAATATTTGCATATATAACTTATCTGATAAAAACTGATTTGTATTGAGGATATATAAAGAATTCTCAGAATTCAATAATAAGAAAACATCTAGAAACCAAAAATGGGATAGGGACAGGATATTTGAGCAAACCCTCCATCAAATAAAATATACTGAAATTAAACTAGCTTCTGATAGGTTATGCAATATTGCTATAAGGTAGATACCACTACAAACCTTTCAGAATGGCTCCAATTGAAACAATGTCCAACTTACATGTTGTCAAGAATGAGAAGTGACTAGAAATCTCATATCCTGAGGATAGGGATTTAAAATAGTACAACCACTTTGGAAACATTCTGACAATATTTTTAAAATTCATCCATATCCCTATTATATGATCCAGTTATCCTACTTTTAGGTCCTTAGACCTTACTCAAGAGAAATAAAAGCATATGCCATTGAAAGACTGTCAAGTAAATATTTATAGAAACTTTATTTATAGAAGCCTCAAACCAGAAACAACCCAAATTTACATGAAGTGATGAATGGTAAACAAATTTTATTATATTCATACAATAGAAAACTAGTCAGCAATAAGGAAGAATAACTACGATTCAAACAAAAAGGTCATTGTCAGTCAATTTCACCTCATGAATGCCTAAGATTATCAGTCATAAAGTATTCCATTTAGTTTTTGACAACTTTCCATTTCCTTGACTCATGTTTTGCAAATTCCACATTCCAGTTATTAACAGATATTTTCAGCTATTTCTTCTCATTTTGAGTCATGCCACACCAGCAAATGAAGGAACTAAAAGCTTTACTCTACTCATGTTATTAAGGTCAATTCTATATATTTTGAGTGCTTCAACATGAGGGACTCATCTTCCTGCTCTGTATCAGACAATGTTCCACAGCTATCCAAAAGATTTTCACTTGACAATTTTTTTCAGGGATATATTACTAGGTCTTCTACCCAGTCTATTAGTTTGGAAGCTCTGTTGATACCTGTCCTTCACAAGTAACCCTGCTTGTATTTGAAATACGAGTGACATAGCTTCCAGTATCACAGGACCATGCACACCACTACAGAACGATAAACTGACAGATTAATGGAAACATTCATCATCAAAAAGAACATTTCAAGATCTATCTTGAAATATAAAGTTGTCAGTGATAGGATAACATCCACAGGCCTCCAAAAAAGATAAGTTATTATGACTATTACTCAGATACTCAGATTTACACATCAATCAATAATACGAAAGACTGAAGAATTTTACCAACTTCTGTAGTATGAAATTGATCAAATATGCAATCAAGATTCATTTATAATAGTAATCAATTATTAGTGGAATGCAAAAAGTGATTTCAATGGAAAAGTTGGGAAAAAAGAAGGATCAGTAGTTGGAAAACACGACCCTTGGTGATGGAAACAAAGCAGAACATAGCATAGTAGAAGTTTGCAATACCACCAACTTATTAATTGGAAATACTTTTTTTTTTTCAATGACATAAACAGTGACTACAGACATTGTGGTAGTTACAGTTGTGTGTCAACTTGGCTGGGCTGTTTTGAGTGGCTGGGCAGCTGGATGTAGTTATTTGCCATGATGAGTTTGTAATAACCTCCATGGTGGAATCTACTGTGAGCTGCTAAGTAGTTACCTTCATTCATCATGTGGTCTGCTCCCAGTATATAAGGAGAGGCTTTGAAAAATGTCTTTACCTTTTGGCACACCCAGATCCCAAATTTGACCCAGTCTTCATCTCAGTTGGCTGCCATGTTGCCTGCCAATCTTGGGACTATTCCTGAACTTGAACTAGTGGCACCTGTGTGGGTCAGAAAAAGTCTCCAGCTCTAGTGGGCCTAGAACAGGAAGCAGAGCTGAAACCCAAGGTTGAGAGGCCTTCATCCAGCCCCTAGTGTTGGCACTTTGAACTTGGACTTCTAACTTTCTAAACAGTAATAGGATAACTTCTTGTTTGTTAAAATCATCCACTTGTGGTATTCCTGTTAGAACTGTACTAGAGGACCAAGACCTCACCAGGTGGAATACACAGGAATCAAACTGACTATATCAGTGGGAAAAGATGAAGGAGAAGCTCACTGTCATTAATTGAAACCAGACCAGGGGTTGACTACAGAACAGACTATCAATTGCTCAAGTGCAAGTTCAAGTTGAAACTGAAGAAAATTAAAACAAGAGCATGAGAGCAAAAGTATGACCTTGGGAATATTCCATATGAATTTAGAGACCATTTCAAGAATAGATTTGATTCACTGAGCACTAATGGCTAAAGACCCAATTAGTTGTAGGATGGTATCAAGGACATCATATATGAAGAAAGAAAAAAGTCATTACTAAGACAGAAAAGAAAACAAAAGCTGTCATAAGAGATTCTGAAACTTGTTTTTGAACAGAGAAGAGATAAAATAAATGGACAAAATGATGAAGTAAAAGAATTGAACAGATTTTCAAAGAGTGGCTCATGAAGACAAAGAAAAGTATTATAGTGAAATGTGCAAATACCTGGAGTTAGAATACCAAAAGAGAAGAGCACATTGGCATTTCTGAAGCAGAACAAACTGATGAAAATATTCAAGCTTCAACCTTCAACATTGAAGGATTCTATGGGCAAAATACTGAACAACACAAGAAGCATCACAAGGAAATGGAAAGAATACACAGAGTCACTGTAATGAAAAAATAATTGGATGATGTTCAACCATTTCAGGAGGTATCATATGATCAAGAAGTGATGATTTTGAAGGAAGAAGTCCAAGCTGTACTGAAGGCATTGGTGACAAAATAAGACTCTAGGAATTGACAGAATACCAATTGAGATGTTTCAACAAATGGGTGTAGGGATGGAAACATTTGCATATCTGTCCCAAGAAATTTGGTAGACAGGTAAGTAGCAAACTGACTGGAAATACATTCATATTCACATTCATTACAAAGAAAAGAGATTCATTGGAATGTGAAAATTATCAAAAAGTATAATTAATATCACACACAAGTAAACTTTTGCTGAATATATTTAAAAATACAGTTAAAGCAGTGCATTCACAGGGAACTGCCAGAAATTCAAGCTGAATGCCAAAGAAAATGTAGAATGAGGGATATCTTTGTTGATGCCAGATAGATTTTGGCTGAAAGCAGAGAACACTAGAAATATTTTTACACATGTGTCCTCGACTATGCAAAGACATTTAACTGTGTAGATCATGACAGATTATAGATAACAGAGAGAAGAATGGGAATTCCAGAATTCTTCATTGTGCCTATACATAGACCAAGAGACAGTCATCAAACAGAACAAGTCAATACTGCATGGTTTAAAATCAGGAAAGATGTGCATAAAAATTTTATCCTTTGTGTCTTTTTGCTATACTTATTCAATCTGTATGCTGAGCAAATAATCCAAGAAGGTGCATTGTATGAAGAAGAATGAGGCATCAAGACTGGAGGAAGACTCGTTGGCAATCTGTGATATTGGGTGACACAACCTTGCTTATTGTGAAGAGGGCTTGAAACACTTACTTGTGAAAATCAAAGACTATAGCCTTCAGTAAAGATTAAACTTTAAAATAAAGAAAATAAAAATCCTCATATCTGGACTAATAAATAACATCATGATAAACAGAAAAGTTTGAACTTGTCAAGGATTGAATTTTATTTCAATCCACAATCAATATCCTTGAAAGCACCAGTCAAGATATAAAATGACATATTGCAATGGGCAAATCTGCTGTAAAAGACCTCTTTGAAGTATCAAAAAGCAAATATGTCACTTTGTGCCTAAGCCTGATCCAAGCCATGATACTTTCAATTGCCTCACATGCATGAGAAAGCTGTACAATGCATAAGGAATACCTTAGAAAAGTTGGTTCAATTAAATTATGGTGTTCGTGAAGAATATAGAATACACTGTTTACTGCCAGAGAAATGAACAAATCCATCTTGGAGGAAGGACAATCAAAATGCTCCTTAGAAAAGAAGATGGTAAGATTTCTTCTGATTTACTTTAGATGTATTATTAGGAGGGACCATTCACTAGAAAAGGGCATCATGCTTAGTAAAGTTGAGGGGAGGTGAAAAAGAGGAAAACACTCAATGAGATGGATTGACACAGTGGTTATCATCATGGGCTCAAATGATTGTGAGGATGACACAGGAGTGGTTATTGATTTATTCTGTTGTACATAGGGTCACTACTAGCTGGAACCAACTAGATGGCACCTAACAACAATAATCACACAAAGATGAATCTCAAAATAATTATGGTGAGTGAAAGAAGCCAGATAAAAATATTATATATTGCATGATTCCAATTATATACAATTATAGAAAATCCAGAGTGACAAATTGCAAATTAATTGTTTTCTGGGGGCATGCAGGGAAAAGCAGGTGAGTGCAATTATAAAAGGATACTACGGAACTTTTGTAAGTAAAGGATATATTTTATTATCTTGATTGCCATAGTGATTTCACATATGTCAAAACTTATTAAACTGTACACTCTAAATATGTGCAGCTTATTGTATGTGAATTATACCTCACTAGAATAAAACTAGAAGCACTGATGGCACAGTGGTTAAGGGCTCAGCTGCTGATGAATAGTCAGTGGATTGAACCTCCCAGAGAGTCCACTGGAGAAAGATTTGGCAGTCTGCTTCCATAAAAATTACAGCCTTAAGAACCCTAAGGGGTAGGTCTACTCTGTACTGAAGTGTTGGTATGAGTCAAAATTGACTTGATCACAATGAGTTTTTGTTTGTTCAGTAAAGTTGTTTTAAAAAAAAGAAAGAAAGAAAGAAAAAGAAAAGAAAGAAAAATCTTTTTATTGTGATTTGGTTGAAATTTTACATAGCAGATTCATTTTACATTCAATAGCTCATACACATTTTGTTTTGTGACACTGGTTACAATCCCCACAGTGCAACAGCTCACCCTCCATTTCCTCACTGTGGGTACCCTTTCCCTATGTCTTTTTGACTATGCATTCCTGCCTTCCTACCTTTCTTCCAGGGCAAATGCTGCCCTACTGATCTCCTATGGTTGACTCTCCTAAGGAAAGCATCTCCCTGGTGTAGGTGTGTAGCTAGTAGGCCTGTCTATTGTTTAGCTGAGGGTTAAGCCAAGGGACAGAGTGCAATTCCAGGCCTGAAAGATGACTTGGGGCCATAGTATTGGGGGTTTAACATGCTGCTATCAGAGCATTAAGCCTAGTTTTTCAATAATTTTGAGTTTTGTTCCACATTTTTCTCCCCCTCTATCTAGGATCTCCAATTTTAATTGCTTTCAGAATGGTTAATATTGGTAGCCAGGCACCATCTAGTTATTATAGTCTCTGAGTAATATAGGTTGAGATTCTCATGGTCAGAGTCTTTTGGACTCTACATATATATTTGATTTTCTTCACTCCTTTTTGCTTTGAATGAGGAGAGATCAATAGTTATCCCTTAGATGGCCACTCACATGCTTTTAAGATCTCAGTCACTACTCACTGATGTTAAGACGTAGGACATTTTTTTTTTTAAATATTATGTTGTGCCAAATGAACTTGATATTCTCCATGATCGTGGTCCCTAGGCTACATGCCCAATGACCCATTACCTTAAGGTGCTTATTTGTGACTAAGAAGTTTTCCTAACTTTGCCTCCTGCTTTGTTTAAACAGCATATGGACATTTTTTGGGAGCTCTGGTGGTGTAGTGTCTAATGCATTTGACTGATAACCAGAAGGCTGGTGGTTCAACCCCCCCAGCAACTCCTCAGAAGGAAGCCTGGGCAATCTACTTCCATAGAGATACTGCCAGGGAAACCCAAGGAGGGGTTGCTATGAGTCAGAATCTACTTCGTGGCGGTGAGTTTGGTTTGGTTTGGTTTATGGACTTAAAAAATGTGATTTGGGTGAAAGTTTACAGAGCAATTTCATTTTCCATACAGCAGTTCACATACACTTTGTCTCATGACATTGACTACAATTTT
>NW_006922098.1:1905476-1908860 GCF_000298275.1 Orycteropus afer afer | reverse complement strand
CTGGTCCCTTTTTTTTTTTCATGATTTTGAGTTTTGTTCCACATTGTTCTCCCACTCTGTCCTATATAGATCCCCCTCCGAGTGGTTGACAGTGGTAGCTGGGTACCATCTAGTTCTTCTGACCTCACAGTCATATAGACTGAGGATCCCATGGTGTACCACTCCCTTGGACTAATTGTTTCCACCTGTCTTTGGTTTTCTTCATTCTTCTTTGATCTGAAAGAGGAAAGATCCACCATTGCATCTAGATGGCCACTTACAAGATTTTAAGATTCCAGTCGTTACTTACCAAAGTAGGATGTGGAGCAATGTTTTTGTGTAACATGTTATGCCAATTAAGCTTGATGTCCCCTGTGACCATGGTCTTGAGCCCACAGGTTGTTTATGGGCATTTTTATAGCATATACAAATACATATGTAGGAATATCATCAGCTTAACCTATGTATGATCATGGGTTTATTCCCATTTCCTTATCCACACCTTATCGATACCTGTTTAACTATGTGTTCACCTGTAGATTAGTGTTTGTTGTTACTAATAATGATGGAAGGAAGGTTGGGCAATCACCTTCCATAGTGACATTGCCTTGGAAACCCAAGGAGGGGTCTCTATGATTTGGGTCCGACTCGACGGCACATAACAACAACAACAATAATGCAGTATTGTGTCTGCAATAGTATTTGCCTTTATTTTCTGTATCTCTTGTGTACTTCTCTGTGCCTTCCTTTCCCTTAGTGCTATTGTGCTATTCACGTGCTTTTATTATATTGTTTTTTCTTCACCTATAACAAACCTGTTTCTTAATTATCTATTTATTTTTCCTCCCTATCCTTTCCCTCCCTCCCTGGTAACCAACAATGAAAATTCCCTCCCTGTGTAATCCTTTCCTTGATATTTTACAATAATGAACTCATACAATATTTTTCCTTCTGTGATTACTTTATTTCACTTAGAATAATATAGTTCAACTTCATGCACATTATGAGGTGCTTTGCTGATTTTTCATTACTCTTTAATGTTGCATAATATTTATTGTGTGTATGTACCACAGTGTGGTTATCCATTCATTTGTTGATGGACACTTAGGTTTTTTTTTTTTTGTTGTTGTTGTTGTTTTTCCCTTTGCTATTGTAAATATTGCTGCAATGAACATGGGTGTGCATATATCTATTTGTGCCCTGGATCTCACCTCTTAGTATGCCTATATTTAGTATGCATTATATTATTCCTAGTGGTGAGGTTGCAGGATCAAATAGTATTCCTATTTCCAACTTTTTACAGAAGTGCCATACCGTTTTCCACAGTGGTTGTACCATTTTATTGTCCCACCAGCCGTGTATGAGAGTCACAATTTCTCCATACTCTCACCAGCATTTCTTGTTGAATTTTGCTATTATTGTTGGCATGAGATATCTATTGTTGTTTTGATTTTCATTTCTCTAATAGCTAGCGATCGCAAGCATATCTTCATGTGTATGTTGACTTCCTGAATATCTTCTTTGATGATGTGTCTGTTCCTGTCCTTTGCCCATTTTTGAATTGGATATATGCTCTTCTTGATGTTGAAGTATTGAAGTTTCCCATAAGTTTTAGAGAAAAATCCCTTATTGGATATGTCATTGCCAAATATTTTTTTTTTCCCAGTCTGTGGTTTCTCTTTTTACTCTTTTGGAGAAGTCTTATATTTTATATTTTAGAAAGTACCAGTCATCTATGTTCTCTTTTTCAGTGCAGTTTGGATTATGCTTGATGGTCTATTTATGCCATAAATTAGGGTCCCTTAGTTTGTCCCTATTTTTTTCTTTGATGAGCTTTATAGTTTTGGGTTTTACATTTATGTTTTTGATCCACCTAGAGTTTGTTTTGGTGTATGGTGTGAGGTATGGATCTTGTTTCATTTTTCTGCAAATGAATATACAGGTTTTTATCACCATTTGTTAAAGACTCTTCCCTACTGAATGAGTTTCAGCTCTTTGTCAAAGATCAGCTATCCATATGTGGATAGATCTGTTTCTGTATTCTCAATTATGTTCCACTGGTGTATGTGTCTGTCATTGTACCAATACCAGGCTGTTTTGACTACTTTGACTGTATAGTAGGTTTTGACATCAGGGAATAAGAGATCTCCTACTTTGTTTTTTTTCTTCAGTAGTGCTTTGCTTACCTGTGCTCTCTTTCCTTTCCAAATAAATCTAGTGATTGTTTTTTCCATATTTTTAAAGAATGTTGTTGGGGTTTGGATTGGGATTGCATTGAATCTATAGACTTTTTTGGGTAGTGTCAAAATTTTCACAATGTTCAATCTTCCTATCCATAAGCATGGGGTATTATTCCATTTATGTAGATTTCTTATAGTTGCTGGTAGTAGTGGTTGTTATTATTATTATTATTATTATTATTGAGACTTTATTGTTTTATTTATGTATTTTGTTGTTGAGAATTTACGCATCATGTAATTACATGTGTAATTTGATGACATTGATTACAGTCTTTAAATGGTGCATCCATTCTCACCCTTCATTTTTGAGTTGTTCCTTCCCAATTAACATAAACTCACTGCCCTCTAAGTTTTCCATCTAGTTTCAAGTTGCTATTGTCAATTTGATCCCATGTAGATTGATCTTGAAGGACAAAAGAGCATAATGCTCCCAGCAGACATTCTTTACTAGTTAAGCTAAATTATTTTTCAGATTTAAGAAAACATCAGGGGATATTTTTGGCTTAAGGTTTAAAGATAATCTCAGTGCAATGGTTCAACGGGTTCATCCATTGTCCGTGGCTCTAGAAAGTGATTTCTGCAAGAATTTAAAGTTTCATTCTTTATTTTCTCCTCTTTAATCAGGATTCTTCTATAGAATCTTTGATAAAAATGTTCTGTAGCCAGGCACCATCCATTTCTTCTGGTCTCATGGCAAAAGAGGCAGTTGTTCATGGAGGCAGTTAGCTACACATTCCATATTCTTCTCCTCCTATTCCTGACTCTCCTTCTTTTTGTGTTGTACCAGGAGAATAGAGACCAGTTGTTGTGACATGCAGGGCCACTTGCAAAGCTTTAAAGACCCCAGAGACTATGCAATGAACTAGGAGGTGGAATAGAATTACTAACCATGTTATTAGGCCAATTTACTGGGATGTCTTATGAAACCATGACCCTAAACTTCCCAAACAATGGAAGTTCTGTTGATTCTTCTCTTTTTTAATGCATTTTATTGAAATATAATTTGTTGTTGTTATACGCCGTTGAGTTGGACCCGACTCATAGTGACCCCTCCTTGGTTTTTCGAGGCGGTATCACTACGGAAGTAGATTGCCCCATCTTCCTTCTGAGGAGTGGCTGATGGGTTTGAACTGCCAGCCTTCTGGTTAGCAGTCAAGTGCCTTAG
>NW_006922098.1:1902567-1903354 GCF_000298275.1 Orycteropus afer afer | reverse complement strand
CTGGTTCCCTGTTTACAATCTTGTAGGTTTATTTACTTTGGATACTTCCGACACTGGGTTAGTTTCTGAGTTATATCATCATGTCTGTTAATGGTTAGTTGTTGTTGGCTGTTGTTGCTTCTCTGTCCAAAGGACTCCCTTTAGCATCTCTTGTAAGGTTTGTCTGGTTTTAACAAATTCCTTTAATTTCTAATTATCTAGAAATGTCCTAATTTCACCATCATATATGAGGGACAGTTTTGCCGGGCACATAATTCTTGGCTGGAAATGTTTCTCTTTCAGTACTTTTTATACACCATCCCATTGTCTTCTTGTTTGTGTGGTTTCTGTTAAGAAATATGAGCTTAGTCTTATTGGTTGTCCCTTGTAGGTAACTTTTTGTTTTTCCTGTGCTGCTCTCATGATTCTTTCTTTGTCTTTGGTTTTGGTGAGTTTGATGGATGATATGTCTTGGTGATTTTCTTTTGGAGTCTATCCTGTTTGGGGTTGTTGGACTTCCTGAATGCATATATTCTCACCTTTCATCATACCAGGAAAATTCCCTTCTAACAAATCTTTGGCAATTTTCTCAGTGGTTTTATTTTTCTCTTCCTGTTCTGGAATTCCGATTACATGTAGATTATTCCTTTTGGTGATATTCCACATGAACCTTAGGCTTTCTTCATTTTGTCTTGATCTTTTTTCTGATTTACCCCTTTCCAAAGAAGTGTTCAGGTATTTGCCTTCAGTCTCCCTAATTCTGTCTTCCATTGATTCAATTCTGCTCCTTTGCCCATTCAATGTCTTA
>NW_006922098.1:1897847-1901263 GCF_000298275.1 Orycteropus afer afer | reverse complement strand
AGGTTTTTCCACTAGTTGGTGCCTAATCTATTTCTGTTTAGTTCCTTTCAAAGCTCAGGGTTCCAGGATTATCTTCTGTATCTCTGTCAATTGGTCAATTGGTTGTTCTTTCCTTTGTTGAAGAGGGTCTGTGTCACTTGTCTGCCTATTCCTCCATCTTATTGGAAGTCTCTCACTGGTAGTAGTGTTTTGTCATTTCCTTTTGTGTTCCTGATAAGATTTATTCCTAAGTATTTTATCTTCCTGGTAGGTACAGTGAATGATTTTGTTTTCCTTATTTCCTTTTCAGAGATTTCTTTGTTGATGTAGGGGAATATAGAATCCAACCAATTTTTGTATGTTGATCTTGTATCCTGCCACTTCACTGAATATTTCAGTTCTTTGCAGTAGTTGTCTTGCTGAGTCTCTCAGGTTTTCTATGTATTGGATCATGTCATCTGCAAATAGAGATAGTTTTATTTATTCTTTGGCAATTTGTATGTGTTTTATTTCTCTTTATTGCCTTATTGCCCTGCCTTGGACTTCCAATACAATATTGAATAGACGTGATGATAGAGAACATCCTATCCTGGTTCCTGTTAGCAAGAAGAATGCTTTGAGTCTCTCTCCCTTGAGAATAATGTTGGCTGTTGGTCCTGCATATATGCTCTTTATTATGCTATGGAACTTCCCTTTATTCCTGTTTTCTGAGACTTTTTGTCAAGAATTTGTGCTTAATTTTATCAAATGTCATTCCTGCATTAATTGATAGGATCATGTAGTTATTTTCCTCCATTTTATTTATGTAGTGGATTACACTGATTTTTTTTTAATGTTGCAACATCCTGGCATAACTAGTATGAATCCCGCTTGGTCATGGTGTATTATTTTTTTGATATAGTGTTCAATTCTATTGGCCAGTATTATGTTGAAGATTTTTGTGACTGTATTCATGAGGGATGTGGGATTTTAGATTTCCTATCTAGTGATGTCTTTCCCTGGTTGTGGTATCTGGTTTATGCTTGCTTCATGGAATGAATTTGGAAGTGTGTCCTCCATTTCTATATTCTGGAACAGCTTAAGAAGGAAGAGTGTCATTTCTTCTCTGAAAGTTTGGTAGAATTTTCCAGTGAAGTCATCTGGGCCAGGACTTTATTTGTGGAGAATTTTGTTATGATCTGCTACATTTTTCCTTTGTTTCATGTCTGTTCAAATTTTCTACTTCAGTCTGTGCTAGTTTAGGTAGGTCTTGTGTTTCTAGAAAGGACCTCTGGTAGTGTAGTGGGTAAGGCACTTGGCTACTAACCAGAAGGTCAGTGGTTCAAACCCTCCAACTCCTCCATGGGAGGAAGATAAGGCAATCTACTTTCATAAAGATTTACAGCCTTGGAAACCCAGTGAGAGTGGCTATGAGTTGGAATCGACTTGATGGAAGTGGGATTGGCCTGGCTTTGTGCTTCTAGAAATTTGTCCATGTCTTCTAGATTTTCAAATTTTTTGGAATACAGTTTTTTGTAATATTCTGTTATCCTTTATATTTCAGTTGGTTCTGTTGTGATGTCACCTATTTCATTTCTTATTCATGTTATTTGCATCTTCTGTCTTTTTTTCTTTAGTTAAATTTGCAAGTAGTTTGTCAATTTTGTTAATCTTTTCGAAGAACCAGCTTCTAGTCTTGTTGATTTTCTCTATTGTTTTTCTTTTTTCAGTTTCATTTATTTTTGCTCTGATCTTTATTCCTTCCTTTCTTCTAGAGACTGAAGGCTTCTTTTGTTGGTGTTTTTCTAATAGTTGGAGTTGGTGGGTTAAGGTATTGATTTTTGTTCATTCTTCTTTTCTGATGTGTGTATTAACTGCTGTAAATTGAACTCTGAATACTGCTTTCACTGGGTCCCAAAGGTTTTGCTAAATTATGTTTACATTCTCACTTGTGTCTAAGAATTTTTCCTTTTTATTTCACCTGTTACCAGTGGTTCTTGAGTAGTGTGTTATTCAGTTTCCAGGTATTTTATTTGTTTTCCTGGTCTTCCTATTGTTGATTTCTAATTTTATAGTGTTGTGATCTGAGAAGATGTTTTGTAGAATTTTGATGCTTTTAAATTTATCTAGGCTTGCTTTAAGGCCTAACATATGGTCTATCCTTGACAATGTTCCATGTGCCGTGGAAAAGAATTATATTGTACTGTTGTTGGTTGATATGCTCTGCAGATGTCTATAAGTTCAAGTTGGTGAATTGTATTGCTTAGTTCTTCTGTGTCTTTGTTGAGTTTCTTTAGTTTGTTCTATCTTTCATTGAAAGTGGTGTATTGAAGTCTACTATGACTGTGGGGTCACTTATTTGTCTTTTCAATTCTGTTAAAGTCTGATTTATGTACTTTAGGGCCCTTTCATTGAGTGCATAGATATTTATTATGGCTATATCCTCTTGTTCAATCAATCCTTTAATCATTATATAATGTCCTTCCTTGTCTCTTCTGGTGGTTTTTGTTTTAAAGTTCATTTCATCAGAAATTAATATTGCCACTCCTGCTCTTTTATGGTTGCCATTTGCTTGATATATCTTTTTCCAACCTTCGATTTTTAGTCTATTTTTTCTTTCTTTCTAAGATGTGTCTCTTGTACACAGCATATTGATGGATTATATTTTCTTATCCAGTCTGTCACTCTCCATCTCTTTAATGGTACATTTAATCCATTGAAATTCAGTGTAATTATCAACAAGGATGAATTTTTTGCTATTATTTTGTTATGTGTTTTTTCATGGTGTTACTGATTACTTTGTTCCATATAATTTTCTGTGCTGAGCTCATTTTGTTTATTACTTGTGTTATCACTTCCTTTATTGCTGTTGTTTTACTATTTGCTAAATGTTTGTGCTTGTCCTCTTTTTTATTGTGATGTGAAGCTTTATCATTTTCCTTTGAGGTTATCCTGTGATTTATAATTTTCTTCCCAAGTTTAGAACAGTCTGTTCTATCTTACAATTGTTTTGACTTCCTTGTCACTTAGAGTTTTCTGTAACTACATTTTTCCCCTCTTTTTGGTTTGTAGTTGGCCTCATTTGCCAATTGATGTCTTTGGTTCCTTGTTTACAATATTGTAGGCTTTTTTACTTTGGATACTTCCATAACTTGGTTGGTTTCTGGGTTATGTCATTGTGTGTGTTAATGGTCGGTTGTCGTTTGCTGTTGTTGGTTGTCTGTCCAAAGGGCTCCCTTTAGTATCTCTTGTGAGGTTGTTCTGGTTTTAACAAATTCCTTTAATTTCTGCTTATCTGGAAATGCCCTAATTTCACCATCGTATTTGAGGGACAATTTTGCCAGGTATGTAATTCTTGTTTGGAAACTTTTTTCTTTCAGAGTTTGATACATACTATCCCATTGCCTTCTTGCCTGCATGGTTTCTGCTGAGAAATCAGAGCTTAGTCTTATTGGTTG
>NW_006922098.1:1888264-1897747 GCF_000298275.1 Orycteropus afer afer | reverse complement strand
CTCCCCTTTTGGCACACCTGGATCTTGCATTTTTCCAAGTCTTCATCTCAGTGGCCTGCCATGTTGTCTGTTGATCTTCAGACTCTTTCTGGACTTGAACTAGTGGCCTGCCATGTTGCTTGATAATTTTTAGACTGTGCCATTTTACTTGTGTTGTGCTTTGTCACCCTCAGTAGGTAGCAGCTGCCTGAGTTAAGAGAACCCACCAGCTTCAGTGGGGCAGGAGCAAGAGACAGAGCTGAAGCCCAAGGTCAAAGGACTTTTAATCAGCCTCTTGATCTGGCACTTTGAACTCAGACTTCTAGGCTCCTAAACATCTAGGCTCCTAAATCCCTGTTTGTTAAACCCACTTACTTATAGTATTTCTGTCAGAGTGGCACTAGGTAACGAGAACAGAATTTGGTACTGAGAGAGTGGGGTGCTACTCTGACAGATACCTAAAGTATGGAAATAGGAATGGAGTGCATATTTGGACTCAAGACCCCTGCACAGAGAGAATGGCAGAGAGACCAGCAGAAAAACAATGTCCCCAGAGCTGAGAGACTAGCATGAGAGAAAGCAATAGGCTTACTAACCCATGGAGGAGAAAGCTGGATGCCATTGGACAGATAGCTTCCTGGTAGAATGTGTTGCCTTCAGGTATTAATTGGAAGAAGACATTGGCATGATATGGAGTAGCAGATTTGCCTGCTCACAGAGCAAAAAGCTGAATGACATTAGGCAGGAAGTTTCCTGGTGGAGTGGGTTACCTTTGGGCATTAATTGGCAGAAGCTGTGAGACCAAATAACAATAAGCAGAGCTGCCTCAGCCTCAAATGGTAGAACCATGGTCTCTGGGGGTTGAACCACCACAGGGTCCTAGGTTTCAAAGAGTCAGATCTTCACATACTTGGTTCTGGACTGGGAGACTGCAGTTCATGAAGACCACTGGCATGGGGCCATATGTGCTATCCAAAAGTGAGGGGCAGAGCTGCCATGCTCAAGAGATAAAGGAACGAGGCCTGCCAGGCCAAGGGGGTAAGGTCGCCACTCACATGGACTAGAAGTCTTGGACCTCCCAAAGGAGGAGACCTGTATAGGTGCCAAGTTGACAAGGGGTGGAATTGTGGTAGTTAAGGTTGTGTGTCAACTTGGCTGGGATTGGTTTTGAGTGGCTGGGCAGCTGGATGTAGTTATTCCTCATGATGACGTGTAATCAATCCATGGTGGAGTCTGCTGTGAGCAGCTGAGTAGCAGCCTTAGAGATGTGGTCTTCTCCCAGTATATAAGAAGAAATTTTGAGGAAAGTCCCCAGGTTTTGGGCATATCTGGATCCCACATTTGATCAAGTCTTCTTCTTGGTGGCCTGCCATGTTGTCTGCTGATCTTGGGACTCTTAATAGACTTGAACTAGTGGCTTGTTGTGTTGCTTGATAATTTTGGGACTGTGTCATTTTACTTACTGACTTTTGCTTTTTCATCCTCAGCAGCCAGCAGCTGCCCCAGTTGAGAGAAGCCTCCAGCTTCAGAGGACCATGAGCAAGAGGCAGAGCTAAAGCCCAAGGTCAAGGAGCTTTCACCCAGCCCCTATAGCTGGACTTTGTACTAGGACCTCTAGGCTCCTAAACTGTAAGAGAATAAATCCCTGCTTGTTTGTTAAAAACCCATTTGTGGTATTTCTGTTAGTGTCACTAGATAAACAAAACATATACTTTTGTGTTTCATGTTGTGGTGCTGATTTTTGCTGTGCTCCAAATATTTTTCTGTGCTAAGTTCATTTTGTAATTAAGTTTTCTTTCACTTTTCTTCGTTACCCTTGCTTTTGTGTTTAAAAAGTGCTTGTGATTTTATTCTTTATTCTTTTTGTTAGAAAGTGTCTTAATTTTCCTTTGTGGGTACTCTATAGTATATTGTTATCTTCCTAAGTTTGGAACTTTCTGTTCTATACTGACATTGTCTTGACTTCCTCTCCATATGGAAGTTTTGTAATCATACCATTTATTCCCTCTATTTGTTTTGTAGTTTATATTGTTTACTCTTCTCATTCTCTATTTTCCACTTTGTAAGTTTATTTTAGATTTGAGAATTCTTTTCCTGGATTGGTTTCTGGGTGGTGTTATCACATGTCTTAATCTTAGGGTGTTGTTTCTGTTGGATGTATTCCCTTTAGCATTTCTTGTATGATTGGTCTGGTTTTACAATTACCTTTATTTCTATTTGTCTGATAATGTCCTAATTTCACCATCATATTTGAGGGACAGTTTTACTGGGAATATAATTATTGGGGCTGGCGGTTCAAACCCCCAGCCACTCCTCAGAAGGAAGATTGGGCAATCGACTTCCTTAGTGATACTGCCTCAGAAACCCAAGGAGGGGTTGATATGAGTCAGGTCCGACACAATTCTTGGGTAGCAAATTTTTTCATTTAAGCTTTTATATATGTCATACCATTGTTTTCTTGCCTGCATGGTTCCTCCTGAGAAATCAAAGCTTAGTCTTTGCCCTTTGTAGGTAATATTTAATTTTTATAAAGTTGCACTCCAAATTCTTTCTTTGTCTTTGGTTTCTAAAGTTTGATCATGATATGACTTGGTGGCTTTCTCTTTGTGTCAATCTTTTGTGGTATTTCTTTGGGATACTTGGATGGATGTATTTTCATCTTTCATGATATTGAGGATGTTTTCTATTAACAAGACTTCAACAATTTTCTCAGTTTTCTTTTCTTTCTTTCTCTCTTTTTGTTTTGGAATTCCAATTAGGTGTATGTTATTTCTTTGATGTCATCCCATATAACTCTTAGGTTTTCTTCATTTCTCTTGATTCTTTTCTGATTTTTCCTCATACAAGCTGATGTCAAGGGATTTGTCTTTTGGCTGTATATGTGTTCTTCAGCTGCTTCAGTTGTACTCTTTTTCCTTCCAAAATGTTATCTGTCTCCATAATTGTAGTGTTCATCTTCTGGATATCTAATTGCTGTTCTGTATGGTTTCTAATTGTCTATTTTGTCATTTTTTTCTCGTGTGATTTTCCTGAATTTTTCAGGGGTATTTACGTTCTTTTCCTTGTTTCTTTAAGTTCTTTTAAGGCCTTATTTATATATCTTTTGAATTCCTTCTCACATAGTTCTATTTCCTGTTCTTCCTTGGAGAGATTTCCTAGTTCTTTATTTTGATTGTTTCTTCTTTTGCTGTCTTGACCTGTTTGTGTTTGAATAGAAGTTGTCTGTTGTCTCTGAGACATTTAGAAGTTATTGTTTTTATTTGTTGATTGTGTGTTGGTTTCTTTCAATAATCTGGATGAGTAGGTCAAGCGTACTTCTTTGGTTGTTAACTTTGCAGCACTGAGGTAGACCCCAGCTATCTCTAGATTGGTGGAATAATTGATGAGAATGTAGGTGGAGGTTTCTTTTTGACTTGAAAAGAAGTTACATTTGGATTAACAGGGATTGTGCACTGTATGTTGTTCATCCCATGGTGTGGGAGGTGAAAGTGGTGTGTGGTGCTCATTCACTGAGTAAATTGGTTTGTGCAATAAAAATGATTGGTTAGTGGAGAGTTAGTTGCTTCCTCCTTTTGGATGGGGCAAGAAAATAAGAAAAAACAGAGGACAGGAAGACAAGGAAAAGGAAAAAAGAATAAAAATGTAGAAAAAAAGGAGGTTGTTGAGCTGAAAGATTGGCAAAAATGTGAGAAGACAAAGAGGGTTAGGGAGATACAAGCAGGTTAAAAGGGAGAAAATATGGGAAATGGGGAAGGCAAAAAATAAGGGGGGAAAAGAGAAACTGGGGAAGATGGATGTTTGTAAATATGGTCAGCTGGCAGCTCTGGGGTCAAATGAGTATAGCAGAAACTACATTACACAGTATGGTTGTGGAAGTGAAAGAAATCTGATACAAGTGGGTTCCTCCAGTAGAAAAGAGCTATGGGTGTTTGTTGTGCTGAGTGTGAGAAACATCAACCAGTGACATATGCTGACAGATGAATAGCTGCAGCCTCTGGTTCTGTCTGTTTGGAGTGGGTTGCTGCAGGTAGCTATGGGACTTCCTTGGCCTCTGGCTTGGTGATAGTGGGGAGAGATTTTGCTACTATTCACAAAGAAGCTGTACTTTCTGAAGTAAAGTGTATGGGTGGTCAATTATTATTCACTGGTGTGGGTCTGGCACCCTTCTAGGCAGATACAGCTCCTGTCTAGACTCTAGTTAAATGCTTCCTGAAAGGACCATGTTGGGGCAGGTGAAAAAAACTGGGCTCAGGAAATCTCTTGATCAACTGAGTCTGGGTAATACTCTCTTCTTTAACCACTCCAACACAGGCTTTTCAGTTAACAGAGTTGGGAAGAGCCTGGTGCAAGTGAGCCCCCCTAAGAGAGGAGGCTTCAGAATTGTACTTCTTGTTTCAGTGTGAAAAAGTTCTCTCAATCCCTTAGGCACCCAATGGGTAGGTTTCAGCCCCTGAATCAGACTGCTAGAGAAGTAGGTGTCCAGGAGTTAAGGTTGGTAGGGACAGGGCTTTTCTATTCACTGAGTGTCTGGCTGCAGAAAGATTATATATCCCTATGCACAGGGAAGGTGTGTGCTTGGTAGATCAGAAAGCATATCCTTCCTATCTAGATTCTCTGGTGTAGACATGTCACTTTTCTGGGTTCATACAGTTGTTTGGCCATTCTCACCAAGATTCAGTCAAGCAAGAGAGTGCCTGACTCCAGTTTCTTCAGCTGCCTGCACACAGTTCTTTCATCAGACCAAACCTGACTTTTGCCTGTGATAAGTTTGATTCTCTTTCCCATTCCCTCTCTTGATGGCTTCCTATGCCACTTTTAATTCTGACTTGATTTCCTGTACATTTCTCTCCTACCTGCTGCATGTCTACTGCTAACCTTGAATTCATCCTGATCTGTCTACTCAGTGTCATTATTACTGTTTGGATTCCATGAATGTTTTTTTTTTTTTTTCCATTCCTTGTCAATGTCTGAGTCAATAGAAGATGTCCCCACTTCAGATGGTCCCTGCCTCTTCTCTCTCTGCAGTCACTAATTTTACTCTATTTCTCTTTCCAATTAGAGCTCAATCTTTATGTTCTCACAAAATTCTTTATGTTCTCATTTGGTACCCAGAATTCCAGCATCACTATTTGTATCTATTTCACTCAGATTTTCAGATCTCGTTGTAGAGGATATTGGCAAAACATGTTAGCAGGATACCATCTTGTCTCCACCACCCAATAAAGCTTTTTTTTTTTTTTTTTTAAGAAACATTTCAGTGCTTTGCATTCTGAGATTCTATTCCAAAATGTAATTTTATATTTTGACAAATAATCCTTTATATTTTGGAGAAGGATGAAAGTACTTGAGTTTCAAGTTTCAGGGTGAAGAACATCTTTAACAGCTCAGTGTTGCATAATTTCCAAATGTACTTCTGTGCTAGACCATCAGATAAACAAGCCTAGCACCTAGAAATCAGAATGCCCCAACAATTCTTGGAAAGAAGCTTGTGTTGATTGTACTGACTCTAATAGGCAAAGGCAAAAGTGATATTTGACCTGTCAATAGATTTCTCTGTCAAATAGACTCCTTTTACTCAGTATTGAAGGACACTTCCTCTTATTACAAATCTTACCTAATATTAGTCCAGATTTCTTTAGAGTCCCGTGAACCCATTGCCATCAGGTCAATCCTGACTCAGAGCTACCCTATAGAACAGAGTAGATCTGCCACATAGGGTTCCAAAGCTGTGTGTCTTTACAGAAGCAGACTACTACATCTTTTTCCCATGGAGCAGATGGTGAATTCAAAACATCAACCGTTTGATTAGCATTCATGTGCTTTAACCACTGTACCAGCTAGGCTCTTCTTGAATTGCATAGACTTGCACAAAGTACTTTGATGACTTAATCATACACTTATGATATTTCATTGAACTCAGAGTGAGCTATGTGTAAATTACCTTTTTATTCAACTGTGGCTATTTCATCATTATACTTTCCTTTCACTTCAGACTGTAAGCTTTAGAATTGTGTTGTCCAATGGGATAGTCACAAATTACATGGCCATTTAGCTCATGTAATGTGGATGGTAACATATATTCCAATGATAATATATTTAATATTATCATTATAAATAAATAAAATATATTATTAAATTAATTTATCTTTTTCCTTTTACTTTTTTAACCTGGCTATAAGAAAACTTAAAATTAAATATGTGGCTTGCATTATATATTTTTTTGGAAATGTTGGGTTAGAGAGTATTTTCTTGTGTTTTCCATGGTACTAGACATAGTGATGGAAATATATTAGGCACTTCATAAAAAGGTTAATTATTAGTAATTAATAACAAATATTATACTTATCAAACACTTAATATGTACCAACCAGTGCATTAAATGTTCTATATAATTTAATTTTGCTGTCTTACAAAGTAGATATTTTTACCTTAATTTTACTCTTGAGAAAAATAAATAAAATAAGTTACTTGCCCAGTTCTGCCCAAATGGCAGAACTGAGAAGTTTACCCTGCCTTTACAATTAACCTGTATTGCCTTCCTGGTGGATTTATTGTTTCAGTCATATACGTTTTGAAAATAGTGAAGTCTTTCAAAGTTCAAGAAATTGGAGAACATAAGCCAGTTCTAAATACATTTATAATCCTTGATAATATTATGTTACTGATGTATTCTAATAGCAATGATTTAGTACCATTATTTTATTGGGGAGGAGGGTAATAACATTAAGTTGAAAGTGGACAATCAAGTATTTGAAATGTGTGAGTTGTAGCTTACAAAGTGATTACATATTAAAGCTTAAAGCCAGAGCTAGCTTTTGCCTGCTTTCTTGCTTTGAACCACCTCTTAGCACTTCCATTAAGCTAGTATTTACTTTTTATTTCCCTGTTACTCTATTTTTCACTGAATTTTTCCTCACTGTCTTAATTTACTGAACTATGACTTCCTTTTCTCAATTTGAGTTTGTCTTAGTATTCAATAAGTGGAGAATAATGGTATTACTCGACGGCACATAACAACAACAACAATGGTATTACTATATTCACATGGAGCACTGGCAGTACAGTGGCTAAGAGCTTCACTGCTTACTGAAAGGTCAGCAGTTTGAATCCACAAGCTGCTCTGCGAGAGAAAGGTGTGGCAGTCTGCTTCCATAAATACATCTTTGAAAATTATGGCTATCACACAAATTCTAGTACAATAAGAAATTAGAACAGGACTAAAAATAAATAAGTCTTGTAGTGAGGTGGTAGACAATATACAGAGGTGCTTTTGAAAAGTATTCCAGTATCTTTAAAAGTACAGTAAAGGGTATAAAGTTGACCCTAGGAAGTAAAATTAATTAACTTACAATGGGAGTCAAAGGAACATCCTATTATCAAGAGCCTAATTAGTGATATGAATACTTTTCAGAGGGTAGATAGCATAGGAAAAATATGTGGTTCAGAGAAAACCCATTTAGACTCTGTGAATTCAGCACTCCAGAACTGTAGGAAAGAAACAATCTATTTACCAAAAAGTAATTACTGGCAATGGATAGGGAATATTTAACCATGCCTGAAAAACTAGTATCACATGACTTCTTGGTATTTGATTCAGTAATTCTGCTTTTAAGAAATCCTAAAGAGAAAAAAAAAAAACACGAATTATGAATACTTATATACAAGTTTCTTTACCACAGTATTCTTTGCAATTTAAAAATGGCTCTCTCTATAGAGACAGATAGATAGATCGTGAAAAGATAGAAAGAGAAGTATACAAGTAAAAGGTAGAGAAAGAGATACATAGATAAATAGACTTATGGATATAAAATATGGATACATAGATACAGATGTAAGATAAATTTTACTTGGAGTCTCATATCATTTGATATTCTACTCTATTTATCCATTATTATCACCTCATAAACCATGGATTCCTGCTCAGATTTAAAGAAATTAAAAGGATGAACCAATTGTTCATTTAGTTCAATAAAATTTCCCAATTTAAGTTTTGACATCTTCAAGATTTGGGGAAGAGTAGATCTCAAGTATCTTGTTGGTCATCTCAACTCTAAGCACATAAAAAACCCACTGCTGTCGAGTCATATCCAACTCATGGCAACCTCTCCTCGTGTTTCCGAGGCGATATCACTACAGAAGTTGATTGTCCAACCTCCCTTCCGAGAAGTGGCTGGTGGGTTTGAACAGCCAGCCTTTGGTTAGCAGTCCAATACCTTAGGCACAATGCTACCAGAACTCCTTCTAAGCACATATGCAATATATATATTATGAGCTACCTACTTTTTCCCATGGGAGAAATAAATTAGTATTTTTACATCCTACTTTTGTGAGAATCTTGCCAGAGAGTCACGAAAAGTTCAGTGTATGTCTGAAAACTTTATTCAAAACTAAAACACAATTCTTCTTAATATAAAATACAGTCTTCAAAATAATATATATATTTTTAAAATATGATATTAACATACCATGTTGCTCCTTGTTTCTAAAGTAATAGGAAATATACTAATTTGATTTCGCAATATTTGTGGTCAGATTTTATTTATATCTTCCATTGGCAATTATAGTACCATTGATAAATTTGTTCAATCAAAATTTACTAAGGATTCACTGTAGGCTAGATATTGTGTGAGAGCAAAGAGATAGAAATATAGCCATTTACTTCACTATCCTCACTCAGTTGTTTCTCAAAGTAGCTATAATCTGAATCAATTTCATAGTTTTCTATATTTTAAAGGAATGGGTCAAGTTTTTAGTTCACACTAATTTTAAATAAAATTTGGGTCTATGGACCAGTTCATTAAGCATTTTTGCTATTAACTTACTTGTGACCAAATAACTTGCTGTCTTTCAAATGCACTTTTCCTACCACTTAGTAAATGTGATAGATTTCAACCATTGGATCCTTATTATGGTCACCTTTCTATAAAATGGTAATAAATAAATTTCACATCCCTATATACCATACATTTTACAAATATATAAAGTTTTCTTGTTTATTATTCCTGGTTTTCTGTGCTAAACTGTCTTTACATGTAACATTGCTATATTTTCCTCATATCAACTTCTTAAGTAAATTTTTAGACCTGATATTTAATTCAATAGGTTCCATCATAAGAATGCACATTTAGTTGGTTTAAACATTGTTAGCATTTCCTCTCATGAGGGACATTAAATAGTTGCATGCACAACTGCACAAAATATTTTTATACTTCTATAAACATAAGATTGCCAAAATCTAACATATGCTATGTGGTATTTAATCCTCCAGAGGAAATAAAGGACCAAAACATGTCTGCTAAAGTAATTAATAAGCTGCAGTAGAGACAACTGAAACTTTTTCTATCACAAAGAATCATATCCTTCTAGAGTTCATACCTAATATATAACATTTAAAATGTTTTAGTACAGGAGTTGAAATCAAATTAGAGATTTTTATTCAGTAATCATTTATTTTAAAGTAGTGCATTTTTTCATGAACCCATTTACAATAAAAATGATTACAAA
>NW_006922098.1:1882514-1887984 GCF_000298275.1 Orycteropus afer afer | reverse complement strand
TGTTGCATTGTGGTAAACTGTGGTCAATGACATGAGACAAAGTATATGTGAACCGCTGTATGGAAAGTGAATTTGCTCTGTAAATCTTCAGCCAAATCACAATAAAAAAAAAGAATAAAAATTATGGGGTAATTAATTTTATCAGTACAAAACATCTACATAGCCAACAGACTGGAAGAGATCCTTATATGTACTGATTCCAAAGAAAGGTAGTCCAACAGAATATGTAAATTGTCTAAAAATTTCATTAATATCATATGGAATTAAAATTATGCTGAAAATAATTCAAAAATAGTTGCAGTAGTATATCCACAAGTAACTTCCAAAAATTCAAGCTTGATTCAGAAGAGGACTTAGAATGAGGGATATCATTGTCTATGTCATATGGATCTTGGCTGAAAGCAGAGAATACCAAAAAAAATATTCACCCGTGTTTGGATGGTTATTCAGAGACATTGGACTGTGTGGATTAGAACAAATTTTGGATAACATTACAAAGAATGGGAAATCTAGAACACTTAATTGTGCTCATGCTGAAACTTTACATAAACTGAGAATAAGTTATTAGAACAGAACAAGGGGACACCACATGGTTTAAAATCAGAAAGTGGTGTGCATCAGTGTTATATCATTTCATTATACATATTCAAACTCTATGCTGAGCAAATAATCTGAGAAGATGGGCTATATGGAGTAGAATGTGGCATGAAGATTGGAGGAAGATTCATTAACAACCTGCAATATGCAAATGATACAACTTTGCTTGCTGAAAGTGAAGAGGACTTAAAGAACTAATGGATGAAGATCAAAGACTACAGGCTTCGTTATGGATTACACCTTACATAAAGCAAGCAAAAATCCTCACAAGTGGAGGCATAAACAATATTGTGATAAACAGAGAAATATTGAAGTTGTCAATAATTTCATTTTACATGGACCCAGTTTCAGTGTCCGTGGAAGCAGCAGTTAAGAAATCTAATGACAAATTGCATTGGGAAAATCTGTAGCAAAAGACCTCTTTAAAGTGTTGAAAAGTAATGATGTTACCTTGAGGACTACTGTATGCCTGACCAAGCCCTGGTATTTTCAGTCACCTCATATACATGCAAAACCTGGATGATGAATATGGAAGACTGTAGAAGAATTGTTGAATTTGAATTTGAATTGTGGTATTGGTAAAGAATATTTAATTTTTAATACACTTGCAAAAAAAATCCCTGTAGACTGTGCAACATTGGTTTCATTTTTTATACATAATTATAGAGAGTGTGATGGGCAAAAAACTTTATAATGTAACTATACTCGCATAGATTAGTAAGAAAGAGACATTCATTTCAATTAAAGACCCCAATTTAGAAACTTACATCGCAGTTTGGAGTAACAACCATGAGGCCTGTGTGTTTGATTGGAGTAAGCAAGATGGCTCATAGTAGGAGATGAAGTTAGAAAAAGCATCCAAATGCCATTGCAAGACTTTAGCTTTTACTATGCATAGAATGGGAAGACACTGGAAGGTTTGATGCAGAGAATTGCCATTATATGACTTATATATGGAAAGTTCACATTTTTATGAAAGCAGGGGCAAGAGTGGAAGCAGATAGACTTTATAGGATGGTGGTGGCTTGGACAATGATACTAACAGAGGAGATGGTAAAAGGTAGGTGAATTCAGGATATATTATGAAGGTAAAGCCAAAAGTATTTGATGATAGATTAAGTGTAGTGTATGAGAGTGATTTCAAGCTCTTTGGTCTGAGAAACTAGAAAAAGTTGTCATTTACAGGCATACCTTGGAGATATTGTGGTTTCAGTTCCAGACCACCACAATAAAGCAAATATTGCAACAAGGTAAGCCAGATGATTGTTTTTTAAATTTTCCAGTGCATATAAAATTTATATTTACACAATACCATAGTCTATTAAGTTTTAAACAGTACTATGAAAAAGCTTGAAATATTGTGAGAATTATCAAAATACTTGAAGTGAGCATATATTGTTGGAAAAATGGTGCCCATGGTGGACAGGTTTTAGGAGAGATTCCAGACTAAGACAGACCAGGATGAAGAAAGGGGCCATCCACTTCTCAAAGAATTTTTGACTTTGTCTCTGAGGTGTGTCTCAGCATATTAACGGGTCATGTTTTCTTATCCAGTATGCAACTCTCCATCTCTTAAGTGGTGCATTTAATCTATTGACATTCAGTGTAACTATTGACAAGTCGGATATTTTGCTGTCATTTTGTTATGTGTTTTTTCATGGTTTCTTTGTTCCATATTATTTTCTATGCTGAGCTCATTTTGTTTATGAATTGTATTGTTTCCTTTGTTGCTATTGTCCTAGTATCTCCTAAATATTTGTGCTTGTCCTTTCCTTAAAATTATTATTGTGATGTGAAGGTTTATCATTTTTCTTTGAGGTTACCCTGTGATTTATAATTTTCTTCCCCAGTTCAGAACAGTCCATTCCATCTTGCAACTCTCTTGACTTCCTCACCATTTAGAAGTTCGGTAACCACATTATTTTCTCCCTCTTTTTGGTTTGTAGTTGTCTTCATTTACCATTTGATTTCTCTGATTCCCTGTTTACAACTTGTAAGCTTATTTTACTTTGGATACTTCCATAGCTGTGTAGATTTCTGAGTTATGTCATCTTTTGTATTAATGGTTGGTTGTTGTTTGCTATTATTGCTTCTCTGTTCAAAGGACTCCCTTTAGTATCTCTTGCAATGTTGGTGTGGTTTTTTAAAAATTCCCTTCATTTCTGCTTATCTGGAAATCTCCTAATTTCACCATCATATTTGAGGGACAATTTTGCCAGGTATTTAATTATTGGTTAGAAAATTTTCTGTTTCAGCATTTTATATATACCATGCCCTTGTCTTCTCGCCTGCATGGCTTCTGCTGAGAAACCAGCGCTTAGTCTTATAGGTTGCCCTTTGTAGGTAACTTCACTTTTCCTGATGCTATCAGGAATCTGTCTTTGGTTTTGGTGAGTTTGATGCTGATATGTCTTGGTGATTTTCTTTTGGGATCTATCCTCTTTGAGGTTCATTGTACTTCTTGAGTGGATATATTTTTGTCTTTCATCATATCAGGGACATTCTCTTCCAACAAATCTTCAACTATTTTCTCTTCCAACAAATCTTCAACTATTTTCTCTGTGGTTTTATTTGTCTCTCCAATTCAGGAATTCTGATTACATGTAGGTTATTCCTCTTGATGTTATCCCACATTGATCTTAGGCTTTCTACATTTTGTTTTCATCTTTTTTTCTAATCGATCCTTTTCCAAACATGTATTGAGGTTATTTGTCTTCAATATCACTAATTTTGTCTTCCATTGGTTCAATTCTACTCCTTTGCCCTTTCAATGTATTATCTATTTCTGAAAATTTAGTATTAATCTTCTGGATTTCTATCTGTAGATTTTGAATCATTTCTGATTTTTCATTTATTTTGTCATTTTGTTGTTGTTGTATTACCTTCTGCAATTTTTCTAGTTTTTATTCTGTGTTTTCCTTAATTTTGTCAGTGTTTTCTCTGATCTGTCTCTCAATATGTTGAAGGTACCTAAATATAATTCTTTTGAATTCCTTATCAGAGAGTCCCAATGCTGCTTCTTCCTCAGGGATATGTTCTGGGTCTGTATCCTAGTCCCTTGTTTCTATTACTCTATCTTGCTTTTTTTGTGTGGACTGTGATGGTCAGTTGTGTCTGAGACATTGTGATGTTGTTGTATTTATATTTAATTGGTGATTTTATATTGGAATGATTCACCCAAGATTTTTATTTTCTTTGTTTTGTTTGGATGTATGTGAGTAAGCAAGGTACTGTACTTCTGTATTTGTTGGTTGGCAGCACTTATGCACTCACCACTTGTCTCCTGGTGGGTGTGATAGAGAATGAGAGTGGAGCCACAGATCTCTGTTAACTGTTTATGAAGAGCAGTTAAGGGTGAGTCATGCTTTTATTGGTGGTCATGTATCTATCATTGGTCAGCTGGTGCAGAAGTAAGTGGTGGCTATCATTCAGTAAGTGGAGCTGTAGAAGTTGTAGTTATGGTTGTGTCATATGGCATGGTTGCTGTCTCCCACACAGACAAAAACAACAATCAAATAAACTTCAAAAGGTAAAATAAAGAGAACAAAAAAACACGTACCACATAAACACACAGGAACAATCACCAAAATAGAAAAAAGAAAAGAAGGAAATAAATGAAAGAAAATATTTAAAGAAAAACTTTAAAAAAAAACAAAAGAAATATGCATAGCAGAAGGGAAAGGGAAAAAAAAAAACCCTGCAATATCTGTGGAGGGGACAATACGAGAAAAGAGTAGAGTAGGAGAATAATGAAGAAAAAAATGGGCAAAATTCAAAAAGAAAAATAAGGGATAGGAGAAGAACAAGAAAGAAAGAAAAAAATACACCTAGTAACAGGGAAGAAAGAAAAAGTTGAAAACTAGAAAGTGGGAAGGGATGAAGAAAGAGTACTAATAAAAGGACAAATAATTTTTAAACAGACAAAAACTAAAAAAAAAAAAAAATGCTTGGCAGGGCGGGACAGGGCACCCAGACTCTGTTAGAGCACACAGACTGGGGTGGAATGCTTGCCATCTTAGAAGTTGAGTGGGAGTGATGGATAGCCACACTTCCTTTCACCAAGATGGTGTGGAGTATAAGAGTAACAAGGGGGAATATCGCACCTTTCCAGTCTGGAATGTCCAGAATGTCCTTGCAGTTCCTGGCAAGTGGAGCCGATTCTTAGGTGCTTGGAATCTGAGACCATGCCGTCACTTTAAATATCTAAAATGCCTGAACTGTTTGTAAGCATTCAAAATAGTAGCGACCTCTGGACAGGCAGAAGTCCACAGCTCTGTTTCTCTCCTTCTTTGCTGCTTCTCCTTTTATTCACCAGCCATTGTTGCCGTCCTCCTTGCTGTCCCTGGCTAGCAGGGCAGAGTTTTAGGTTAATTCTTAGGTGCTAACACCATTTGGCAATATCCAAGCTGTCATGCCATCAGGATCGCTGACAGACCGCAGCTCTTTATGTCTCCTTTTTCAGTGTTTTCATGCAGGTTCTTCTACTTTGAAAGCTCAGGACTCCAGGATTACCTTCTGGATCTATGTTAATTGGTTCCCTTTTTCTTTTCTTTTTTTCTTTCTTTCTTTCTTTTTTTAATTGTGATTTGGGTAAAAATTCACAGAGAAAATACACTTTCCATACAGCAGTTCACATACACTTTGTCTCATGATATTGACCACAATACACAACAATGCAATAGCTCCCCTCCCATTTCCTCGTGACAGTCACCTCTTCCCTGTGTCCTTCCCTCCATGCACCCCTGCTCTCTGAGCTTCTCCCTGTGCATAAACAGCCCTTATTTCTCCTATGATTGTTCTCTCCAAGGAGTGTATCTACCTCAGGTAAATGTTCAACTCATATGCCTGTCTTTTGTTTGGCTGGAAGCCACAG
>NW_006922098.1:1880921-1881371 GCF_000298275.1 Orycteropus afer afer | reverse complement strand
CCTGGTAACCAACAAAGAAAATTTCCTTCCATAGATAAACCATTCCTTGAATTTTACAAAAATGGACTATTACAATATTTGTCCTTCTGTGATTAACTTATTTTAATCAGCATAATGTCCTCCAAGTTCATCCATGTTATGCAGCTTTTTGCAGATTCTACATCATTCTTTAGGGTTGCATAGTATTCCGTTGTGTATGTACTATAGTTTGGTTATCCATACCTCAGTTGATGGACACCTCAGTAGTTTCCATCTTTTGGCTATTGTTAATAGTGTTTTGATGAACATGGGTGTGGATATGTCTGCTCTTGTCATGGCTTTCACTTCTTTAGGATATATACCTAGTAATGGAATGGCTGTTGTTGTTGTTGTTTGGTTCTGTCGAGTCGTTTCCAACTCATAGCGACCCCATGCACAGCAGAACAAAACACTGCCGGATCCTGCGCCAGC
>NW_006922098.1:1877384-1878811 GCF_000298275.1 Orycteropus afer afer | reverse complement strand
CTTTCTGTCACCAAGGCCAAATTTTCCAACTACTGGTGATTCTTCTTTGTTTCCAACTTTTGGATTCCAGTCACCAGTGATAATTAGCACATCCTGATTGCATGTTCAGTCAATTTCAGACTACAGAAGTTGATAAAAATCTTCAATTTCCTCATCTTTGGTTTTGGTTGTTGGTGCATAAATTTGAATAATAATAGTCATATTAATGGGTCATCCTTGTAGGTATATATATATATTATTATCCTATCACTGACAGCACTGTACTTCAGGACAAATCTTGAAACATCCTTCGTGATGATGAATGCCACACCATTCCTCTTCAAACTGCCATTCCCAGCATAGAAGTTCACATAGTTGTCTGATTCAAAATGGCCAAAACCAGTCCATTTCAGTTCACTAAAGCTGAGGATATCAATCTGTATGTGTTCCATTTCATTTTTGACAACTTCCAATTTTCCTAGATTCAAACTTCGTACATTCCATGTTCTGATGATTAATGGATGTCTGCAGCCGTTTCTCTTCAATTTGAGTTTTGCCACATCAGCAAATGGAGGTCTCGAAAGCTTTACCTTATCCATAGGAGTAAGGCTGGTTTTACTCAGATGATGCAGCTCTTTCCCAGTCCTATTTTGAGAGCCTTCTAACCCAACCAGACTATTCATAAATTTGTGCAGTAATGTATCAAACAGTGTTTCTTTGCTATTCATAAGGTTTTCCCTGGCCATTTCTTTGAGAAGTGGACGGTCTCCTCCTTCTTCCTAGTCTGTCTCAGTCTGTAAGCTGGGCTGATACCTGTGCACTATGTGCATACCACTGGGTTTAAAACATCAGCGGCTGAGCCACAAAACACATCAGCATGTCACCACAGTAGGACTAACCGACAGAAAAGTTTGTCTCCTTGTTGGAAACCTCTCTTACCATCTTTACCTGGGTCCCTGCAGCTGACTCTTCCTCTGTCCAGATTCCTAAGCCTTTTAATCCCCTTTCTCCCACTTTCCCACCCTGCTACTTTAGACATGCCTGATTTCCCTCTCCTCACTTGGATCCCTGTGGCTGACTGCTCCTCTGTCTGGGTTCCTGGCTTTTAATCCCCTCTGTCCTGCTCTCCTGCCCTGCTACTTTGGGCCTGCCTGGGTTCTCTCTCCTTACCTGGATCCCTGCGGCTGACTGCTCCTCTGTCCGGGTTCCTGGCTTTTAATTCATGGAATGGCTGAGTCAAATGATATTTCTCATTCCAAATTTTTAAGGAAAGACCATACTGTTTTCTACAGTTGTTGTAACATTTGACAGTCCCACCAGCACTGTATGAGAGTCCCAATCTCTCCACATCCTCACCAGTATTCATTATTTTCTGTCTTGTTGAACTTTGCTACTAGTGCTGGAGGAAGATGGTATCTCATTGTTGTTTTAATTTGCATTTCTCTAAT
>NW_006922098.1:1874805-1876875 GCF_000298275.1 Orycteropus afer afer | reverse complement strand
GTGCTTGCATTATATCAGATCTTATCATGAGAGATAACTGCATCCTAACTGCTAAACCATCAAGAATCATGGCCCAGTCAAGTTGACATGCAATCATAACTGTCACAGTTATGAGCCCGATTTGATGGCAGTTGAGTTTTTTGTTTGTATACTTGTTTTTGGTTTGAAACCTATATATATTCATGGTTGTACCACAATTTGCCTTCCCACATCTCTTCAGCTTGCATGTCAATTTATGTATCTACTTTTAGATGTTGTTTGTTATTGCTGTTACTGCAAGACTGTGTGTATAATATTTACTTTTGCTGTATAGACACATTTTAAAACCTTGACAGTGTGGATTGGTAAACAATTTCTTAAAGAATTTATATATATAAACATATATATATATATGTGTGTGTGTTTGTGTGTGTGTAATTTAAAATATGTATGCCATTCTAGCCAACAACTCCACTTGTAGAAATCTGTCCTGCATAGATGCACAATGATATACATATATCTGTTTATGTGTATGTGTGTGTGTAGTGTTGTATTTCATAGATCATTTGTAGTAGTAATGAATTTTTTTACAACTTTAAAGCCCATTATTATGAAATTGTTACATTAATTATAGTTCAGCTATACAATGTGATAATATGCAACAGCTAAAAACAATGAGGTGAAACTGAATTACTGAAATGAGAAGTTACCCAAGATATATTGTTAAGAGAAAAGAGCTGCAGAACATTCCCTGCAGTACTTTGGAAAAAATAAATAACAATATATATTCATATAAGTGATGTACTGAACAAGCATGACTGATGGAATATAATCATAAAGTAATTTTATTTTTATAACCCCTGTTCTTTGTGTTTTATTCAGTGGGACAGAAAACTCAAGCCATCAACATAATTTTTCTTTTTACACTTAGGTTATGCAAGGTCTTTTCATCGATAATTAAAATTTCTACTTCCATATAGTAGTAAAAAATTAGACTAGTTGACGGCTGGCACTTGCGGGAGCAGGAGGTGAAAGGAGGAAGTGAATGATGACTACTTCCAAATTTCCCACCATAGTATTTATAGCCCTTTTTCCCAACGACTATTTTCAGTTTCTGACTCCTCCCAATTTGGAGTATGAAGAGACTTAAGAGGTAAGTGGGGCAGCAAAGTTCTTATCTAATTGACAATATTTTAGTTTGTTTTCATTTATCCTCTGGGCCTGACATATATTTAATATATGCTGACTGTCTTGTGGATCTTCATGAATTCTTCAGACTCTACTCTCTATCTTCATTGGGGATCTCTTATCCTCAATTCTCTTGACATGCTAAATGCTGCCATATTCTGGTTAATTGCTAGCAACTCCTTCCATAGTTATGAAAATTCTGGCTGTGCACCTTCCAACTTCCTTCACAGAGATACCTTTACCTTCTGGATGCACTGCCTTGTTAGCTCTTTCATGTGTGGCCAACTTGCAGTTTATAGGAATCATTCATAGATCACCTTTCACTTTGACTGATTTTTGCAATGCAGTTGCTTTCAGTTTGCCCTTGTCTGTGTTAACTCTCTATCACTTTCAAGGTGCCCTTGGTATAATCCTTAATGTCACCTTTTTCACATTCAAACTAATCTTACTTAGGATGATGAATTCTAAGATTAGCTTAAAGGTAGGCATCTTTTCATTTAGGAAGTCCTCCTTGACGAAAAAATACCTATTTTTAAGCTAATCATAGAATTCATCATCCTAAGTAAGACTTGTTTGAATGTGAAAAATAGCAGAACCTTGTACTTGTCCTTTGTGTTTTTTACTTCTGTGCTTCACCCAGTGGTGCTGTCGCTAAGCTCTCAGCTGCTAATTGTAAGGTCAGCAGTTCAAATCTACCAGCTGCTCCATAGGAGAAAAATAGGGCAATCTGCTTCTGTAAAGGATTACAGACTTGGAAACCCCATGGGACAGTTCTGCTCTGTTCTGTAGGGTCACTAAGAGTTGGAATCAATAGCAATGGGTTTAGGCTTGTGTGTTGGATAGGGTTCTCTAGAGAAACACAAAAACCAGCAAAGTATATATATATATATATATATATATATA